>NC_133769.1:264238340-264320554 GCF_003597395.2 Chelonoidis abingdonii
TTGGGTAACTAGCTGTTTCTCAGTAAGTGTGGATGTAGGTCTTTTGTCCATCCACAGTCCCCTCATACGTTTCATATATCCCCTCTCATCAGGTCTACTGTTGTAGTAGCATTCCATCAATTCCAGGTTCTCTTGTCTCATCCATGAATGGTTTGTTCATATATATATAGTCCAACACTCCCACAAAAATCTTCAGCCTACCTCCACATCCCTGTGGTTCCACACTTTTCCTCAGGGCTCACAATGTCTCCATTCCCCCTTATCAACGCAGGTGCGGGGCTTGAAGAAGGGGTTTGTGCCTCCTTCACCAGAGGGTTGTTGTTAGGGGAGCCTGGGCCTTCCCACTCCATGGGACTTCAACCTAGGGCGCTACAGAAGACTCCAGTAGCAAACACCCCAGGAGTGCTTTGAGGCTGCCAACCTGGCCAATTCTTACCACTTACTTTCCCAGTCCAGGGAATGGCCAAAAGACTTGCATATGATTCCCCAGAAGTTAGAGTAAAGGGTTCCCTACTCCTAGGGAAAGACCTGTCCTTCCTCTGGGTCCTGAGGTAGCTGACACTTGCAGACCTTTCCCCCCTCAGCTAGAACTCCTGCTTTACCCTCACTCAGCACCTCATGAGATAGATGTGTCCTGTCTGGATCCTCCTGCAGCTGGAGAAGGTGCAGTGAGGTGGAGCTACTTGGGCCCAGAACTCTTCCTTAACCCCTTCAGTTTCAGCAGGGAGTTTGTTTACCCCATCACACAATGAAAAGTCAACTCTTTTGAGAAGAGATAGTTAGCTCCTAAAATATGTTATAACGTTATACGGATTTTTGAGGGACAATCGTGAGTCTAAATCTTTGACAAGTGTTCATTTCACCCTTTTTAAAAACTAAAATTCTCTTTTAAAAAAATAAGTAATATGTAATTTTTAAAAAATCAGAGTTATTTTATAGGATTTTTTGGATTATTTGGCTATATTTACGAATGCATCACCAAACGGAAGACTAGTAACTCTGAAAATAGATGCAGTATTAAAGTACAGAATCACTCATTAACTTTCTCTCTTTCTTTCTCTCACACACATAATTTTGTTATCATAACTATTTTATCTATATTTGTTTTTGTATTCACGTAGAATACTCAATTCCTACAACTTCATTGACAGCATGGAGTAAAAATTTGCCATCTAGTGGTCATCCAGCATACACTTTGATCTTTTATGATCTTGTTAAAAAGAGGTTTTAGTTGTCAATTACTTCAAAACTCAGAAGTACATCTTGATGTTTTTCACTACATAACTTTTCTGAAATTATTCTAAAATATGAAGTATTTTTCCATAAAAAATTATTCAGGATGAAACAAAAACATATGTTCTACCAAAACACATTGCTAACTAGCTCTGTATTCTGTGCTGACAAACCACAGGTATTTCATTTTGCACTAAATGCAAAGTAATGCATATTAGAAACATAATATCAACTATACATAAAATGCTGAGGTTTAAATTACTTGTTACCACTCAAGAAAGAGAGCTTGGAGTCATTTTAGATAGTTCTCTGAAAACATCCACTCAATATGCAGCAGCAGTCCAAAGAAAGCTAACAGAATGTTGGGAATTTTTAGGAAAAGGATAGATAATAAGAAAGGAAATATATTGCCGATATATAAATCCATGGTATGCCCACATCTTGAATACTGTGTTCAGATCTAGTCGCCCCATCTGAAAAAAAGATATATTGGAATTGGAAAAGGTATAGAAAATTGCAACAAAAAATGATTAGGGGTATGGAGCAGCTTCCATATGAGAAGAGATGAGTAAGACTGGGATTTTTCAGCTTGGAAAAGAGATGACTAAGGGGGGATATGATATAGGTTTAAAAAATCTATGGTGTGGAGAAAGTAAATAAGGAAGTGTTATTTACTGCTTCTCATAACACAAGAACTGGGGGTCACCAAAAGAAGTTAATAGGCAGCAGGTTTAAAACAAACGAAGTATTTTTTCACACAACATACAGTCAGTCTGTGGAACTCTTTGCCAGAGGAAGTTGTGAAGGCCAAGATAATAACACAGTTCAAAAAAGAACTGGATAAATTCCTGGAGGATAGGTCCATCATTGGTTATGAGCCACGATGGGCAGGGATGATGTCCGGAGCCTCAGTTTGCCAGAAGCTGGGAATGGGAGACAGGGAATGGATTGCTTGATGATTACCTGTTCTGTTCATTACCTCTGGGGCACCTGTATTGGCCACTGTTGGAAGACAGGATACTGGACTAGATGGACCTTTGGTCTGACCCAGTATGGCCATTCTTGTATCACTACTCCTGCAGTAATTCAAAGCTGTCATTTCCAGTGACAATGGCAACCAAGTGTTAAAACATGCCAAAATAGGATTTGCTTACATAGTGAGGCACGGAAAAAAGTGTCAGACTCCCAGCCCCTGTTGTTGGATGGATCCTGTAGGCTCTTTCCCTGCTTCCAGGGCCTAGTCTCCTTCCCCTCTGCTATGACCCTACTTCCCAATTTCCCTCTGTTGAGAATAATTCTGCTTTTTCTGCTAAGCCCTCTCCTAGAACTGATAGGGAGAAAAAGAGAACTCTTTTTGAGGATGTATTTGTTCACACCTAGTATTTACCACACTTTCCCACAGTTGAATGCCATTGTTGTGTGAAGATAGTTTGGTTAGGCATCCATCATTTATTTTTTAAGTTGGACAGTGTGGATTTCTCTGTCGAATCAAGCATTCCCTTCTTCTTTACACCTCTCAGAGTATTGTAACCTATATATAACTACAAAGAACAATTCAGAAAATATGCTAAGAGTCTCCTAAGGGAATTATTAAATCTTCTTGTATTTTTGCCCTTTGAGCCCTAACCTTTCCATTTTTAAAAGAATCTTTTGCCATTGCATGAACATAAAAATTGTTTTCAGCCTCTAATGTAGTTTAAATACAGATTAAAAACATTTAAATGTTATTAGTCCACAGTTTTAAAATTGAGCAATAGTTACTTAGATTGTAAGTTGTTTAGTTTATGCACTGTTATATATTGTTATATATTTTTACAGGGCCTAGAATAATGGGGTCCTAGCTTCTAGGTGGTACCATAAAACAAATAAATAATAATCATCATGACAGCTGTTTTCCTTTTCGCAAAAGCTTTTTAAAATTCCTAGTATCTTGAGAGTCAAGAGATGAGTCAATTCAAATATTACACACCAGGTATCAAATTCTGAAGCGAAGGTAGCCCTGCCAATTAAATGAGAATGAGCCCTGCTGTCACTAATTTTTAATCTGTATTAGCTGCAATTCACAATAGGGCTAATTACATCACTGGCCCAGCATGATAATATAAATTAAAGTACTATTTGAAATAAAAAAGTAGAATAAATAGGTTTTGATTCTTTTTGAAATTGTTGGTAGAAAGCTGAAGGAATATTCTTCAAGTGGGTTGTTTCTTAAAAATATTACTTTGTAAAATTAATTATTGCTTCACTTGCCCTGGAGGAGAGGGAAAATGGGCCACAATTTTTTACTACCACAAAGAATATTTAAATATTTCAAATACTGAAAAAATGTTATTAGAAAAAAATCATGTTGCCACAACTTCCATTGGCTGGAGCAGTGGCAGTGTAAGGCCTAGGGCAGTGATTCTCAACCTTTCCAGACTACTGTACCCCTTGCAGGAGTCTCATTTCAGCCCCAGGCAGCGGGGCTCATGCTTCAGCTGGAGCCCCAGATGGCAGGGCTTGGGCTTGGGCTTCAGCATGTATCTTAGCTTCATGGGGCCCCTGTTTGCATCCCCTGATGCCAGCCCTGCAGTTGCAAACCTTCTAAACCCATCCCATGATCCTCCTGGGGGTTGCCATCCCTTATGTTGAGAAACACTGTTATAGTATATAAAGCAGTATAAATAAGTCATTCTCTGTATGAAATTTTAGTTTGTACTGACTTTGCTAGTGCTTTTTATGCATCCTGTTGTAAAACTAGGCAAATATCTAGGTGAGTTGGTATACCCCCTGGAAGACCTCTGCATACCCTCAGGAGTATACATACCCCTGGTTGAGAACCACTGACCTAGGGTGAGCCACAGAATTAGATCATTCAACAGCATGAAATATTGTTTAGCTAATCCAAGCGTCTCTCAGTTTGTCAATATTTCTGATACCTTAACTACTTTTCTAGTATGTGATAATAGAAGACATTCCACTCCTAGAAAAGCCACATTCACCTTATATTCTGTTCATTCAGAGTTTAAACCAGTTCCATAGATTCTTATTTTGTTTACCCCAGCTTCCATATTTCCAGTAAACTCTCAGTTCTCTGAGCAGTATTGTATGATAACACATTGGCCAGGTTTTCTTCTTGGCATTCTCTTTTTCAGTGTGCTGAGTGTTGATTATGGGCCTTTGGACGTTCCAGCTTGCTTCATTTAGGGATTTAAAAAAAATTTTTTTTCTTTCTCTATATAAATACTTGCCCCATACACACTAAGGATTCATTGTTCCACCCTTAGCAACAGCATCCACAGGGTTCGTGCCTTGGAGTAGCATAGTGCATCCCAGAGCTCCCTGGAATACTGAGGGTGTATGCCTACTGACACATACAAGATTATACTCTCCCCTGTATATCCAAACAGTTCCAGTGCATGATATCATGGAGACAGGGAAATGCCACCTTTGGCATATCTCATGCCCCTAGATTAGGAGAGAGCAAGTCCCTATATTTGGGGATCATAGGAAATATGTAGGGTGACCAGACAAAAGTGTGAAAAATCGGGACTGAGATGGGGGGGTGGGTAATAAGGGTCTATATAAGAAAAAGCACCAAATATTGGGACATCTGGTCACCCTAGAAATATACTCAGCCAGTAAGCAGCTGATATAGGAGGAGCTATGGGTGGTAAAGCAAACAGGCATACACTCATCCTAAATGTATGAATTTCACTAGATTTTTTAATTTCTTAAAGTTTGTTTTCTTAAACTACAATAACATTCCCTTTTGGGTAGCTGCCCATATTAACAGGACACTTTCTGATACTTATGGGTCAACATAAAAAGCAGTGCTATGGGTGTGATCTCTCAAATAGTGAACACAACGTGTCTCTCCTTATGCTCAAGAGTGCAAATATGTTGTAGGTCAAAAATTACACTCCTCCACCCAACCAACACAACCTAGTTTTGTTGATCTTCAGGACACACTTTAATCTATGTTCCCAGGCTTTTCTGGGGAAATTGCTTGATTGGGGCATGAGGAAGTTGGAAAACAAGAAGAATGGCTTTTTGTATAAGAGATGGGAATCTTTTTTGTGGATCTCAGTGGGGAAGAACTATCTTTGGGGGGAGTGCTGGGACATTTATTGATTTTAAACCACTTGCATATTTGCATTTATTACCTAGGGCTTGGGATAGATGCAGGGACAATTTGAAAGGGAGAACTAAAAATAAAATTAGGGGACATGAGAGTGAAAGCATGATATATGAGCAATGACTACATAAGTTAAAGATGGATGATGAATGACAAGTAGCAAAATAGTAGCGCTGAATAAAACCAGTGGGTGAAATCAATGAGAGTTTGCCATTGAACTGTGTGGGCCCAGTTTATAAGTGAAGTTACTCAAGTCCCTCTGAAAAGGTCTGCAACAGTCCACAGCAGCAGATGACAAAAGACTGGTCTGCACATCCTACCATTGTCTATTTAAAAAGACCTATATATGGGAATGGGAAGGTGTTCACAAACAGCTATATGCTTCAAGGGTAACTAAATTAGGCGAAAACTCACAAGATTGGCACGTAACTCAATTTTTTCTCATTAGAGGAAATGCCCCTCATTTTAATAGCCAAATGTTCGTTCTTTTTGAATATCTAGCAGAGATGACCCAGTCCACAAACTGGCAAAGAAGGTCCGCTGTGAGCTGCATAATCTGAATCTCTGATCTAGACAATTAAATTTGACATAAGTGTCTATCTTCCAAGGTCGGTGTGCAGCCTCAACAGGGGTTAACTGATTATATGAAGAATATACCACTCAGCTATTTTCATTTAAAAGAAATAACCACATAATTGTGCTGCTTGGGAGAAGCCTCTTCGGTTTGCTTTATTGCCACAGGCCTGTGAGAGGAAAGCCTGTGCAAAGCATTTGTTTTGTTCTTGAGCAGGATGATAAATTCTGTAATAACGGTTATGGAATGTGATGAATTTGTAAAAGAGTGAGGAATGTACTGGGGACAATAAGAACCTTGAAACCTTAGAACAAACTAGAGAATATTGCACTGTCTTTTGAGCTGTGATATGTCCAATAACAATGTATTTACAAAAGACTGAAGAAAAGAAACTTTGTACTGGAGTCATTAGACTTGTAAAAATCTATTTCTGACACAAATGAACTTGAAAGACAATATTCTCTGTATGGACCCACACTTAATCTAGTTTATTTGAAGAAAAGGCAAGTTATTAGAATATGTAAGTTGATACAGGAGAATATTAAGTCCTATGCTTTACAAAAGTAATCCTCTTCATTATTAAACTCCAAAGCTAATATGCAATGAAAAGGCAACTACAGTGAAGATGAATTCTACAATAAAAATGTAACAGGTTTTGCTAGGAACTTCTTTTCCCCTGATAACATACTGGCAAAAGAAATGCAACTCAGTTTTTAATGGAAACAAAGTCAGTCATGTGTCAACCTGGGGAAGACAAGATGTGGCTCCTGGGGACAGCCCAATTTGAGGGTCATACCCGTTGAAAAGAAAACAAAACAGAAACAATACTACAGTTTTTTTTCTTTAGAGATCTCTTTTTCAGAAATGGTCTCAGATTGCTGCCATGGAAATAATGTTCTAGTTCGTTAATAAAAGGTCTGTTGTGTTACTGCAGATTGTTTACACTAACTAAAATAAAACTCTGTTTACAAGTTTCTATGAGATGCATTCTACTAGATTAAATTTTACCTCAGATGTTTAAATAACCAAGGCCTTTTAAAAGTTCCAATAATAAATCTTGAATTTGGCAGATTACTTAGATCAGTATTTTCTCTCTCTTTGTTGCCTGACAAAGGCAGCTTTCCCAAGGTTGTAGGTGGAAAGAAATTACTTTAGCCTTTGGTGAGGAATCCGAATTGTTGCTCATTGCAAATTGTTAACTTGAAGATTAAATGACAACAAAATACATTATGTTTCTGGACTTTGTTGCAATTTTTCTATGGAGACACTTGTTTTTAGAGGGCTTTCTGACAAGGTTCCACCATCGGAGGTCACTGACATCTTATCAGAAAGGAATCACGGAGGCAGCCAAAATCCATGTGCGGCTGGATGTAGTGGAATCAGATTGCTATTTGGAATGTCTCTGGGGGGATTCTCACTGCTTTAACTGCTAACTAATGAAGTCTTCACCAATTTCAAATAGAGAGAGGCCTAAAGGTCTGTGAATTCCTCTGGACTAAAGCAAAAACTCTGAAATTAACCTTTCTTAGGCCTGGTCTACACTACACGTTTAAACCAAATTTAGCGGCGTTAAACCAAATTAACCCTGCACCCGTCCACACAACAAAGCCCTTTATATCGATATAAAGGGCTCTTTAAACCAATTTCTGTACTCCTCCCCGATGAGGGGAGTAGCACTGAAATCGGTATTGCCATGTCGGATTAGGGTTAGTGTGGCCGCAATTCGACGGTATTGGCCTCTGGGCGGTATCGCACAGTGCACCATTGTGACCGCTCTGGACAGCAGTCTGAACTCGGATGCAGTGGCCAGGTAGACAGGAAAAGCCCCGCAAACTTTTGAATTTCATTTCCTGTGTGCCCAGCGTGGAGACTCTGATCACTCGAGGTGGCAATGCAGTCCCAAATCCAAATGAGCTCCAGCATGGACTGTAACGGGAGATACTGGATCTGATCACTGTATGGGCGAGACAAATTTTCTATCAGAGCTTCGTTACAGAAGACATAAAAGACAGCATGTTCGAAAAAATCTCCAGCTTCTGAAGACAGAAGGCCACACGCAGGATCTAGCACAGGCTGCAATGACAAGGTAAGGAAAGCCAGATCAATGGACGGCTCATGGAGAAGGGGAGGGGACTGAGGACTCCCAGCCTATCCCACAGTCCTGCAGTCTCCCGAAAGCATTTGCATTCTTGGCTGAGCTCATCAATACCTGAAGGGTCAAAAACATTGTCCGGAATGGTTCAGGGTATAATCTCGTCAATTTACGCCCTCCCCCTGTGAAAGAAAAGGGGGAAAAATCATTCGCCTTTTTTCAATGTCACCATTATGTCTACTTGTTCATAAACAGATTAGCTAAGGGTTAATGTTTCTTTTGCCTGTAAAGGGTTAACAAAGGGAACCAAATACCTGACCAAGGACCAATCAGGAAAACCGGATTTCAAAGCTCCGGGAGGTGAATTTTTGGGTGTGTGCCTTTGTCTGTTGCTCCTCGCTTGAAGAGTGGAACTGTCCTTCTCTTCCAAAGCTTCTGTATCTTCTGTTTCTCAAGTTGTAAGTACAAAGGTAGAAAGACAGTAAGCTTCTCTTGTTTTTTTTTTGGTATTTACATGTGTGTAGTATTGCTGGAACGTTTAAATTGTATTTCTTTTAAAAGGCTGTTTATTCATATATTTCTTTTAATCAATTGACCCTGTATATTGTTATCTATACAGAGAGATTTTTATGTCTTTTTGCTTTCTTTCTATATAAAGCTTCTTTTTAAAACCTGTTGATTTTCTTTGTCTAAGTGAGGCTCTAGGGGATAGAAATCCCTGTGCCAGGATTACAGTTTCTCTAGGGAAAGACTGGGAGGGCAAAAAAGAAGGAGGGAGGAAGGTAAATTGCCCTCTCTGTTTTCTGTAATTCACGGAGTTTAAGTACAGTAATCTCCAGGAATAACCCACGGAGGGGGAAGCCCTGGGAGGATAGTAAAGAGAAGACAAGGGGAGGAGGGGTTATTTTCCCTTTGTGGTAAGAACTCATGGCATCTGGTCTTGGGTCGCCCGCCAGGGAAGTTTTGGGGAGACCAGAGTGAGCCAAACACTGAGAATTTTTGGCTGTGGCAGCGTTATCAGATCTAAGCTTGTTAATTAAGCTTAGAGGATATAGGTAGTACCCACATTTGAACGCTAAGGTTTCAGAATTGGGATTTGAGCTTATGATCTACTGCACTGCCTGGTAGACACGGGTGCAGCAGTTGCTGAACAGCAGTTTCCCTCCCTTCCTTCCTGATGGCAGACGGACAAAATGGTGGAAAACTGTCCTCATCATCCCTTGAGTCCTCCTTGGCTGGCCTCGTGAGGTCGGCCGGGGGCCCTGGGTAAAAATGGGAATGAACTTCTGGTCATTCCCAGCAGATGGTACAAAAGGCTTGGTAAACCATGCTCATCATAGCAACTGGAGGCTGACTCCATCAGCTCCTCCGCCTTTCATTCTAAAGAAAAGATCTGTAATCCCGGACTATCATAGCAACGGGAGGCTGGCTCCTCTCCCCCACACCCTTTAATGCCTGCCCAGACAAGCAAGCACTGGAGGCTGCCCCCTCATTTTATCTCGGCAAAAGTCAGTGTTTTTTATTCTGCATTCCTTATTACTTCATCACACACAAATGGGGACACTGCCACAAGTGCCCAGGAGGGTTGGGGAGGAGGGAAGCAAACGGGGGGTTGTTGCAGGGACATCCCCTAGATAGCAATGCAGCTCACATCATTTCTGCGGGATCTCTGGGCTCAAAACACAGAGTGCTGTGTCTCTGGTTCTCTAGTACACTTGCCCCATATCTAGGCAGGACTGATCTATTTTAGACAAAACATAAAGAAGGGAATGACCCAGGAGTCATTCACATTTGTCCATGCGCCCTCAGCCAACCTCAGCGAAGCCAGCCAGGAGCACCCATACAGCAGCAGACAACAAAAGATTGATAACCGTCATCACCAATTTCCAAATGCAAACAGTGCAAAATGATTGATAACCATCATCTCAATACCAATTTACAATGGCATGGTAGACAGGCAAATAGGATCGTCACCATCTCTGCTACCTTGCAAAGGCAAATGAATGCTGCTGTGTAGCACTGCAGTACACCTCTGTCAGCAGCATCCAGTACACATATGGCGACAGTGACAAAAGGCAAAACAGGATCCATGGTTGCCATGCTATGGTCCTGCCAGGGCAATCCAGGAAAAGGGCGTGAAATGACTGTCTGCCATTGCTTTCATGAGGAAGGATGAGTGACAACATTTACCCAGAATCCCGCAACACTGTTTTTGCACCATCATGCATTGGATCTCAACCCAGAATTCCAATGGCAGGGGCACTGAGGAACTATGGGATAGCTACAGGATAACTAACCACAGTGCAACGCTCCGGAAATCGATGCTAGCCTTGGTACATGGATGCACACCACTGAATTAATGTGCTTAGTGTGGCCACATGCACTCGACTTTATACAATCTGTTTTAAAAAAACAGTTTCTGTAAAATTGGAATAATCCCGTAGTGTAGACATACCCTTACCAAATTTGGCTTTCCTAAATTGTAACTCTTGCTGGGACAATAAATTTAAGGGCATATTTTGATTCCAAATATTCAAAGGCAAAGGTAAATTTTCAAAAGTGCTGAGGTGACTTAGCAGCCTAAGTCCTGTTTTCATAATGCCTTGGGCACTTAGGATCAGATCCACAAAGATATTAAAGCACCTAACTGCCTCTTTAGTTGCTTAAATTCACCATTTATGAACCACTGATATTCTCAAAACAACCGCTCAGCTGCCACTTTACCTCACAAAACCTTAAATCCCCTAAGCACTTAAGTTTCCGCTTGTCAGCACTCACAAAGCCACTTAAGTGCTAACGATAATGAGATGCTCAGAGTTAGAGCTCACTCAAGCTGAAACCCCAGCTGCTCTGGAACAGGATTCTCAAGTTAGTTGAGGGACACTGCTCTTACCAGCAGCCTGGATCCTCTAGGCAGGCTCTGCATACACCTAACACCTGATATCTGCAAAAAAGACCCAGGGATAAGCAGGCTGGAAATTTGTGTGAGTCTCTCCTAGTGGTTAAAACACTCACCTAACATACAGGAAACTTAAGTTCAAGTCCCTGCTCTGCCTCATTTGGAGTACGGACTTGAACCCAGGTTGCTCAGATCCCAGGTGAGTACCATCAGATTATTCACAATACTGGGGTGTGTGTCTTTTTTTCACTCTGATTTTTCATGAGAAAGGTCTGGGTTTTGGCTGCCAGGGCATGGGTTATTTAGTTGGCTGATGTAGTCTAACTCCAGAAAAGGGTTCACAGCTGAGAATCACCTATCTCAGGCCCATTAGACAAGCGCCTCAAGCCCATATCCATAGGAGCTCAGTGCCTAAATACCTTTAAGGAGCTGGGCTGAAGCCTCACCCCTCTCCAAGCATTTCCTACTAGATAGCACAGGCACTCCATGCTCAGTGTGCTGGGTTCTGAGGATCCGTTCTGTAGATGCCTCTCTCCCAATACAATGAGCAGGAAGCCTGAGTTCCTAACTTGGGGCTGAAGATTTCATTGGGTGGCAGGGTTCCTAGGCATTAGGCATCGCAATGCTTAAGTACCTTTGAGGATCTGGTCCTTTAGAGCCTAAGTCCAATTGACTTTCAATAGGACTTAGGATCCTAAGTAATGTATAAGATTTTGAAAATTTGACCCAATGCCTATAATGTCCTTTCCTATGGAAGAGTCTACAGGAAGGCAAACTGTGCACCTTTCACTGCTGTGCTGGTAACAGAACGCTGTGAGCCCAGAAAAGGAGCATAAGCCCTCTAACTGTGCAGCTATCTAGAGATTCATGGTGAGCTTTCACTGATCTCATTGTCATCTCCACATGGAAGGCCCAAGGCTCCATATCACTTCCAAAATACACAGCCTCCTTAGAAATCACAATTCTTTGGGCTTTGCTTATGATCCCCTCTCTTGGGGGAGGAGGGTTGAAGGCAACGAACATGAAATAATGCTGAAGGTATCAGCATTCGCTCTTACTGGAACTTCTAGTACCAAACTAGAGGCTTGCAGAGTGAAGTTGCCAGAAAAAGAAGCTGTCAATAGCTCAGGCTGCCTTTTCCAGAGGCCAACTCCTACCCAAAATATGCAGCTCCTTAATCACATTGGGTAAAATAGAAGGGCATGGACATCTGCTTGGTTCAGGTAAGGAAACTATGTTTCTTCTGGTTTGGTCCTACTCCGCTCATTTTAGCACTTGCTATATGTTTGATTGGCTGAGATTTATGATACTTTTATTTCCTTTGCACCTAAGAAGAGTGGGACTCATACTGCTCAAGGAGTACAAATAAAGAGAAATGTAGAGAAAAAATTAATGGTATGGTACACCGGGGGAAAATAGAGACCCTGTTGTGCCTTGAAGGCTTGCCTAGTAATTTACAGTAATTGAGAGAGCTACAGAAATTGATTTCCTTGTGTAAATTGCTGTGCTCATAAATGTTTCCTCCTTTCAGTTGGGAAAACAATGCATAAAAGCAGTCTGCAAGGGCCATTCAACTGCACGAAAAGGAGTGTATTGCTCTTAGTACAATTGATGAAGTTGCTTTAAATCTAGCAACTGCCCCTACCAAGAGTATGTTACTGTGACTCCCAAAATGTATTCATCCCAGGATGCCTTAATAGAACGTAATCTAATTAATGATCTATACCAGGGCATCCTGGGAGGAATAAACTGCGGAAGTCACAGTACGATGCAATAGGTAGGGACAGTGTATGGATTTAGAGGAAACCCATCAATTAATAAAACATTAGCATTCTATAAATGGTGCCTGGATTCAGATGTTACTGTAAGGAAGTTAGCTGTGTTTCAGGAAACATCAATGGACATTGCTGACTCTGAGGAAAAGTGTGGCTCACCCACAGAATAAGGGATCTCAGACATTTCATAGCGTGGATCACAGTTCAAGAGAAATTATCTTGTGTGATATCCTCCATCCCATTGACAACTGCCCGGACTACTTTCCTTCTAACTTGAAATCAGAGCACACCTGTGGCAACTACAGTTCCTTAGGTGTTCTAACCTGTTTGGGAAAAAATATCACAAACTCTGTTTTTCTCTTAATTTCAGCTGGAAATGAGATATAGCTAGCACTGTGTAACCAGATACTTATCTGCAACACACCACCAGTAATCTAAGGGCCCTGGGCCACAATGTGCGGAGCACTGATGTAAAAAGCATACCACAGCACTGGCTAGACTAGGACATTGAGGTGTTCAGCAAATGAGTTGGCTAATATGTTAATTAACACATTTTTATACTCTGAGCACCAAATATAGACACGAGCAGAAGTGTTTACAAATGGATTAAATATATTCTCTTTCCACTCTTTATTTCCTCTGTACCTTCAGTCCTAGTCACTTTTCTTTAGCTTATGTTGCATTGCCTAAATGCTTCATGTCCAATATTTCACTGACCTTCTTATAATGCCTGTGAAAAATTGGGTTAATATGTCAATCATTCCTATTGGCTATTAAGTAGAATTCACATTGAGAGAATTATGATGCCAGTCTCTTTACCCTGAGAAGCAACGTGAAGCACAGAGGGATAGATGAAGTATGATTTTGTAGTTAGAGCAACGTACTGGAACCCTGAAGATGAGAGTTCAATTCCTGCTACTGTCACAGACTTCCTTGGACAACTCATTATTGCTTTGTGCCTCAGTTCCCCATCAGTAATATGGGGGAAATAACACCTCCTCTCTCCTATCCATTGTCTGAATTGTTCATGTGGATTGTAAGGTCACAGGGGCAGGACTGTGCTTCACTGTGTGTATGTACAGTGCCTAGCACAGCCAGCTGGGGCCTCTAGATCCTAATGTAACACCACCAACAAGCTGTACTCAGGCTGACACCTCCAGTCAGCATAATGATCATGTGAAAGCACCATAATTAGGCTAGAACAAAGAGCAAGTGGGAGTGCAAGTGATTATATGGAAATAAGATGCAAAGGTGACAAATATTGTGAGTCTATAGCCATCCAAAGAATTTTTTCAGCTCTTAAAATAGTGCAGAGAAAAACAGGAACTGAAATTATTTATCCAACCCAACAATTATTATTTAGAATGAATTTGGAATATGACATATCATGAGAGACTGTCATCTATTCCTGAGGGGGGGCACAGCAGGGTAAATATGAAAGCAGAGCTGAAAGATATGTGAAGACCCTAGGGAGGCAAGATGACACAAGACACCTGAAGCCACAGGTTGTGTTTCTGACATGCTACCTGCCAAAGCATCAAAGAGGGGAAGGGATATGCTGAAAGAGAGTGGATGCATTATATAGATATGTAAGATATTTCTCTATCCTAAAATGGCTGTGAGTCTATGGGTGTCAGGAAAAGCCTCATGATCACGAGTGAGAAACAAATGTCAAATTCTCATAATCATTTCAAACCTAGATCCTAGGTGCTTTCCTGCTCCAACCTTATGCATTACACCTGCTTTGTGTCCAGTTCATGTTAGTAATTGTCCCTTGTTTCCTATTCAGTATCAGCCTTAGTATCAGTATAAGGAAGCTATCTATGAATGCATTTCCTTTCTTAATGCTGCCACTAATGTTTTCCTACTCAATATCCGGGCACTTAGAATTTCCGTAACTGCTCTGCTAGCCCTCTTTATTGGCACAA
This sequence comes from Chelonoidis abingdonii, assembly GCF_003597395.2. Lineage (NCBI taxonomy): Eukaryota > Metazoa > Chordata > Testudines > Testudinidae > Chelonoidis > Chelonoidis abingdonii. Next base: position 264,252,959 of record NC_133769.1, read on the forward strand.
ATATTTCTGAATACACCTCCTTCTGTCTTGGATGATCTGTAATAACGGACAATCAAAGATGACCCTATTATTTTTACCTGAAACCAAATAGACTTTACTGCATCAGTTAACACATATTTTTATTCACTGTTATATCCATTTGACTCTTCTTGCAGATTTTATATTTGGCTTTCCCATCTGTAAACCTTTCCTTGCCTCAACTCATTTAATCTCCCAGCCAATGTCTTGATTTAAGCAATTTATTCTAATTAGATCACACTTCTCCTTCCACACTTGTGTCTAATTAAATAATTATTTTACTCGTATGCCTGGCAATTGCGTATAACTGAATAGCCTTTCATTTCCCTTTTTGGGTTTCTCTGCCTGCTTTCCCATCCTTCTGGTACTTGCCACTTCCCCTTCCTTTCATCATGAAGCAACTGGTAGTAATGAAACATTTGGCAGTAATAAAACTAACTTCATGTCTGGGAAGCTCCCCGCAAAAGAAAAAAACCACAATACTGTGCCTTTCTGTTACTTGCTGCCGCAGTAGTCACTGAGTGTCTGCAGGGGGTTAATATGCTCTGCTTCCTGCATTATCGGGAGGGGTGCAGGGGTGAGAAGAACTGGAGCACGAAAACAAACGTTGCCATTCTGTGTCCTCTCTGTGTCACCAGCAGTGTATCTCAGCGGTCTAGTTTTAATTTAATTGTTCTATAAATAAATAATCAAAATATAGACAATAGTCATCTTCTCCAAAAAGACAAATATGTTTAGAGACTAAACCATTATGTGTTGGGCTATAGCATTGGAGAATTTGACAGTAGTATTGTAGAGATGTGACTTGCATTGCACGCGTTTGGCTGTAAGAGCCTGTTTGAAGGCTTTGTAACTCTCGTGTGAAAATTCATAACAGAAAGTAATAGACAGCCTGGAAAACCCCAAAGAAACGTGTTAGTTGTAGATATGCAAATAATACCCTTTATAACATTTAATTGGTGAGGAATCTGCTTCCTTTAATTTAAAAGAAAAAATTGGGAGACAATAGGAAAGGGAAGGCTCAGAGGACTGATAAGAAGATGCAGATACTTTCACTTTTGGCCCAAGCCCACTTACTTGCTGCTTCCTGTTTTTGTGTCAAATGAAATGGTGGGCCCAGAATGGTTCTTTGTGGACATGTGGCCACATCACATAATTGGCACTGACTGGCAATCTGTGTAGAGAGACCAAAGACTAAACAAGCATGGACAGTTGATTTCTCTCTCACCTCTGAGCTGTTAATTTTTGATGGGGCAGGGGGTAGATTTCTTACTTCTGAACCCCAGTTAGACTCCTTGTGCAAGGTCAGTTATCATTATAATTATTTGTATTGCAGTAGTAGGCTTGCTAACTTTCTAGTCACACAAAACCAAACACCCTAGCACAGCCTATTCCTGCGGCCCCACCCCTGCCTTGCCCCTTCTCCAAGACCCCGCCCCCAATCACTACATTCTCCCTCCCTCAGTGGCTCGTTTTTCCCCACACACACTCACTTTCAGTGTGCTGGGGTGGGGGTTGGGGTGCAGGAGGGTGCGAGGGCTCTAACTGGGAGCGCGGGCTCTGGGGTGGGGCCAGAAATGTGGGGTTCAGAGTGTGGGAGGGGGCTTGGGCTGGGGCAGGGAGTTGGGGTGTGGGAGAGGGTGAGAGCTCTGTCTGGTGGTGTGGGATCTGGGGTGGGGCTGGGGATGAGGGGTTTGAGGTGCATGACGGTGCTCCATGTTTGGGTGGGGTTCAGGGCTGCGGCAGAGGGGAGCTCAAGGTTGGGGCAGCTCCGAGTCAATGGGGCAGTGGGGAGGGCTAAGGCAGGCTGCCTGCTTATCCTCGCACTGTGGTGCATGCACCCCGTAAGCAGACAGCAGGTCTGGGTCCTAGGCGGGAGGGCAGGAGACTTCACATGCTGCTCTCACCAGCAGGCACTGTCCTCCAGCTTCCATTGGCTGGGAACTAGCCAATGGGAGGGTGGAACTGGTGTGGTGCTCGGGGCAGGGGCAGCATGTAGAGCTCCATGTCACCCCCCCAAGAGCCAGACCTGCTGGTCGCTTCCGGGGTGCAGCGTGGTGCCAGCCAGGACACGTAGGGACTAGCCTGCCTTAGCTCTGTAGCACTGCTGAGCGGACTTTTAATGGCTCAGTCGGCGGTGCTGTTTGGACCTGCCAGAGTCCCTTTTTGACCGAGTGTTCCAGTTGAAAACCGGACACCTGGTTACCCTATGCAGTGGAGCCTGAGGACCAGAACCCCATTGTGCCAGGTACTGTAGAAACACAGAAAAAAGACAGTTTCTGCTTCTAAGAACTTTCAGTCTTAAGTATTAGATTACAGGTGGACACGGATGGACAGATTAATATCTTCCAAGGCCAGAAAAGAATCATTGTGATCATCTAGTCTGTCTTCCAGTATAACATGGTGTCATAAACAGATAGCTAAGGGTTAATGTTTCTTTTCCCTGTAAAGGGTTAACAAAGGGAACCAAACACCTGACCAGAGGACCAATCAGGAAACCGGATTTTTCAAAGTGAGGGAGGGAACTTCTGGATTTGGGAGTTGTTCTGCCTGTTTGTTTTCTCTCGCTAATGAGAAGAAAGGTTTTCCTTTCTATCATCAAGCTATCTTACTACCCTTCTGTATACAGGTGTGAGATACAGAAGGAAAAGCAATAGGTTTAGTATTTATTGTAGGTTTATATGTGTATATATCTTGCTGGAATGTTGTAAAATGGAATATCTTTTAGAATCAGACTGTATATTCCTATTTCTTAATAAGACAATATCCCTGTAAATGATCATCCTTGATAGCAGAGTTTATATTCTTATGTATTTATTCTTATACTTTTTTATATAAAGTTTCATTTTAAGACTCTTTATTGAGGTTTCTTTATCGGGGGAGAGGGGGTTTCTTTGTGTTAGAAGCTAACGGAGGGAAGCTCAGCAGCACCAGGAGTTGGTGGGAGGGGGAAAGAGAGATAGAGAATCATCTCTGTTTTCACTTGTGCGTGAGGTTATGTCTCTTTGAGGGAAGAAAGGGGACAGGCTTCTTGGTATTGTGATGTAAAAGAGGAATTGACATCAGCCTCTCCCAAGTTAGCAGAGAAGGAAAGTCTGGGTAGGGGAGGGAGGGAGGAGAAAGGAAGTTGGGAGGTTTTCCCTTCCGGTAAAGAACATCACAGGGCACTTCTGGTCTTGGGGTCCCCAGGGAAAGGTTGGGAGAGAACCCACGTGAGAAGTTTATCAGGAGCTCCAGAATCCTGATTGGTGAGCAGCGAGATATCAGATCCCAAGCTATAATAAGCTTGGGGGAAGGTTCATGTATAAGAACAGTCCAGATATTTGGACGCTAAGGTCCAAGATTTGGGGGGAAAGAAAGAGGCTTATTACACAATGTCCATAGAAACCTAATCCCATAACGAATAATATCAATAGGAAGAGTGTAGTCTTTAAGAGAAAAAAAATCCATCTTAGAGCTAAAATATTGTTCAGTGATAAAGCCACATAAATCCTTGGTAAAGTGTTCCAATGTTCATTACTCACTCACTGTTAAAAAATGTAATTTTTGCACCATAACTTTTCCACTCATTGATACATGTACAATGACAAGATCCTTTCTCTGACTAAAATTGGAAAGAGCCCTGTTATAACAGAATAGTTAAGGGTTAATGTCATCATTTTACCGTAAAAGGGTTAAAAGCATCAGTAAACCTGGCGGGAACCCAATGACAAGGAGAGGACCAATGGGGGACAGATACTTACAAAATCTTGGATAGAGGGAGAGGACTTTTTTGTGTGTCTATTGTTTGTGAGGTTGTTCCACACGATTGAGGGACTGAGAGGAGACCAAGCAAGTCCATCCAGGCTCCTCCCAAATCTTTCTGTAATCAGTCCAATCATGTTCAAACTTGTAAGTAACAGCAGGCAAGCGTGTATAGTCTATTTTATGATAATTTCTATCGAACTGTAAGATGTTCCTAATTACGCTGAAGGAGGATTTTACCTCTGTATGCTGTAACTTTGAACCATAAGGCTAGAGGGGGTTCCATTTGGGCCATTGAATAAATGATATACCAGGGACACACCGAACTGTAAAGGTATCTTTCCAATCTGATTTATAAACAGAGATGATTTTTATAACTTCTTCTTTAATTAAAAGCTTTCCCTTTTTAAGAACCTATGATGATTTTCCTTATGTGATAGAGCCATGGAGATTGATCTGGACTTCTACCAGGTAATTAAGAGTGGAGCGGAGGATTATGAGACCGAAGAAGCGATGTTAAATTCTCCTTGTGTTAAGATCCAAGGGGTTGGATCGGTGTTCACCAGGAACTTAGTGAAAAAGCCTCTCAAGGCTTCCCAGGGAGGGGAAGGTTTTGGCGGGACAGGAAGTGTTCCAGACACTAAAATTTCTGGATGGTGGCAGTGTTACCAGATCTAAGCTAGTAATTAAGCTTAGAAGTGTCCATGCAGGTCCCCACATCTGTACCCTAAAGTTCAGAGTGAGGGAGGAGCCCATTATCAAAATTTGTTCCCATGGAGATACTTATATATTGTAATCAAATCACCCTTTAATCTTCTCTGTTAAAATAAACAGATTGAGCTCCTTGAGTCTATCACTATAAGACAGGTTTTCTAATCCTTTAATGATTCTCATGGTTCTTCTCTGAACCCTCGTCAATTTATCAACATCATTCTTGAACTGTCGATACCAGAATCTCGCTTCTCCACTTAAGATTCCCCTGTTTATCCATCAAGGAAAGCATTAGCTTTTTTGGCTAGTGTCACACTGGGGACACATGTTCAGCTGATTATCCCATGCCCTTGTGCCTAGACGGGTAAACCCCATATCAGTAATGGAGAGTTTAAAGAGCTGCTGTGGGCAAGGCAGCCCGGCTTCTGATCCTGTCAGTCATGTAAGGGGTGGAATAAGTGCTTTAAAGCAGGAAGTTCCCCTGAGTTGCTGGGCAGCTCTGGGACAGAGCAGATGGTGGCTCTGCAGCTCCCAAAGGAGACTCCTGGAAGCCTTGAGGGCATCTGGCCTCAGGAAGGCTACCAGCCTCCAGCCCCATGGCTGCAAGGAGACAATGACTCTGGTATTCTGCTAGGTAGGATAGGTTCAGCAAGCCCCAGGGTGAGCCATTAGAATTGGTCCCACTACCTATATCCCTTTTGGGATTAGGGAATCTGGGACCACACTAAAGGGACTGGGAAGTAGGAGTCAAGAGCCCCAGCCCCTTCAAACAGAAGCAAACTTTTTTACTCAGTTTGTACCAGAGACACCTACTTGTGCAGATGAGGATGCCTTAAAGATTTTTCCTTGTCCATACAGTAAGAAGCACCCACCAGCTGCTTCAGAACTGTGGCACTCTGCTTTTGCCAAGTCTTTTTCAGAGTCACTGCTTCCTAAGAGAAAGTCCCCATCTTGAATGAATCCCCTACATTCTTTGTTCCTAGATGTATACATTTACAGTTAGCTGTATTAAAACACAAATTATTTGGTTGCACCCTGCTTACCAAATGATCTAGATTGCTCTGTATCAGCGACCTGTCTGCTTCATTATTTACCTCTCCCCAGTTTTTGTGTCATTGGCAAACTTCATCAGTGGTGATTTTGTTTTCTTCCGGGTCATTGATAAAAATATTATCTAGCATAGGTTCAAGAACCAATCCCTGCAGGACCCCATTAGAAACACACGCCTTTGATGATGATGATTCCCTATTTCCAATCACATTTTGAGACATCAATTAGCCAGTTTTAAACCTATTTAACATGGGCCATGTTATAATTTTAATCTCATTCTAGTTTTTTAATTAAAATACCATGAGGCACCAAGTCAAATGAGGGTAGCACCAAGTAACAAGGTGATGAGCATGACAGGCAGGGGTCACAGCCCACCTAGGGTTGCCAGGTGTCCAGTTTTTGACCGGAATCTCTGATTTAAAAAAAGGACCATCGTGGCTCTGGTTAAAAGTCTGGTTGGTGGGGCTGGCAGGCTGCCTACCTGGCGCCGTGTGGTTCCCCAAAAGTGGTGACTTGTCCCTCAACTCCTAGGCAGAGACGTGGCCAGGGAGGCTCTGCATGCTGCCCCCACCCTGAGCTCCAGCTCTGCAGCTGTGGGAGTGGTGCCTGTGGGCAGAGGCAGTACACAGAGCACCCTGGCCATGACTCCGCCTAGAGCCTAGGGACATATTGCAGCTTCTGGGGAGCCCCCCGAGGTAAGCCCCACCCAGAACCTGCACCCCTCACACTCTCCCACACCTCAACCACCTGCCCCAGCCCTGAGCCCCCTCTCACACCCAAACTCCCTCCTGGAACCCGCACCACCTCCCTCACCCAAACTCCCTACCAGAGCCTGCACACTGTACCCCCTTCTGAGCCCTCTCCTGCACCCAAACTCCCTACGAGAGCCCACACACCAACCCCCTGCCTCAGCCCAGAGCCATCTCCCACACTCTGAACCCTTCAGCTCCACCATCCAGCCCAGAGCATCATCCAGCCTCCTGCCTCAGCTCAGTGAAAATGATCTAGTGAGTGAGGGTGGAGGACTGCAAGTGACAGAAGGTAGGGTGATGGAGAGAGTGGGAGGGCAGGGCCGCAGGGCAGTGGCTGGACCTAAGGGAAGGAATAGGGCAGGAGGCGGAGCAAGGGGGTTTGGTTTTGTGCAATTAGAAAGTTGGCAGCCCTAAGCACACTGGCTCCTTTCATTCAGGTCTGGGAGCATGGAGGAAAGGCTGAAGTTCTGCAGAATTTAAGCAGGCCACACTAGTTTACTCAGGCCCTTGAGTGCACAGTGCAAGGATAAGCAGTTCTGCTCATCTTAGACTTCTTTCCCCTAAGTTACTATTTAATGAAAAAATAAAATAGGCTAATTATACAAGCCAATTTCTGCCTCTTGTCTAAAAGGGGAGTGGAAAAATCATCTTCTCTGTTATAAAACAAAGACTAGAGAGTTTAAGGAGCCTTCCAGTTCCTAGGCACAAGAGTATTTCTTAATAGGTTTCCTTATCCTGGGTATTCCAGAAATGTGAATTTCCTTGTTGTGTTGACCTGCAGTGAGTCAGAGAGACACTCACCTATACATTCAAATCAAGGTTGTATTGTGCTATGGTTGGTACACAAAAGAGCAGCCATGGGTTTGACATGTGACACAGCTGCCCTCTAGTGGCCATGTGGCATGTGTACTGTACGTTTAAAATCACTTCATTGGGCAATTCACCAAGAAGCCCATAACTACAACCTGTGATGTGCTTCCCAAAATAAATAAGGTAAATGAGCTAATGTAACTACAGCTCTGTTTAAAAATCTCTCTCTCTCCCTCTCTCTTCTATCCTTTCACTTATGTGAAGATTGGTGGAGATGGGGTAAAGGAAGCAAGTGGAAACATGACCATGCAGGAAGCCAGCTGGAGAGAAGCTTGGAGAGAACAGAGACAGGGTAAATCTGAGACAGGTGGTGAAACAACAGAACCATAAGTGGAGGCAGCGTGATTAAAATCAGAGTACTGAAGAGCAACTAAATTAGACTGGCAGTGCAGCTGGAACAGTCAGTGGCAATGACAATCGGACCTGACTCCATGAGAGTGAGCCACTGCAGACTGGTGAGAACAGCTGGTGATGGCAGAGAGTGATGGAGTCAAATGATGTTTTCAAGGTGGTGACAGGAATGTGAAGCGATGCGGATGAATTAGTGCTGGGGACAAAGGGCCAACAGGGTCCTGCATGTGCCCCTCCCCCCACCCTGCTTCTGTTGACCACTGCTGCTGTTCTTCTAGGGTTAGGATTTGAGGAAAATGTACTGCAATTGCTTCATCTGATGGGAGAGGAAGTGGTCAGGGTGTAGTCGCACTCTTGTTGGGCAGCTGGAGAGGACAGGTTGGTATTCTTCTCACCATTTCACAGATGAGCAACTTGGAAACATAAATAGGTCGACTTGCCCAATATCACAGGGTAAGTTTATAGCAGAGCTGGAAAATGAACCCAGAACTCCCAGTCCTTAGTTCTAAGTAGATCACTACCTCAAATATCAATGAGTGCCACTGAATCCAAGCACCGTCTGAATGCTGTGTTGTACGTGTGCCTGGTTTACATCTTTCTAGTACCCGCAGGTTATTGTCATGCTGTTTCTTGCCTAAGTTATCAATACTTTGCTCTTTTATTCTCTCTTTATAGGTCAGTCCCTTCAGCTCACAAATCTTATTTGCTGCCCTTCTCTGAAATTGTGCCAGTTTGTCTGCATTTTTCTAGTACTGATGTGCACAGAAAAGAATGCACTATCCTAGGTACAGTCTCATCAGACCCAGAAAGAGCAGCTTTCACCTATCTTCCAGGTGAGAGATGTGAAGAATCTGAATACAAAGCCCCAAATCATGGGTTGTCTTTTTTTTGTTATTTGCATATTTTACCACAAACTTGTTTCTAATTCTCGTAGGCTCTGTAGGTCTATTGGTATTAATGCTTACTCTGTCTTGCAGCTTCTTCCTCTCCCAGATGTACAACTTTGCATTCTGTTTCCAAAGTCAAACCTCAGTTTATTTCCTGCCCACATTTCTAACTTCTCTACAAGTATGTCTACACTGCAGCTGGCCAGTGCCAGCTGACTTGGGCTCCTGGAGCTCAGGCTAAAGGGCTGTTTAATTGCAATGTAGATGTTCAGGCTCAGGCTGGAGCCTGCTAGGGGGAAGTAACTCAGAGCTCAGGCTGCAGCCCAAGCCGGAACATCTACATGGGCAATCAAACTGCCCCTTAGCCTGAGCTGCATGAGTACCCTAGGTTTTTAATTGTAGTGTAGCCATAACTTTCTCAATGACTGCAAAATCTTTTTATTGGCATATTAGCATTATTGTGGTGTGAAAAATGTTTCTTCGGAGTCTGAACCTTGACTATACCTTGACCAAGAAACCTGGACCTTGACAAGAAATAGTTGACCACTCCTTGGCTACATTCTCCATTAATGTGCTAACTTCTCACCTAGATATGGAATTAAAATATTTAATAAGACCTAATCTAGTTGTATCCCAGAAGGCACCTGCTGCCATACTCCCTGTGGGTGAGATGTACCCAGCAGCATAGCAGCTGCCTAATACCCCTGCAGCTGTATAACTGCTATGGTTCCACAACACATGATGAGGGCAGCTGCAAACTGAGTACATGGGAATGCTGAATTTTCTGGATATAGCCCTGAATGGAGCAGGGAGACGGCCACGGAGGGATAGAACTATAGCAACTGGGTCTGCAGTTATACAGACCCAGTGGCCATAAAGCCCTGTTTATGGAATTGCAGCTTCTCTTTCAGGGCAGGAACTAGAATAGGGGATGTGGACCTGATGTGCTAGAGATTCCAGCCCCCTCCATATTTTCCTGCACAAAATGTATTTTCTCATGCTTTGTGCAAGTTTGGGGGTGAATTTCACCCTAATGTATTTGATTTTCTTCCCTCTGGGCCAAATGTAATTTATAGTAATGGAATTGTGGTATACATTTAGGATTATCTCCTACCCTCAGTCCAATGGCAGGTTTGTACAAAGATCAAGAGTAGAGTATGGCTTTCAGTAGTAATACAACTTGTAATTAGTATTTAGACATGGCTTTATTGATGCATTCACCAACATTCAGTGGAAGAATAGTCTACTCTTTAGACCACCACTTTCCTCTTTTTAATTCATCCTCCTTTTGCTGTTACTATCCTTCTATCATTTCTTTCCCTGCAGCTATTCCTCATTACTCTCCACTCAGTGGGCTTCATGCTCTCATCAATGAGGCAATGCTGCCATTAGAAAAGTTATCATTCAGAGTTAGAGTTAGTTTTGCTCCAAATTAGACTAACTTAGAGATGGAGGAGCTCACAGCTTTCAGAGATTGGTTCAGACTGGGGTCAAGTACAGGAAATCAGTCATTATCAGTTCCCAGCCTGTTCATATCTGGGAGGTTTTTTTCACAACAATGAGGCTTAGAAACTTACTTTTTGTATTAAATGAAAGCTGAGATTCTCTAGAATCTGACCATAGCATGCAGTCCATGGAAATATACCAAATGGACCAGGTATTTGACACCACAGCATGAAAATGTTAAGCGTGATATATAGTCATAATATCATATAGCAAGTGTGTAAAGGAACAATGAGTGGCATCAGATTGACACTCAAACAGGTCATCAACAAACTTAGAACATTTAGATCCATTACAGTCATCTGCCACTTGAGCTAATGCAGTAAAAGAGAGCAGTATGTTGTCATCATCTTCTATGATGGCAATGATACATACACTTTGCTAGAGCGTTGTGGTGCTGACCATTAGCCAGCTCAAAGAAGTGTTAGGAGTGCTAAGGCACCTGTGCATGGTTACCAAAGAGATGTTAAGTGGGCTACCAAACATACCATTCACTTGTGCTGATAGGAATCAAGAGAATGCCAAGAGGCATTATAATGGGATCAAGCCAATTCATCTGTCTGTCAGAATAGTTCAAATAAATGTTAGTGCTATTGTCTACACATCTGTAATTTGATTTGCATTATATGTATACTCTATGCTTAATTAATCCTAGATCAGAGGTTTGTGTCAGCTGTAAGAGGAGAATTTGCTTGATGTGTAAACTTCCTGAAAGCTAATGAATGTCATCTGTATTGTTTTCACTTATCTATCCCTATTAGAATGTAATGGCAGGTAACTGCATATGTATATCACTATAACTGGATTACTTGTATATGCATAGGAAGTAAAATGTTAATTTCAAAACAAGTGGTCCTTGATGTGATGACCTGAGATGAAAAACTCAAAATGCACTCTTCAGAGGGAGAGTCTATGCTTTGAGTACAAGCATTTGCTTGGGTGCTTTTCAGGGGAAACAGCTATAAAAGTGAGCCCTGGGAATGATCTATTTGGATGCTGTCAGGGGACATTGCAGATACAAGACAGAGGTCACCAAAGACATTTTGGGAAACCCTGAGACACTTATGGAAGCTAGTAGACATCACTACTATTATTTTGGACTTACAAAGTTTGACTCACCTGTTATGTATATTACCTGCTTTAAACTCTCAATATCTTTCATTTCTTTAGTTTAATTTACTAATCATCTTTGAGATTTGAAGTATACCTTGACCTGGGGTAAGTGGCTGGCCCTTTTTGGCTGGGAGTAACCGAAAGCATGACAATTTTTGACTTTAATAACCTTTCATCATTAAGTGCAGTTTGTCTGGGTCATAATATAGGCAGAAAAGTCTAAGGCAACTGGCTGTGGCTCCTTGGTAAGCTAGTATAGTGATTGAGGAGCACACATTTGTTGCTGGTTTGGTGAAATCTAATTATAGAATATACCACCAGTTTGGATCTGTCTTCCCTGTTTTTTGACAGTTTGAACTGAGATTGGCACTCTCAGCTGTGACCCATTCCAGATTCTGTGACAAGGGTTTCATAGACAGCAGAGGAATGGTGAAATTCAGGTATCTTGGGTTGTATTTGGGGTCTGGAGGAAAGACATTTCTGCCCATTTTCCCTCAAGCTTAATTCCATTTCCACTATCCTTGCTCCCCTTCAGGCTGTCTCTGTCCTATCTTTTCACCGCACCTGTTGGCCTCACCTAGTCCCATTTTCTTCTCCTAAGCAATCCTAGTGTCCACTCAGGCATCTTATCCCAGTCTCCTTCCTCAGGAAGTCCTAGTCTCACCCCTCTGGATTTCCTATCCCAATCCTATGTCCTTCCCCCACCACTGCCCCGGTCAGTCTTCCTCCCCAACCCCTATTTCCTCATCTGATTTCAGTTTCCTCCAAAAGTTCACAGTCAATGCTAAAAACGGGGCTGACAATTGTATATTTGTAAGCTAAATCTTCGCCTGCAGATTATTTAGCAATTTCTCATACACTGTATGTTAATATGTATGCTGAGGGTTCTACTCTTCGGTGATTCTTTCTTATTTAACAATAAAACACTTGTGAAATTTAATATGAATCTGAGTAGTGTTTACGTTGACTTGTTTATGTTACTTTAGTACCTCCTGGATAATGATTTACTAATCACAATGGTCTTCATTACATTTGAGATATTTTGGGTCAAACTCTACAGTATCAAGGCCCTGAGTAACACCTCATGGACAAGAAGTTGTTTCAAAGCTGTAAGACATGTCTGTATAGCCACTGGTATTTTTATTCCTCTATTGCCTAAAATAACCTATATTTCTGGTAATTCACATGACAGTCACATCATAAGTATGTCTGCTGGGTTTCCTGTTTTGGGCTGGCTCATCAAACCAAAGAAAGGGGGTTTAAAAAAAAGAAAAGAAAAGAAAAAGATTGATTGGCAGCTTGACTGTATCTCCATTTTTTTCAATTACATAAAAACAAAAAAGAGAACAGAGATAAGAACGATGCAAAACTGTAGAGTATCACAGGAGTCGAACTGCACCAAAAAAGGTGCCATCTCCATCCAATGATATTTTGGCCCTTCTCCGTGGTATTGTAAGTTGAAGTTCATCCCCTTCTTCTAATTTTGCAATGCCTGGAAAAGAATTTGGAATATCTTTAAATAGGTATTTTACATATGGTAGTAGTCTAATAGATTGCATTCAGAGAGTATATTTTGTATTACCTAAACACACGTTATTTGCAATACAAAAAAATTAATATCATTGGGTCCAATCTTGCAATCTTTACTCAGGCAAAGCTCACATTTAAATTCACATATGATTTTGACCTTACATTTGAATGTCATTCCCTAATGATTACATTCTGTTCTTAAAGAACAACTGCCACACTTCAGCAAAGTTACCATAAGCATAACAAATTGCCTTGTATTTCTTGTCCTCTAATTGGTGATTATGACAATATTTATATGCAAAGAATTTTTCCTTTCTAATTAGCTCCCTGCTACATGCGTCATTTAGCAATGGCACAATCCAGTGTCTGTGTCTAAGAACAGCTTTTATTGTGGTGAATTGTGATGCCATATACAATGAACTCTGGCATCAATGAATATATCAGGCACATGGATACAAGGTAAATACACGGAAGAAAACATTGATAGAGCTTGCTAAACAACAACGATGGGAAAAGAAGTCTAGAGAAGTAAAGGCAATTAAAAGAGGTTGGGTAAAATATAGTCTGACAGGCTGCAACAGTGGTTCTTTAAATCTTGCACAGGGGTTAATATAACACATACGTGTTTACTGCAGACTGCTGGAACTCTGCTAATATAAAAGTATTATTTTTGTATTGTAGTGCATATCTTGATTTACTTGCACGCAACATTTCTGATGGGACTGTCAAACACACTCTGCATTGGCCTAACTCTGTTTGCACTTAAGTCAATACTGAGACTCCAGTCATCTTTATTAGGAGCAGAGAGTTAGGCTGATACTGACTGCCTCATCCTAAAGATGCTTAAATCCATATTTGATTGACTAAAGCAGAACAAAGATGCCTAAAATGGCTATTGAAGTATCTACAGTAAATACAGATTTGAGCATCTAAGTATGAAAATTTGACTCCATGGAATTTCAATCATAAGAAAAATATATGTTAATTGAGCACATACCAAAGTATGCCATACTTTTATTGGCAAGGTGATTTCTGAATCCATTACATTTTCACTATATGTAATCATGTATCACTGCAAATTGTATTTGGTACTGCTTTACTATAAATAAGAAGGGTAAAAGCTCAGATACTTACCAGCAGTATAGCAAGAATTATTAGGATAAGAATGAGGCATGTTTTGGATACAACGAAATAATGTCACCAAACTGAGATCATCACCAAATACATGAGCCTTTTTCCTTTGTATTAGATGTCCCATAGCAAATGTTGTATCTGTATATAGAACCTGAAGAATAAAAAAGAAACAAATTTCAGACATACACTGTGAAGCTGTTAAGCACCCTAAGTCCAATTTTAAAGTGAAAAGAATATTCTTACCTGACCATATATGAAAAAGTAACCTGCTTCTTTGACCAATATTTTATTTCCTTGCTCTTCCAGAGCTGTTCCTCTTTTAAAGCTAAGAAGCCATGGAACAATACTTGAGTCATCTAGGGGAGAGAGAGAGAGAATAATTTCTGGTAAGAAAAAAAATCAAAATTAGTTCCTTCTAGTTTCCTTTGGTCAAAAATCAACAGTGCTGACCTCTTGAAAAATAGAATTTAGAGAGGGGGATTTTCCAATTTAAATGGGGAGGAGATTTGCGAGACTTATCCAGATCCAAAATTTTCATTAGTTTTTGTAACTGGCATTATATTAATCAGAATAGTGCTTGTTAGTTAGCCCGGAGTTTGAGTAGAAAAATATGTGAATACATGGAAGGCACTGTTACCTTTTTGTTGGATGTTACTTTTGCTATCAGCAATCAATTGCAGACAGGCCTGTAGCACTGAAAAGAAAAAAAAACAAGACTCCTTTTGTAATTAAAGAAAACAAATGAGAGGAAGTAATTAAGAGAATGGTTTAAGATCTTGGAAGGGTAAAAAGCGACAAAGCATACTCATGAGGAAAACACTCTTATTCTCACTATGTGAAAGCAGGATCTCCCATTTCTTCTTGTGGCAGATACTTGTCAGATGTGCAGAACAGCCACCAGATTTTCACATTAAAGGGTCCTGGAGAAATTCAGAGATCATGCAGCCAACCTTGACTACTATGAGAAAACACTGGTCTTTCATCTGGGTTTCTTGTATACTTTAACAATGTAGCGTTAAGTCAAATGAGTTAGATGCTATTGGCTCCATTAATTTAGTTACACCTCTAACTGAAACCCCACCAGACAATTCTCAGTTGTGATCGAGGTCAGGCTTTCAAAAGATTTATTTTTTTTAGTATTTGCAGGAGTTTTTTAGTTTCACATAATATAAAAAAAAAAAATGCCAAGAGTGAATACAAATTCATTTCCTATTACATTCCTAAAAGATTAAGATTTCCCCATGTTCCAGAACAACAGGACTTTAGTGAAATTGCCTAATCTAGAAAGTGCTGATACAATGTTTGTAAGAGAAATTGTTGCATTTACAGCTATAAAACTTCTAGTACTTGCCAAAACTCATCCATTGCCTTAAAGCTTTGACACTGCATGCATTGGATAGAAATACAGGATACAAATTTAGTTATAGAAAAATAAGAAATACTGTGGTATTTTAAAGTGTTGGATAGCAGATAAATACAATTTAAGGCACTTTAAAAAAATCTGCCACAGATAAGTGTCAAGAATCATAATAAAGAATAAAGGAGTCTATAAAGTTGCATTCACTAAGCACAGATCTCAGTTAAGCCTTATTCTTTACTGTTACTTCAAAGGATGAAAGTGTTAAATAAAAAAATGTCTACAGTACTGTCCAGAAAGTGGATGAATGTGCTAATCTAGTAATTTATCAAAAACAAAGAGAAGAAAATCCTAATTTGTTGACTCTCACTTCCTGAAGCAGATCAACTCTGTGGGAAAATTCTGCCACCCTTACTCAAACTGCTCCACAAGCAGGTCTATTTTTTTAAAAACTAATGTTAAGACCTATGTTCCTTATTACTGAGCCATATTAACTATTTACTGTGCAGTAGACTACACTGAAAATTTCTTTTCGACCTTCAGAAAAGTCAGTCACTTTTGCGTATGTAACTATCTTTTAAAAGAACGAGAAGAGATCTGGCGTCAGATGTGTGGTCCTGCTTCTATCACGGCTACTTCTGGTGATTTTTATAGCATTTCTTTTTTTACTAAAACTATAGTGGGTCAGATACATAGGCTGATTCATGCCAGCTAACGCCACTGACTTCAATTAAACTATGCTTATGTGCACATGCTGAAAATCTGGGCTTGTATAGTTTTGTGATGGTAGTAATAAAAACTCATCATTCCAGGACATAGGGTGGAATAGCTCAGTGGTTTGAGCATTGGCCTGCTAAACCCAGGCTTGTGAGCTCAATCCTTGAAGGGGCTATTTAGGGATCTGGGGCAAAAATCTGTCAGGAACAGTACTTGGTCCTGCTGTGAAGGCAGGGGACAGGATTCAATGACCTTTCAAGGTCCCTTCCAGTTCTATAAAAAAAATTCCAGGACACTGCTATGTAATTATTAAAGCAGTAATATCCTAAAGGTCTGATATCATCTAAGAAACTTTTTCATAACAAATACAAGTACCACGTCTATTGTCACGTATAAAGTATTCCTAATTATGACCTAAAGAAAACCATCTGTTTGTCTAATCTTTTTGTGCATCGAGATGACAATGATTATATTCCTTGGAATATAATCCTTTACTTTTTATAAGGAGGGGACAAAAGATGATGTAGTTTTGTTCACTGGTGTTAGAGCAAATGTTAACTGGCAAATTAAACCTCTTATTTAAAACCACAGCAGTGTCCAAGAAGCTAATGTCTAGTTCAGAACTACCAACAGCAACAGTTTTTTTTAAAACATTCAAAATTCAGGAGCAACAGGTCCCGATCCTGCAAAATACTTTGCTTTGTTACCTTCAATGGGGATATTCACATATTTAAACCTGAGTACGTTTAAGTACTTTTCTGAATCAGGGCCATAGGGAGTAACATTACTGCTTGTTAAACAGAAAATAAGGAAGAAAACAATTTTCTCTGAGGAATCAGTATGGTTCCTCAGCAACACATTACTTCTGATAGTCAATCTATTTCAAGAAGGAAGGATGGCTTACTCAGACAACAACGCCAAACACATACAACACACAAATACAGAATTAACAAATAATAACTATTAATAATTATAGATTGGAATGAATTAAAAAAAATTCCTTATCTGAACACCCTAATCTCTGTGTAAATTGAGATCTGAGTGGGCTAGGCCCTTCCCAAATGATAAATATAATAATAATTAATAATGTCACAATGTGTATAAAATTGTTTACAATCATCTAAAAACATATTATAACAACTAAAGAAAACAGATTACATCATCATCATAACGACAGTATGCATTGCATCTGGAGTATTCAAAACTTGCATAATCTCTTGGGACCTCATACAGAAAAGAACTGCTCTTCTTGTAAGACAAGTTTTTCTAACTTTTACACCTCCAGGGGAAAAAAATTATAGTAACCATGTTTCAGAATGTAATGTATCCATTTAGCTCAGGGAAGAGACATCTGACCTTAGAGACTTCAGGTGCATTAACAAACCACAAACAGAACTTAAAGGGATGTGGCCTGTCTGAGCAATGCATGTTTATTTTCCAAAACACTAGGAAGGACTGTCCTGTGTGTCTAGTGAAGCTGTTGCTCTAGTAACATGTTTCTTACACATGAGACTGCAGACTGGGTCTATGTATACATCCATGCATGATCAGAGACTTTGTATCAATATTATCACATCCCCTCCCATGCTGCCTTTATAAGATCTTATTTGCATAGTTACCCACGTCCTAATAAATTCGGACCTAACCTTCCAAGTGTATTAATTCTTGAAGAAATTTTCAAACGTGGGTTCCTAAATTTAAGTACATACATATAGATTATGGTGCTAATTAAAAGTGGCCTGAGGTGCCAAACACTAACAATTCCCATTGATGCCAAATAGAGTTGGCAGAGTTTAGTAACTTTGAAAAACAAACTACTTATGTAGCTGCCTAAACATGGCTTTAGGCACACAATTTAGGGTACACCCAAGTTTGAACACACAGGCATTAGCCCCCTAAGTATCTTTAGAGAGATGCTTGCTAAAAGGATTTCCACACATCCTTTCTTTCTCTCATGGCCCTCATATATTTATTCTCCATGGACTTTCTGGAACATGCTTGAGTACTGTATAATTCTACATAAAGTGGGATTTTGTTTCTATCCCATTTTTCTTCCAGGAGCTCTTGCTTTATTTTTCATCCATAGAAGGGAATGATGAAATATCCCTATATGATTCAACTGTGCATTTTTAAAACGGGTTAATCTGGCATTCAGTACTAGAAATACTTCAGATACCTAAACTAGTAAAGACAGCCTAATCCCATTGTAAGGGCAGGTTAGTTGTATTTAGGGGATGTGACTCAGATCTAACATATATCCCCAAAATATTTGTTGCAGTATATTCATCTTAATAGATTGACCATTACTGTGTTATGTTCCACATAGTAAGTGATTTGCTGTGTAATTCACCCCAAATATTTTATGTACATATTAATTGCACATAATGGAATTTGTCTTTTATAAGGGAGAGTTTACTTTTGTGTAGCTATTTTTGAGTGCTCAATATTTCACATAATATGCATAGTATTAATTCATCCAGGCAGTAAATTGGATCTTTCATGCTAAACTGCATGTCCTGGATTAAATCTCTTTATGCCATGTGGTCGAGGAGTAGTTGCATCCTCTTTGACTTACATTGCTGTCAGCAGAAAAAAGACAAAACAATTTTTTTTTTCTTTTCCAGACCAGAAGTAGAACTTGAGAACTGTATCCACCTTTCCATGACATTTGCAAAAATACTGGGTATCCTCATGACCTGCTGGGGGCATTATGCTAGTCACCCTTTTTCCCCCTTTGGGGATGGCAAGGAAAGATTGGCCAAGGCAGGGTGGGTTTTTTCATCTTCCCCACAACAGGTCTAGAAAACAGTGGGGAAGGGCAGGAGGCTTAGGTCATAATTAGGGCTCTGTGGCTGTCCTGGAGGTTGAGGAAGTCATGGATTTCATGACTTCCCTTGACCTCCATGACTTCTGCAGCGCTCAGTTGGCTAGCCCCAGCTGGCCCCGGGGACAGACACACCTGCTGCTGCTGGAGTGGTTCTGCAGACAGCCACACCGGCCGCTACTGAAGCTGCCCCAGAGCCAGCCACACTGGCCACTGCTCCCTGGCTGTGTTCCTGGCAGCAGCTAGAGCAGAGGTTGGGGTGGGGTGACCCTCCAGCAGCTGGTGCTGCTGGACCTAGGTCATCCCCCTGCCCCCAAGACCAGTGGCCCCACTGCTAAGATTTAGTCAGGGGTATTTATAGTACAAGTCATGGACAGATCACAGGTCATGACTTTTTGTTTATTGCCCGTGACCTGTCCATGACTTGTATTAAAAACACCCATGACTAAATTGTAGCCTTAGTTATAACATCACAACTTAGCATAGAAGACTCTTAGCAGATGTCCAGTGCAGGGTCTTGTTATAGAAGGGATATGATTGTCAAACACTATGGATTGGAAAAGCATTGGAAAAAGGCATTCCTAAAGAGAGCTGAGAAAGTGGGGTTAGGACTCCCGTGTCTGGAGGAGTGGGGCACCAACTCTCTCGTTTCATAGCTCCCTTTATCTCCTACAAGCAAAGGGTGGCAAGGTCCTAGCTATGGGATGACTGGGACCAGGATGAGGATTACATGGAAATGATTAAGCAATGATGACGACCTGAATTTATTGCCAAGTACACCCAAATATTTTATGTGAATACAGCTGTGGCCTAATTAAACCACATCCATTACTACCTCCCTCTCTTCTGGCAAGCCTGGAATAGTTAGAGGAACAGACAAAGGGTGATAGCTATAACAAGTTAACATTGAAGTTTGCATGCTGTTAATTATTAAGTCTGGACATGGGCATCTGCTGAAGAGGATCTTGACAGTTGTGGGTGTGAATTTGCTATCTTGTACGCCAGATTAGGCTGTTGCACTGATGTTTGAATGATGTGGAAATTTTCTGTGGCTAAATGGAACCCAAGGAACCTTTTGTTAGGGAAATTGGAGCAGGTGTTCTGTGACTTCTCAGTACAACACAATAAATATTTGCTGTGAATTCATGGAATAACCACAAAAAAACCCTTTACCAAATCTTAAACTGACAAAGGGCTTGATTCTAATATCCCTTATTTTTTTCTGGCACCAAAGTTATTTTTGAGTTGCACTGGTCGAAATGAGATCAGAATCAGGCCCACATAGTACATCAGGCCCACACAGTACATGGGAATGAAACTTTGGCACACACAGGAACTAACAGTTTGGCTCAGATAACCAAAAACCACCTTCTTGTTCCTGGACATCACGGTGCATGGATCTCTGGCATAAAACATGTTGGCACAAAATGAACAAATGTAACCATAGTGTTTAATATGGGGCTAGTTTCAGTTGTGCTGAAGACGCTATATTTTCCTCTGTCAGAAAGAAAGAAACTCATTGCTCTTAAAAAAAAAAAAAAAAAAAAAAAAGTCCTGTCATAAATGGTTTGATGATTTCTCTGCCTGGGTGTTAATTATATGTACTCCTGGCAATCGTCTATTAACTTCCACTCAGCGCAGCAAGAATTCTGACTTTGAGTGATAAGCATACTGCTATATTTGGAATTGTTGATCGAAACCACTTCTTTCCCATCTACTTGGGCTTTAACTTAAGGGTACATATTGTACTAGCACTGATGATTATATATTATAAGGATATAATAGTGTCCTCCAAAATAAACTTTTAAAAGACCATAATTGTGATGTGTTCATTTTTGTTTCACTCCTCATAGTAATCAAAATCCTACTGTGTGGTCATTTTTACATGCAGAATTCCCAGGAAATGAAAAGAAAAGTATTAAGCAGGAGTTCTATGCAGGCAACAGCTGCTGCATTGGACATATGGGATAAATAATGGTACATATAAAAGAAAACTACTGCCCGAAATATATATTAAAATTAATTTTAAAAAGTTTGATAAAATATTTAAACATTATCAAAACTAGATTCTTCATATTTAATTAAACTTAAAATACTGTCTTTATCTGCAGCCTAATGAAGAGAGATGCCAACAATAATATTTGAGATGACATTTTCTATTATTAACTTTTTATAAACCAATGAAATTATCAGTGAATTATGGTCAATGACCTCATAAGAGTTAAAGCAAACTGTGAGACCATCAGAAACTAATATATTCATAAAAATACTTCACTGAAAAGTTGCTGTGAGGCCTTGAATTAGCAAAGCACTTAGGCACACGCTTAACCTTAAGCTCATGACTTCAATATGAAAGAAACAGAATCCATAGGGTCATTCAGCACCTACAACAGTGTTTCTCAAGTTGGGGTCACCGCTTGTGTCGGGAAAGCCCCTGGCGGGCTGGGCCACTTTGTTTACCTGCCCCATTCGCAGGTCTGGCCGATCACGGCTCCCACTGGCTGCGGTTTGCTGCTGCTCCAGGCCAATGGGAGCTTCTGTAAGCAGCGCGGGCCAAGGGACTTACTGGCTGCCGCTTCCAGCAGCCCCCATTGGCCTGCACGGTGAACCGCGGCCAGTGGGAGCCACAATCAGCCAGACCTGTGGACAAGGCAGGTAAACAAACTGGCCTGGCCCACCAAGGGCTTTCCCTACACAAGCAGTGACCCCAGTTTGAGAAACACTGGCCTAGAAGGATTGGGGTGGCACCAAAATGTGTGACGACTTGAAGACTGAATCTGCAGCGACAACCATTACCATGACTAAATGTGAGAGGATTCAGCACCATGACCACCACCATCCTTCCTGGTTACTCCAGCCCCTCTGCTGTAAGACTATCTGCACTGCTGTTTGTGAACCTCACTGGCCAGAAAGTTTGATCCAGGGACACACAGTTTCTTAGAGAACACTGGCACGCTGATGTCACTGCAACATTGTACACAAGAGAGACGAGGGACAATTCTATTATGAAGATCTGTCTTTCATTTTGGCATCTGCCTCATTTTGACATATCTCTAAAAGTTATTTGTTTTAATGATGTTCTTGCTGGAGACTATGGAGACCTTTGGGACTGAAAAAATAGACATAATGACATTCCTGTGAGCCACAAAGGGACTTTAATATACAAGATTTTCAACTCACTTCCCCAGTACTCTGTAACGTAAATTGTGGGGCCTCATTAGTGACACTTTTGTAGCGATAACTAGCTTAGTATAATTTTTCTTTTAAATCAGTTTTCACTTTGTGATTCTTTCTATTTTCTATACTATGCCAATCAAAAGTTGTCTTTATTTAAGCTAACTGAAACCGGATGTGAAGACAGGTAAATTGGAGATACTTGTTGGTGGACACCTTGAAGAGAATAAACCTGAATTTTGACTTCAGAGGAGGCTGAATAAGAAAGAGTAGGGATAACACAATTGGTCTCTCCAAAGAAAATTTGAAGAGGGACTGATAAAAGCCACCAGAGACCTGTGGCTGAGAAAGCTGAATAAGTCTGCAGAGTGCTAAGTCCAATTACATTTACCAAAGCTGGTATCTAACCTCGGTAGGTGTTTTTGCTTGTATTTAAGTGTTAGGCATAGAACAATACTAAAAGTGGCTCTGGTGACATGCCATAAGAAGTTGATGGGGCTGCACAAAGAGCACTAAGTTTTCTCAAACTGCAGATTCTTTCTTCGTAAGATCTCCAAGACACAGCCTTTCCTAGCCGTGAAAACTCGCCTCATCATCTTGTGTCTTGATTACTTGACAAATGCAATCTTGCCCTGCTCATATCCATTCAGAATGCTGCTGCAAAGATCATTTTTCTAGCCTGTTGCTTTGACCAAGTCTCTCCACTGATGCCCTTTCTCTATCGCATCAAACACAAGTGACTTGACTTCACTTTAAAGGGCCTTCACAGCCTACCTCCACTCTACCCTCATTTTGCATTTGTTATCAATATATCAACTCCCAGCTCTGATTCGTCAAAAGTGCCAACCTCCTCCAAGCTCAAGCACCTTCATGCTTTTCTCCCATGCTGTCCCTCATGCTTGGGAGATTCTCCCCATAAACATCCACAAAGAGACCTCAATATCCTCCACATTTTTCCTAAAACTTTCCTTTGCGATGATGCCTACCAAGAACTTGACAAGGGTTAGGCTGCTGGTGTGCTGAGAACACTGCCTATCATGCTGACCAATACTGTCTCATTATTTCCTTGTGCTCCCCGTCAGTCTGTCTCCATCTATTGCCTCGTGTCTTATACTTAGATTGTAAGATCTTTGAAGCAGGGATTGTCCTTTTGTTCTGTACAGAGCCTAGCACAGTGGGATCCTGGTCTATGACTGGGGCTCCTAGGAACCATGGTAATACAAAGAAAAAATAATGATAGTTTGAATCTGCACTGTATTGAGGGCTTTATTAAACTAAGGGCCTAATCCAAAGTCTATTGAGTCAACTGTAATAATCCTATTGAATTCAATAGGCTTTGGATTAGGTCCTCCATGAATACAGTATTTTCTTTTTGGGGACTCAGAGGAAAGTAAGTGAATATATAGTAACTTGGGCTTAGCCTACTAAATGAAGTTTCAGTTAAACAAACATCTCACTTTACTTAAAATGTGTCTTTGGCTGATAGTTTAAAGTCTGCTTTAGGGTTGATGTACACACACAAATTGTTGATTTAACTAAACTAAATCAACATCCAGTCAAACTAATTTCAGAGAGTGTCCACATGAGGACTGCACTGATTTTTAATAAATTTACAAACTGCCTTTAGTTAAATCATTGTAATGTGAGGAGGTAAACTGGGTCTTTATTAAAATAAAAAGCACATTGACTTTTGGGAACTATAGGGACAACTTTAGCGCTCTTCATGCACTTATATGCCTATTAATTTTACGGGTCATGAGTAAGGCTGTGAGTTTATCATGGAGGTCACAGATTCTGTGACTTTCCGTGACCTCTGTGATTTCTGCAGCAGCTGGTGCTGGCTCAGGGGATGCCCGAGCCAGGCAGCCCCCGGGCCAGCAGCAGCAGTTTGGGTGTGTGGGAGGGGGCTCAGGGCTACGGGCAGGGAGTTGGGGAGTGGGGGAAGAGCTTTCCTCAGGATGGGGAGCTTCCACTGGCATGGCCCTGCAGCTAGTAGGCGGCGAAAGGGCTGGGGGAGACACTGCACCACCTGCTGCCTGTGCCTGCAGGTCCCATCCACGCAGCTCCCCTTGGCTGCAGTTCTCAACCAATGGGAGCTGCGGCAGCTGGCACTTGTGCCCCTCCACCGCTTAGGAACTCTAGGGATGTGGAGCCAGGTAGGAAGCCCCTGCCAGCCCCACCAACCCACTCCCACTCCCCCCCACACACACTTCCCTCCCAACACCAGCAGGAGTCCCAGGCCACGCGCTGTGGCCTGGCCATCCTCCCAGCACCTGCGGCGCCCCCCAGACCTCCCCCACCAAGTTTTAGTCACAGGTATTTTTAGTAAAAATCACAGACAGGTCACAGGCCATGAATTTTTGTTTATTGCCTGCGACCTGTCCAGGATTTTTCCTAAAAATACCTGTGACTAAAACATAGCAGACTTGGGAGGATAATAAAGCGTTGGTCTTTCATCAACAGAAAAATGATTCCATTAAAATTGTAACACGCACAAAATGATTTCTAAAGAGTTTTAAAAGTTTTCTATGAAGCCTCAAATAGAGTTAAAGCCACAAGAGAGTTCTGACATAAAATTTTTTTAAAGCACCACCTTTTCAACAGAAGTATTTATATTTTTTAAAGGGAAACATTTTGAGCAAGAGTGACTAGTCTGTTGGATTCTTTTTGTTCTGCCTCTTTTGACAGGTACAAATTAGCTGCTCTTTGTGAAAACTTAAGACTTCCCCAAACAAAGCTGTGAAGCTGTCCCGCAACTTCTCTCTTTCATGAGGAAACTGGTAAGTATTACCAGAAAAGTGACTTTATTATGATTTAAAAAAAAAAAAAAAATCTAAACTCAAAGAGTCGTGTGAATTTACTGCTCTGGTTTGGTTCACTATAGAGAGGTGCTTGAGTTATGAGAAGCAGGTTGGGATCCATATCCAAAAACTTGCCAAAAGGGGATCAAAAACTGGGCAGGGGATCAATATTCCCTTTGGGTGGTTATGTTTAGAGTTAACACCATTCATTCTACAACAAGAGTGTACAGCAAAGGGGGATATTGTGCTGCTGTTTCTTCCAGTTGAGAACATGAGTCAAGCTCTGCTGTTTTCCTCACCTCCCAACCCCATCCTCTGTCTCTCTCCAGTATCTATACATCTTCCTCCAAGCAGTTCAACCCATCTTGTCACTTACTTATTTCTTCTGTGGGCAGCGCAGACCTTCTCCCTCTGCTTCTGTCTGTACTCCAGCCTCTCTTTTCATTGCCTTCACCTGCCTCAGAAGCAGGCAGCCTGATTTCCTGACAATGACAAACAAGGTTAGACCAGGGAAAGCAGCTCCAAATACTCATCCCCTCCTCATCCTAGCAACAAAAGCGGGTCTCAGAGGCCACTGCAACTCACCTGCCTGACAGCGGCTGCTGTTAACTGCAAGGAAGAAGAGAATACAGTACCCTCTTTACTCTCATCCTGGGCCTGGGGTAGCGGAGCTCTTGCCTGGACTCTGTAGATCAGCTCGCTGCGGAGAGTTGCTAGTTCTGCTTTAAGTGTGAGAACGTGGTAAAGACACACTGCTGCAAGACAAGAGGACAGGAGCGTTGCAAGCCACAGGAATGTGACCGAGAGCAGTCCTTTCCTGCCCAAACCAGCACCAGAGAGAGCAGGAGAGGAGGAGATACCCTTCTGTTGGATGATGTGCACACAGTCCATGGATTTCATCTCTGCTCTTTCCTTACTAAAGCCAGACGGAACATTCAGCTCTGTCTCCTTCTGGGGTGTAATCCATTTTGCCAGTTGCTGGCTGAAACTAAGGGCAGTCAAAATATCTGACCAAAACGCCCAGATCATTTCCTGTCATATGGAGCTGTTGATTCAAACATTAAGTTTAATGTACAGGATAAGTGTCTAAGATGCAGGCTTTCTTCACTGCTCTGCATCTTGGCAAATTATTAGTCTCTCTTCAGCTGCTTGCTCAATCTACCTTCCTCATTTCACTTTCAGCTATTTACTTTTTATGGCAACTTGCCCATTACCATCTCCTGTTATCTTTGTACCCAGACATGATTAAAACATTAGATACCATTTGCATCCTGAATATGTGGAAATAGTGCAGAAGAGATTTAAGACTCTCTGTCAAAGTATTGTATCCTGTTGCAACCTAACACATAATGTGGTCTCTAAAAATAGAAATATACAGTAGTTCTCAAGAAAATGGAATGTATGGCAGTGCATGGACTGACAGAATTTCTATCGTTATCCTGTATCCTAAAAACAGAACAAAAAGTTTTCCAAGGTACAGGTAGCAGAGCATTTCATTTCTTTGACTGCGTGAAGTTGCAGGCTCAATGGAGGGCCAGACGTTCCCCAAGAATTTGAGAACAAACTTTTAATTACAATTTGTTTAATAAATTTGCCGATTCTGCTGCAGAGTTCAAGCATTATGTGGAATTAACCAAGGATTGATACAAAGGGGATGGTAGAAAGGAAGTGTATGGAGAATTCCAAAAAGAGGAAGAACTTGTTCCACCATCCATGCACTTTAGAAGGCAAAGATAATTCATGGAATTTAAACCTGTCTGCTTAATTTTACTTTGTAAACCTGTGTGCTTGGCTTTGGGCTCATTTCTTCCTATGGTCCTATTAATCACTGCATCCCTCTGAGCTTTCAGACAGAATCTTAAAATGGGGGTGAGGGGAATCTGAGGTTCTACTGTAGTTAGAGTTACGAACACCGGAATTACAAACTGACCAGTCAACCACACACCTCATTTGAAATCAGAAGTATATAATCGGGCAGCAGCAGGGCTTCCTCTTCACCTCCCGCCACGCCCCCCCCCCCGCAAAAGCAAATACAGTACAGTACTGTATTAAACGTAAACTACTAAAGCATACAGGGAAAGCAGCATTTTTCTTCTGCATAATAAAGTTTCAAAGCTGTATTAAGTCAATGTTCAGTTATAAACTTTTGAAAAAAACATCCATGACATTTTGTTCAGACTTACGAATATTTCAGAATTATGAACAACCTCCATTCCTGCGGTGTACGTAACTGAAGTTCTATTGTAATTTACACTCTTGCCATCTTTTGCTTAATTCAGCTGCAACAGAATGTTGCAGTACATCCCTTCAGCAACACAGACAACCATGAAAATGTCAGATGCGTCCACCACACTCTGCATTGACTTCCCATAAAAGTTAAGTTCAAGGTCTCAGTCCTCATCTTCAAAGGACTCAACAGTCTGGGCCCATGACATCTAAGAGCTCAGCTGATGCTCCAGGATGAGGACTATGGAAAACAGGAATAATGGAACTTCCTACTACAAGGGTAAAACTCGTATGTGTAAGAAACAGGATCTTGGGGATGGTCTCAGACTGTGGAATGAACTCCTTCAGGAACGAAGGATCATCATAAACGTCACATCTTCTCACTCTAAGTGCAATGTATACTTTTTTTCAACTTTGCCTTTTCTAACAAATACATAACAGTATGTACCCAAAGCACTACACTGCACACACAAATTCTCTCCCTCGGGAGAGAATGAGAAGAAGAACAAACCACACATGACAAATGTCATCCATCTCACTTACTGTATTACTGGAAGGTGCTCAGATATTATGGCGATTAGGGTAGTTTGAGAACATATGTAGAACAGAATCCCATGATCTCCCCCCAGTGAAATTCAGGGTAATTTTAGTTATATATTTTATGGGTTGTGTATTTTAATGATTATATATTATTTGATAAAGAGTATTGATTTGGCACATAAACAGGAAATATAATTTGTATTACATAGTACTTAGAGGCCTCAGCTGTGTAGGGTCCCATTGTTCTAGCTATCGCATATACATATAAGAGACAGTCCCTGCTTTGAAGCGTTTGCAATCTAAATAGACAGAACTGTCACAGGGAGGACAACGGAAGAGTAGTAAGTAGTAACCCAAGATTTAAAAAAAAATCTGCTAAACACAGAGGAAATTTCAGAGGACTGGAAAAAAAGGGTAATGTGCCAATATTTCATCCTCTGAGATGAAGTGAAGGTGCTCAGGGGAAATTTGCAAGTACCAGCATCTGGACCACACGAGAGAGGGATTGTTTTCACTATGGGGGTAAGTCGACCTAAGTTACACTACTCCAGCTACATGAATAACGTAGCTGGAGTTGACGCAGCTAGGGTCTTCACTTCACTGAGTCAATGGGAGATGCTCTCCAGTTGACTTCCCTTACTCTTCCCAGAAAGCTGGAGTACCAGGGTCGAATGGAGAGTACTCTGCCACCGATGTAGTAGGTCTTCAGTAGACCCGCTAAATATTGCGGCAGCATCAATCTCCCAGTAGTGAAGGCCAACCCTTAAGAATCAGTAAATAAAAAGGAAGTCCCTGTCTCACACAGGGCCCAGTACGGCTAAAGCTGTTCCTTCACTGTTATCTTGGCTATGTATGCAATGTCTGGGGGGCTGGCAATTTAAGTATAATCACAGAACGCAATTTTTTTTAAAAAAGCTAGAAATAATTAAGCAGTACTGTACACATTTTGGACGGGGACAAATGAGTGAAACATAGAGGCTTCCTCTCTAGCCAGCTTTAGAGAAAATATCTCCTTATGATCCTACTTAAATTATGTATTAAAATACAGCCTGAACAAACCCCATTTGAAAGGCAGTATACAAGTCAAGAAATATTGCACCAAATTCAAAACTGTCTCTTCACGGTATGTGTTTCTTTTTGGGAAGTATAAAACAGCAGCTTGGCTTATATGTTGCATTTTGAGTAATGTTATTTTTCTTCTTTTGCGATCCCACACTGTTTATCTTTTTCATATAGTTACCATCTACATTTCCACTCATACAAAATTCACACTGATGTCAGTAGCAATTTTGTTTGAGCAAGAACTGCAAGTTCAGACCTTCACTCCACAGTGCACAAAAGTCATGTAAACTATATAGATGGGCAATTTACATCTACCGTACCATTGAATGCTCTGTAAACATGGTTATTTTAGAGTGCCTTTTAAAGAGAACAGGAATACTACAGGGAAGAAAAATAAGCAGAAGATTATTTTACGAAGCACACTGTAGAACAAGAAAAGATCAAGTCCCATACAGAAAGTAAAATAGGATCAAATAGAAACAAATGGGATTTATATTTTGAAGCCACCATTAGCAATCATTTCCTCTGTTTGCATGCTGGAAAAGGAATTTAGAAAAGGGTCACACTGCTTCATCTGGGGAAGCATGAAAAAAACCAAAGCTTACAATATACAGAATTCCGAAGTTTGGTTACCTAGCAACATAACATTACTGCCTTTCCCCATGTCCTTATGTAAAACACAAACAAACTTTGTACATCTGAGCTAAAATGAGTTGTGATGATGAAGTTAAAAGGAAGCCACCCCTCCTCAGCTGGAAGTGGGTGCTCTAGATATGCTCTAGGAATTATTTTGGGGCAAGTTCTAGGGCCTGTGTTATACAAGTCAGACTAGAAGATCATAACAGTACCTTATGGCCTTGGAGTCTGAGTTCATGGGCTACAGTAGTAGTTGGGGTCCCTGCAGACCCAGTAACAAGGAGAGCACAGGGCTAAAGATCTTAGTAGTGTCAAGTCAGAGTCTCATTTACACACAGCCAGCTCTCTCACTGAGCTGCTGCAGTCTTCATGGAACACTGAATACTATGCCCTTGGCACGGGCATAGTATTTCATTTTCAAATTTCACAACCAGTTGGCACACTGCATTGTGAGTTACAAAACCTGAAGTCTTTGCCTCCTTGAGATAACAGGTGGGGTCAGCACTTTTCTTATATTAGAGGCAATATACACGCATGGCTCTGTGTATAATGCAGTTGCGGGTGTCTATGCAAACATCTGCATATTTTTCCATTTTAAAAAGTTTCTTTATTATTGTGCTCCAGCACCTAAGCTTAGCTTTTAAGTAAAAGCTTAAGTATAATGAGTGAAAAGATAATCGTCAAAATGTGCACGAAAAATAAACATGCCGCACCATATGCAGAGCTTGCACACAGAATGACAAAATAGCTGAGAAAGATGAACTGCTCCCATTAATCAACATTTTGGGAGAAAAACCTCAATTCTAATGACAAGTTAAAGATCAACATGGTTACTTCACAACTGTTTAGATTAGTGCGGGGTGGGGGGGAGGACGGGAGCTAATGCCTGAGGTTTTCCTTAGTGGTTTTAGGTCACCAATTTGAGAGATTTTTAAAGGAGTCTTTTTCAGGACGCACTGAATACCCATGCTTTGAAAAATAAAACCCCTTTAAAGATGTCTCAAGTGGGGCACAGAAAACTATTAAATATGAACTGCTTTATGAAACTGTTACAGGATACTATTTATAAGATATACATATAAAATCTGATTCTACTCAGGTTCCTGTACCATGCAATCCAGACACTTCTATTACACTGCATTTCTTAAGTTACATGTTTATTGATTTTTTGTAGTTAAGATAAGTGTAGATAAACCATTAACCTTTCAAAAATTAATGCCAAGCTCTTCTGGGCAGTGGCTACTTGCACGTGGATTACTTACATGTGGAATATGCTTAACATTGAGGGAACTACTGTGCATTGTGTAGGTTTTTTTTAAAAAAAAACAAACAAACAAACAATAACAAAAAATATGACAAGACTTTTCCTTGCAATTTTCCCTTTTAAATTTCCTTTCTGAGAACTAAACAAGTTAAAATTCTTTTTGACTGGAAGTTCAAATGATGAATTTTAAATTCTGTCCTCTAGGTGTTTCAAAAGGTGAAAAACATACCATAATAACCCTTTTATGATCCTGGAGAGGGTAATATTGAGTTTACAACTGTAGATACAAGGGCAAGAAATCCCTCAGTCACTGAGTAATAGTGATGAACAAAACCCCAGCAGTAGTTTTCATAGTCTTCTGCAGTAAGTAGGGGTTTGCCTATGATATAATATAGTTTTGCAAGTATAGGGTAAAAGCTAAGTATGATTACATAAACTGCATAAAATCAAGTACGCCACTGACACATTTTAAATTTGTTTCTCAGGATGATCAGGTAGTGGAGCTAGTGAAAGTTTTTTGGGAGGATGGAAGACATCCTGTACAGATTTCAGAATGGTTTTCACCTTGCTTTTAATCCAGATTAAGAAACTAAATATTCAGACAATCGTTCAGTCTGAAAGAGGAAATATAAGGGGGCCAAAAGAAGAGGAAGTCTGAAAGATATAAAGATGAAAAAGGGTAGCAGAAGGTCACCGATTATGAGCTGTACTCTGTCACTCTGAGAAGCTGAAAACAGGTTAGCAGTTCTAGAATTGGATGCTTGCAATTTTTAAAAAAACACCTTGTTAATTATATCTCTGTGCAGTAACAGAACATCTAATATGGGTAATCTGTATTCCATTTATATTGATTTGTTTTGTAAATAAATTGTAAATATATTACCTGTTAAACAGCAGAAGTTACCAGGCAATCCAAAAAAGCCTAAATTCATTCTGAAGACAGATCACAAACTGGAACAAGACATTAATGGCACTTTTAATGTATCAATTTATTGCACATCAGTACATAAAAATAGAATGTGTTTTGTAAAATCAATTTTATTGTAAAAGCCAGACTAGAATGAAAGTGTTTGTAAAAACTGCAATGGTTAGCACATATACTGACATTTATGCTTAGTGGGCAAAATACAGAATTAGAAGTACTACTTCATAGGATACTTAAACTGAATACTAAAAAATTAAAGAAAATTCATTCCTTGAACATTCAGTGACTGACTTTAAATTCAGAATATCAGCTTTATTTAGCTATTGAATGTGCTTTAGCTACATAGGTTTTTCTCTTCTGCATGATTCTACTGTAAACTATACAGACAGGAGAGCATTATAAGTTGTTCTAAACGGGACACACCAATAGTAGTTTGATCCCGTCCTGTGCAGGAGGCATTAGTTTTATTTTTGGCAAAGTGACTCTTGCAAATTGGCACATCATTTTAAAAATGCACTTGAAGAAAGTGATTTATGAAATATAACTGGAGGTATATCTGCATCGCTTTGCTAACTGAAAGTGTCAAAATCTTGTAAACTTGTCAAATCTTAGGATTTTAGGGTCAGAGAACTATTCACTTGTACATTTGTCCAAGGTGACACTACTAATTAGCCAGGAGAGAGAGAGAGAATGAGTCTGAGAATGCATCTACCCTTACAACTGGGAGACTGTCCACAAATATCAAGTCTGCCAAATATGTCTGTGCTGTATTCTTTTACCTGAGAATGGACATGAGGGCACCTATATTAGTTATTTCCCCCCTGCTTTGAAAGCACAGCTTATATCTTTGCATTTCACAGTTTCAGAACTAGATATTGGGAATGTAAACATGGGCCAATAGGAAGCATTACGTGTTTCCACTAATTACATTGAGAAAGAAAGTACTCTTGCCTGGGGGGATTTATCACAAAGACACTAGTGGCACAGCAACTGTATTTTGACTCCCAATTCTTTTGAAGTCTATTATATATATAGGCAGTTCCTACTCAAGCATAGTACTACTATAATCTTTAAACCTAAGAGTGACCCCTCTGTAAACCCTGGATCCAGACTACTTAGTCCCTTCTCCCCAAACAACTCTGATTGGTAATCATACAAAATAAGAATATATACTGTTCACAGTTAAATACTTCCTCTGTTATTTTTTGCAAGAGGGAATATTTTACATGGAGGAGCACTGGCAAAGGTGCAATTGACTTAATTACCCTTCCATTTACTTTTTCAGTTAAACACAAATGATATAACAGCAGGAATACTTTAGCCAAATGGCAAAGATTCTTCTCAATACCCAACCATAACAGCTGCTTCTGAAGCTGAAAACTCAACAGCAAAACACTGGTTTGTCACTGTACAATTTGGAGCCAGAATGAGTGCACTGCTGTAGACAAAAGTCTTGACTTGTCAGATGTTCCACTTTTGTTTTCAATAAATAATCATATTGACAGCAGTGTAGCATTTACAGAAAACAAACAAAACTGGTTTAAGTATTCCCTCCTCACCTGCCCCAGATGGATTTCAAAGCGAAAAGGTAAACTTCTGTTAAAGATTCAGTTTCTCATTCACACTGCTTAACATGACCCTATCCCTATATGGCACAGGAAAGGAGTCTGAACATGTGTATGTGGTTGAAGGAGTAAAAAGGGGAGGGTCACTATTCAGTTTAATAAATCCTGTGGATATAGACACCTCATACCTGGGATAAATAGTCATCACAATGTGCAGGTTTTCAGATATATGACTTGAAAACCCACAGTCGCTATGGTGAAAACATATGGTTTGGAGATCAAGAGTGCACTGCTAAACAGTTCTAGTTTGTCACGATTTCCTGCCCCTTCCCTCCCCACACCAGTTGCTTTTGCAACTATGGGCCCAATTCAGCATTCCCTACTCAGATAATACAAGTGCAGAAAGAGCCCTTTATGGAGTCAGAGTTTACACTAAAAATACACATTTAATTTATGTTCAGCTTTTGCTTTGGAAATCCATATTTTATATTGGGCATAATTTGATAATTGCCAGACATGACAACTTTTGAAGCAGCTATTTACAGAGGTGAATTTACAACCTTCAACAAATAATCTGCATGAGTAGCTCCTACTATTAAAAACTTTTTCTTTCAGAACAGCAATATTTGTCCCACTTAGGATAAATAAATATCTGAGTATTTTCTGTAGGAATTTAGTCAGTTCCAAATCTCTGATGCAGCTGAAATAGTACAACACAAGAAAAAAAATTGTGAAAAATATACACGGTCTGATAGGAATATACCAAGTAAACGAACATTATGATCAATTAAATCCTTTTAGCCGTTAAGGTTGCCACTTCTACATCACAAAGGAAAAGAAATATACCACACAACACTGAAATAATTATAGGAGACAAGGAGAGTTTATAACGAGGCAGTTCTAAGGTGACTCCAGTCATTTTAAAGGAATTCTGACTTCAGTATTAAAAAAATACTTGTCACTGAGATGGCAGCAATATAGGATATGTCTTTATTAAGAAAAGAGTAACCACTGTTGAAAATTTTCTGTAGTTGAGAAATTTCACCCCTCACGTCCATATTTAATTTGTTGATAACTACATATCCATGTGTAATACCTGTACTTCCATATAATAAAACACTCATTAAGGCACTAGTTCAGGAATGCAGCTTTGTTCACTGAAGCTAATGGACCTTGAGCACATGCTTAAGTGTCACTCCTAAACAGAAATGGATTCAAGCATGTATGGAAGTGCTTTCCTGAATTAGGGCTTAAGAGAATTCAGTCTACAACAGCAACAGTACAAATTTTTGAATGGAAAAATCTTTTTTCACTGATAGCTTTTTTTAACCGGACTAAGTATACTTGTTGAATAGGCAAACTGCATATCATCTGCAGCAAATGAGTAATTAAACCTAGACAAGGTATTTTATATATTTGTACATGTTAACTGAGCTGATGCCAGACAGCTTTGGTATAGCTGTTCAAGCAAGGATCCTCATTCTAGAAGGAGGGTCACAATCAGGTTCTTATCTTATTATTCAACACTGCTGACACTAAAGTGGTCACCATTAACTCTTAATGTGACTGGAAGAAATTCACATTTTTGTTGATGGTACTTACAATCTGTCTGCACACTATACAATAAAATTTAAATAAAAAATCCACAAACAAAAGGCTAAAAGAGTTAAAATAAAATGATCTATATTCACTAGAATTTAACAAATCCTAAATCTGTTGAGTCTAAATGTTTATGTGGCTTTCTTATCCCTATCATAGAAACTCCACAAATCAAACTCTAATGTTTTAACAGACTAGTTGTTTTAGAAGTGTATGTAGAGGGAGTACAAACATGTTTAAGTTCATCACATTTTAAATCAAATGTAAGTTTACATGTAGCACCCCACCCGCCACCTCTTCAACAAATAGAGTTGCTCTTTCTGCTATCCTGCCCCACAGACATGGGATACCCTACCTAAACTGATGATTCTATCGCGATGCCAACAAGAAATAACAACTAATAATGGCTAAGTTGAAGAGCTGTGGACAAACAATAATAGTTTTGAAAGAGTTATATTTGGATGGTACATTTTTTTCCCCCTCTTCATCCATTAATTCTCTTCTCAGACAGCAGGCTGTACAAGGAAAATAAACATCTCTTGGCCTTTACGCATGGACGCTCAAATTTGTGAGCACTAATACACTGTGAATGAAATTAATATAGAAAATTGGCTTTTCCTCTTAACCTTGAATTTGTAATATAATATATATAAATCATAAAAATAATCAGGGTCATACACCCATAGGTATACACTGCCATTAATACTATTTACATTACTAAGCATATCTTGCATAACACAGAAATTCAAGGAATAAAACACTCACGCATGGTATACTTAAACTAAATCCTAAAAGAGAAATACTGTTATGGAACATATTTTCCTAATCGTGATTGGCCAAATAGCTGATACATACAGCAGAGAATACTGAAGAGCCTTCTGTCATCTTAAAACTAATATAAATTGTAATCATGTAGTCACAAGAAGTTTTTAATAGCCTTCACTGTATATATCGAACAAGTGGAAGAATAAACATATCCAAAAAGTGTATGGGAAAGACCTGTAGAACTGTTCACTCATTTACAATATTGCAAATGTAAAAACTATCTGGATCATCATAATAAAGTATTAGACCTTTCCAAGTTTAATTTCACTCTTTAGGCAAGTACAGACATAATATACATTTAAAAATTGACATTCTTTTACAATTTTTCACAAATCAAGGTACAGTGCAGTTTTATCAGAAAAAAGGGAATATCAATTATATTATTGTTACATTAGATGATGTTTTTGCCATTTCTTCAGGGGAGTGACTCTTTATTACTTCTTTGATGAACTGTTCAAGTGCAGTGAAATAACCTTGACACTGCCAAGTGTCATTATGAGTTCCATCTGGAAATATTGCCAATCTCTTTGTCCGAGATGGGGATAATTCATAAAGCTGCTTCATCATAACTGGTGGAATTAACTGGTCAGATAGCCCAGAGATGAAGAGAGAAGGCATTCTGCACTGAGAGATTTTTCTGTAGGACAGGTATTGATTTTTGTAGCACCACAAAGGAAGATATCTCATTGGGAAGAAAGAAAACAAAGTGCTGGCCATATGTGGAATGCTAAGAAATGTGTTCTCCACCATTATGGCAGAAATCCTATGGGAATTTTCAGAAGCTAAATGAACCGCCACTGCTCCCCCCAAGGAACGGCCAAAGAGAAAGATTTTTGTTTTATCAAGGTCAGACCTAGTCATCACGTAGTCTAGCACAGCCTCAGAATCTAAATATAAACCTTCTTCACTTGCTTCTCCTTCACTTTTTCCATAACCTCTATAATCAACCAGAAACAAGTTTACTTTCAGGTTTACCAGCATCAGCAAAGCATTTGGTAACCTGTGACCAATGTTGCCTGCATTCCCATGAAAATAAATGATAGTAGGAGAATACGCTGCATTGTCCCCAGTGTATCTCAACAGAATAAGATTGAGAAGAACTCCATCTTTGGTTTTGATGAAGATGTTTTCATGTGGTATACCAGTAGGCATAGGAACATAAAGGCGTGAAGAAGAGGGCTGTTCTGGGAAGTAAAGCAATACATCTTGGAATTTATATAGTATACCTGCTATTGATACAAATATTAACATAAGTAAAGTAATGCCGCCATACAAATGAAAAGTTACTATCAAAGGTAAGAGAGAAATACGGCAGAGACCCCAAGACCACGATGCCAAAGCCAGTAGCCACCTTTCAACAAAGGTCCAAAGCATCCATGACTTTTCCATTGCAGTAGTGAGTGATCTTTTAGTCCATATGTATCCTGCAAAAAACCCAAATATACATACATAAATATCAAACATGGAAAACAGTCAAGCAAGCATTCATATTCCTGAAGATTAGTAGCAAACCACTGCAGAAACAAAAGGTAACAACAAACTACTGCTTATTTCATCTTTTACGTAACTGCATCACTTTAATCACTTTCCAAACTTCAACTATAATAATCAGCAGCATCTGACGAAGTGGGTATTCACCCACGAAAGCTCATGGTCCAAAACGTGTGTTAGTCTATAAGGTGCCACAGGATTCTTTGCTGCTTTTAATAATCAGCAGGGCTCCTAGAAATTCATTTGTCATGGAAAACCATGGAATTCGTGTTTTTATACAGAATCTTTAGTTTTGTGAAAAAAACAAAAAACAAAAAAACCATTAGCTACAGTGGAACCGTTTATCTGAACCAAACCAGGGCTGTGAGCCCCAGGCAGCAGAGCTCAGGCTTCAGCTGACAGTGAGAGCTCTGCTTGCCTGGGGCTGAAGCTCTTTGCCCATTTGCCAGATCATCCACATTTTTTATTATCTCATCTGGCCCCAGTGCCAATTAGATCAGAAAAATAGAGTTCCAATGTACAGCAATAAAAAGACTCTGTTCAACAGATACCCCTCTCTCTCTCTCTCTCTCTATTATATATATAGTGGCTAGAAAAACTAAAGTTCAGTATTTCATTTTAATTGCGGGAAAAAGCGGATTTTTGTGGGGGTTTTTAAGTCAGAGAATTTTGGTTTTATCATCATGGAAAACTAGGATCTCTGATAATCAGTGAGAAGAGTAAAATAAGCTTTTTAACTCCTAGGAGAATTCTCTTTTGTTTTTATCTGAATACTACTTAGTACTAATAATCCCCTCAAATACAGTGGCTGATAGCAACTTTATTCCCATCCAAATTGCAGAACAAAGCATGGGCACAGATGGTGATTTGATCAGTTTGTAAAATTGCTTCCTAGGCATTAGCTCTAGGATACAGAAACAAAAACGATATCACTCTTACTTCCATACCCGTGGCAAGTGTCTTCAGTCTTTGACAAGTTATACAGAAATAGTTTCACAGACCAACTTCCCCAATCCCTTGCAAATGCCTTGCTGCAACTATAGCCCTTAGTTACCTAAAAAGTGTTATAGCTGGATTAACATGACCAGATGAAATGGTGAATTTCACCATTAGGTAGATGGATGCCTACTACTTGTTCCCCCTTGCCCCCCGCACACACACGCACACCGATTTTGTGCCTATGCTGCTTAATGCCACAGTTATTCAGATTTGGTTTAAGATTTCTGCTACCAGCTTTCTAGCCATATTTCCTCCTGATTCATTTGTTACAGGCCACCAAGTGGGAAAGGTATTTAGCAGTAGTTGTATCATCATCCAGGCTACTGAGAGGTCAGTTGTTTATACCTCGTGATCAGCAGAAACAATAATGGTTCAGGAGAAGGTCAGGATGCCAAAGCAAGTTCATGCCCCAATGAGAAAAGTACACCCAGAGATCAAAATGAGAGACGCAGTCGTCAGTCCATGACATGGGAGTAAACTCTCTCTCCAACTACTGATCCCAATATATAAACCAGATCCAGAACATAGCCCACTATATGCATCGAGACAGATGCCAATTAGAAGAGTTATAGTAATAATGAGAAGTGGACTTAACCCCTAAAGAGTTCTTATCTAATTACTAAAGACGTCTAAGAAAGTCAGTCTGAGTGACTGTTGGCTCCAGATGGGATCCTGTTATGCTGCAAAGGTGATCATACATCAACAACATAACATGCTAGCTCCAACCTGAGGTTCATGCACTAAACAATCTTGGCTTTTGGACAGGATATCATCCTTAGATATCACTGCATTCACTGAATTTCTCTCTCTAGACCACTCTAGTTTTATTCGTTTTTCCATGTGTGTTTATTCTTATTTCTAGCCTGAGTTAATCTGAAAATTTGAAAATGGAATTCACACTGGGCAGCCACTGAATCACAATACAAGAAAATAGAACCACAAGAGTACGTACAGAAAAATGTTAAGCACGCTGACTGAAAGACCTGACTGAAAATACCCATGGTTTGGTCTTCAAGTGCCAAGAACTGCAGGGATAATGAAAAAGCAGATGACTATGGCATGGCAGAAAAGCTGTGCTTTTATTCTGTGAGGAAGACGACAAATGATTGCCCTTGAAATAAGAAGGAAAGGGACACCAAAGACTTTTTTGATATAAGCCATTCACTGGTGAGGGAAATACCTGTGATCCAGTGCATGAGGCTACCATTATTACTAACATGATCAGAAAAAAAACACAAAGAGAAACTGTCACAGCATAGAGCAAAATCTCAAGAACCTCTGGAAATCATAAGAACGCTTGAATAAACAACATCAGACACCATACTGTTGCTGTCACTAGGCATAAATCTAGGCCTCAGTGAAACAAAGCTCCTTCATGTTGAACTCTACTTGATCTAGAAAGCTAGCAGCTGTGAAATTAAATGTGTAACAGTAAGTTATCAGGTGCAGCACAGCTAAAACCGGTCTAAAGCAGTAGTGATAAGGCATGTGCACTTTAGCAGAAGGACAAGATAACTTGCAGAAGGAAAACTTTCTAACGAGCTGCCGCGGCCAAGATTACTTAATGCACCTGCGCTTACGTAACTGCTACAGGGGGAGAAAGGAGGGGGGGGGAAGAAAGAGAAAAAAAACTTATAAAAAGGGAAAAGCCGCTTGTATTAGGTGTGCTGGATCTGAGGCATGCTAA
Organism: Chelonoidis abingdonii; assembly: GCF_003597395.2. NCBI lineage: Eukaryota > Metazoa > Chordata > Testudines > Testudinidae > Chelonoidis > Chelonoidis abingdonii. Next base: position 264,292,314 of record NC_133769.1, read on the forward strand.
GTCTCCCAGCACCGCTTTGAGAATTCCACCTGTTGTGTATCGCACTTCGCACTCCAGGCAACGAACGCCACTGTTCTTGCCTCAGAACGCTCTGTTCGCAACAATACTCCTACTGAAGACTGAGCATTCAAGTGAAACTTTACAGGAGGCAGCAACCTCTATTTCAATTCTGCATGCCTTTATTGGAGAAAAAGCTTTGAAGGCCATCCAAAGGCTGCCGTATCCACGGAGCTTCTCGGTATGCTGTTATTAAACCTGCATAAAGACCTTTGTACAAATTAAAGTGAGTTAAGCAAAGCCAATCTACTCTCCCACTAAAAGCAAGAAAATTAAATGCTAAGTACTTCTAAAAATAGACTTGCAGTGCTAAATCTTTACAGACTGAAAACAATATTACTTTGTTTAATCTGACAATAAGCGGGGGGGGGGGGCGGAGGCAGGAGAGAACAGGACCATAACCATCTCTTTGCCACATCAGCTACGCAGATATATACCTCCATCTGTTCCTGAGTATCGTCATCAACATTGTGTCAGCTGGCTGCACGTATTCTTTCCCCAGAGTTTCTGAAACTTCCCCCGAGTTACCACACTGTTCATTATGGTCTCACATTATAGCCAGCAGAATCATAAATGATAGGGTGAGAAGGGACCTCAGAGGTCATCTGCCAACGCCCCCTCAAGCAGGACAAGCAAACAAATCATCCCACCGCTTTCAAAGCTGGGCCTTAAAAGCCTCTAAAGATGAGATCCACCTACCTCCTAGTAATCACTTTCAGGCTACCTAATATCCAACCTAGACCTTTCCCACTGCAACTTGAAACCATTGCTCCTTGTTGTGTCATCTGCCACCACTGAGAACAGCCTAGCTCCATCCTCTTTGGAACCCCCCTTCAGGTAGTTGAAAGCAGCTATCAAATCCCGCCTCATTCTTCTCTTCTGCAGACTAAATAATCCGAGTTCCCTCAGCCTCTCCTCATAACTCATGTGCTCCAGCCCCCTAATCATTTTCATTGCCCTCTGCTGGACTCTTTCCAATTTTTCCACATCCTTGTAGTGTGGGGCCCAAAACTGGACACCATACTCCAGATGAGGCTTCACCAATGCTGAATAGAGGAGAATGATCACATCCCTCAATCTGCTGGCAATGTCCCATCCTATACAGCCCAAAATGCTGTTAGCCTTTTTGGCAACAAGGGCACACTGTTGACTCGTACCCAGCTTCTTGTCCACTGTGACCCCTAGGTCCTTTTCTGCAGAACTACTGCCTAGCCACTCAATCCCTAGTCTGTAGCAGTACATGGGATTCTTCCGTTTTAAGTTCAGGACTCCGCACTTGCCCTTGTTGAACCTCATCAGATTTCTTTTGGCCCAATCCTCCAATTTGTCTAGGTCACTTTGGACCCTATCCCTACCCTCTAGCATATATACCTCTCCCCACAGCTTAGTGTCATCCGCGAAACTGCTGTGGGTGCAATACATCCCATCACCCAGATCATTAACGAAGATGTTGAACAAAACCGACCCCAGGACCGACCCCTGGGGCACTCCGCTTGATAGCGGCAGTCAACTGGACATCGAGCCGTTGATTACTACCCAACAATCCCGATGATTTAGCCAGCTTTCTTTCCACCTTATAATCCATTCTTCCAATCCATACTTCTTTAACTTGCTGGAAGAATACTGTGGGAGACCATATCAAAAGCTTTGCTAAAATCAAAGTATATCATGTCCACTGCTTTCCCCATATCCACAGTGCCAGTTATCTCAGAAGTCTGAAGGAGATTGGATAGAAGAGCAGTTGCAGACCCTCCATAATATTAGCACCACAAGAGCAGAGGTGGAAGAGATGTCATTAAATTGGTACCCAAAGAATCCAAATGAAAGAGTCCCATAGGATTTTTAATTTTCCTTCTCTCCCCCAAAACCATTTGAAAGAGTGTATACATGTGGGGTAATGAAGGTTCTTTTTCTGAGCAAAATTGAAATTAAACCCCTGTAAGAGACCATGTAAGCTGATACGAACATAAAATCATTTTAAAGAAAGCTACAAATAACATTTTCTTCAGAGAGCAGTACTGCCATCAAGCTGTAAAATGCCTTACTACAATACACACACACACACACTCTAATCTGATCTGGACAATGGAAGAAAAAACAGGCAAAGATGGATTTCAGAGAAAGAGAAACCTACAAATCAGGAGCATCACTTGCTATGGTGCAAAGCGGGCAGTTGTCCCCCACTGACTTTGGACACGCTTAAGCAATAATTGCCTAGCTTTTTTCATTTGTGATGCTATTTGGAACACAAAATGTTCTATTTACTGACACAACTTTTCGTACCCTTTGAAGTGGTACCTCTGCTACAAATCATGGTGCTCTTAGAATAAAATGGCAAATGCATCTCTGGGAAAGCCACACATTTTGAAATCCATGTTAATTTTGTTTTTGTAAGATAATGGTCATGCTGTCAACACTTAGGTATCATTTGAAAGCAAGGAATTTCACACAGAACCATGAGATACAATATAAATATATTGTGACTAAGGTTTTATATTGTTGATATTTGAAGAATAAAAGTACACATCTATCTTTGATGTATAAATACTCAAAACTAAACTATGATTTAAAAAATCACAGCAACAAAAATCTCCACCCTGGAAATTAAATTCAGCTAGAAATAGAAAATATATTTTGCACTGTTAAACAACTGCTAGCTGAGAGTAGAGCAAAACCTTATGGACATCCAACATTGAGTTCTCAAGATGTTTAAAACCAACTTCAATATGAGAAACACTTATATCAAAAGTTTCTCTCATTGAAATATAACATAGCTCAGAATACAACTACAACTGCTAGTTATATAAAAAGCAAAGAAGGCTTAGAACTTCTCTACCTTTGACTATTTAGCTCTTAGAGTGATTTTAAAATCAGTTAAAAAGTTTCTTGTTCAAAGAAATTTAAACATTCAAACAATATTATATAAAAGAAGCCAAATAAATCCCACTTCTCTTATGCTAATAGACCATCTGACGCCAAGGAGGCTACCCTTCTGAAAAGCAGAAGAATTTGGCCCCAAATTCCAAGTTTTTGGAGGGTAAAAGCAACTCTACATTTTAAGATTTTTTTTTAAATGTAGTGCTTTAGTATTGGCCTTCTTTAATTGCTAGTGTATTAGCTAAGAGTTGGACTAAACTGCTATGCCCATGGGCCTGATCCGCCAAGATGCTGAGTGGCCTCAAGTTTAATGTTGCTTTTCCTGTTGCCATATGAGAGAGCCTAATGAAATTCATGCTGAACACCTGCAAATCTCATTTTGCAGGATTGAGACCATTTTTCTCTCTCTTTTCAGATTTATATTTTAATGATTTTTCAAATAGTACTATATTAACATTAAGATGAAGTACGTCAAGTGTCAAAAAAATTCCCCAAACATAATTAACATTCTGAGACTGGTTTTTAAATCAGTTTACAGTAAAATGTCTTAAGACCCAAGATAATTCAATGTTGAACAAGAGCACACTTGCTGCAGTTTTCCTGAGAGTTTTTAAAGTAACTGAATGCCACCAGGGCCAGCTCTAGCATTTCTGCCTCCCCAAGCAGCAAAAAAAAGAGCCATGTTCGCGACTGGCAGCAGCTCTACCGCCGCTTCTTCTACTGCGGGAATTTGGCGGCAGATCCTTCACTCCGAGAGGAAGTGACGGCCCCACTGCTGAATTGCCGCCGAACTGCCACATGTGCCGCCCCTCTCTTTACTGGCCGCCCCAGGCACCTGCTTGCTACGCTGGTGCCTGGAGCCGGCCCTGAATGCCACATATGAATTCTTTCTCAGGCCTGTGACTTTTCTACATCCGGGCCTTTACATTCTCTCTGCCAAATATGACAATTTTGCCGGGCCTACACTCAGAGCATGGGAAAGCTGGGTGGAATGCATATTTTAAACACGTTATGAGCTGTTAAGTAATTATAGAAAGTGCACTAGTATCACAGCTAGACCTCATTAATTCAGTGTGAACCCTAAAAAGATTCAAAGACCAGCTACTAAATTACACGCCAAAAAGCTCATTAATTCACCCCACAGCAAAAACATGTCCTAAACCCCCTCTACTATTCTTACATTTATTTACATTTTGAGAGAGAGGGAAGACTATCACACCTTAACTCCAGTGACAGGCAGAATAAAAACAACATGCAATAATTATCTTGTTAACTTTACATTATATATAACCCTTGAAGACATAAAGCCCAATTCAGATTTCAAGTCTCAATTTCTGTTCCATCATACTCAGGGATCCCACAAAAATACTTTAAACCAGGCTTGGGTGATAGTCGAGAGGACAAAGCAAGGTTTATGAAAACAAAATAAACCTTGAAAATTATGCTTTACACCATCTCATTTTCTGAAGATAATTATTTTTATTATGAGGCTATCTGCATGGGGAAATTTACCAAAAAAATTCTAACTGCTAGTCTTTGCAAGTAAAAGCAAATATGCCGTACCTAAAAGTAATCAAACTCCTGTACAGCTGTTCATTTTTTTCAGTCAACATGTCAAAAGCCTCCCTCACCGTTTGTATTTATATCATGGATACTAATAGGGGAATTCTGCTTCACAGGGCTTGCTCATAATTCATGTGCCACACACAATTTTTATCCCCCTGCAGAAAATAACTTCTGCCAAAAAGCAGCTGCAGTTATGCCTTTTACCCACTAGGGGTCACTGTGGCACCAAACACAGCAGCCACTCCAGGGCCCTAGCCAGCTGTGATAGGAAGGAAAAGAGGCTGCCTTCCTGGCAGCACAGCGCCCTGCCAGTGGGGCCAAGTCAGAAGACCAAGTATATAGGGTGGGAGGGGGCAAACAAACAGCGTGGGGCACATTGGGATCTGGGGAGTGGGGGTCACAGCCTGGGCTTAATAAGGGTTAGTGGAGAAGGACAGACTGGGGAAGAGGCTGAATGGGAATGGAAGTGCAGGGCTAGATGGGGACGGGGGAGGGACTGCAGGGCCAGATGGGGGTGGCTGAGGACACAGGGACACATGGGGAAGGGGTGGCTGAATGGGGGCACAGGAACATATGGGTGTGATAGGTTACCCCTTGGGGTGCCACCTGGAACTGGGATACCATTAAGCCCCCCTCACCCACCAACCTGGACTCACTTTATGCTGTACTGGCGTGACCTGCCTGCCGAGCCTTCTCCCAGGCTCCAGCCTACACTTTCACCAACACACATACAGGTAGGGACAAACACACACACAGCTGCAGTTGCATGCAGATGCTGTGATCAGCTCTGCATAGGAAGGCTTTAGCTAAGGAACTTCTCAGCTACTCAGGCACATACACACTCACCCCTCTGGCATGTAAACCCAAAATTATACTGTCTTGCGCTGCACAGAGAACTGTACAGCGTAAGCTCATGAAAGTCACCCCCTCCCTCAATGTGGAGAAGAAATATTCAACAACTTTCTGCCCTGAGTTATGACTCCCATACACTGGCTTTTAGACAAAGCAAAAACAAGTTGATTAACTATAAAAGACAGATTTTAAGTGATTACAAGGGATAGCAAAAAGATCAAAGCAGATTATCTAGCAAATAAACAAAACATGCAAACTGAGCTTAATATACTAAAGAGATTGAATATGAACAGCAGATCCTCATCCTAAACCATGATACCAGCAGGCAGCAGATTCTTAAAGGGCAAGCTGCACTAATTTACAGTTTAAAATCTCCAGGTGTTCCATTCACAGGCTAAAAATCTCTTTAGCTGGGATCCAACACTTCCCCTCAGTTCAGTGTCTCTGTTCTGTGGTGTTTCCAAGAGTCTTTTTGGGTGGGGAGTCAGTAAAGAACCATGATGATGTCACGTCTCTGCCTTAAATAGCTTTTGCATATGGTGGGAACCCTTTGTCTCAAAGCTTGGTTCCCATGCCAGACAGTGGAAAAACACTGGTATCCCAAGATGGAATCCAGCACCAGGTGACCTGATCACATGTCCCTGTAGGGTCACAGCAGCCATAACTTGGACGCTGTTTGTAGGGTCCTCAGGTGGGAGATAAGTTTATTTTAAGGCCTATTGTTTTCTCCTAATGGCATATTAATCTGAATTGGCCCTACCCAGCCAGCCATCTAGACTGACAGTGTTTTGTCTAGTGGGCATTCCCCAAATGTAAACACATTTGTAATACAGATATATAGTCAATATTAGTAAAATCGGATACAAAACTGATACATGCATACAAATAGGATAATCAATCATAACCTCTCCCACATGAACTATCTTGAATAAAATAGATCAGAATTAGGCCATTATCATATCATAATATCTCTATGAAGAATATGGGGTGCAGTGTCACAATGGGGACAGGGAAGGGGGTATAGAGACACATGGGCAAAGGACATAAATTCACACCATGTAGAGGCTATGCATAGAAGTTTATTACACACAGCGCTGGCAAAGTGTTACCTTGCTTACTAGGCTTAGAGACACTGTTAATTGATTACAATAGAATATATGGATTTTTCATAAGCAGGGAAAAGTGACAGGGAAGGTAGTTTCACATCCTGGGATAGATTTAGCCGCAAGACAAGACAGCACATTAGCCAATGGTTAACAGGTTACATAATGTCTTCGCCCATGGTCTTAAGTTAGCAAGTTAACATTTAATTAATACTTCAATAAAATGTTATTAGTATAAAATATATATGTTGAATTTTGATTTGGGGTTTATAGGAATGGAGCAACTCCTTTGATTGTTCAACAGATACATTTCTAGGGGTTAAAGAAAAGAAACAGGGAAAGTATACAGCAATAAAGATTGTCTCCTTTATGTCTTAAGGCAGGTACTGGTCCCTGGGAAAGGGAGGGTGCCATATTTTATACTGACGTGCCAACTTTTTATAAACTCAAAGTTGGATCTGTGGAAAGAATGTCTCCCTACAGAAGAAACTATCACAATAGGAACAGGGATTCTTTGTTTAATTTGCAAGTTTTTAGTTGCAATTATTTAGTTCTTAGCTTTAACATCTGGCAATCTACTGACTGGTCTTATTTTAGCAAAACAAGATTATTTGTTTACCCCAGATTTTTCTTAGCTGATTACTATTTGCTAGGCCTTTGTTTTTTTGACCATACTCTGGACTTTGGGTTTGGAACAGAGCCAGCACAATTCATATACCTGGTTGTTATATAAAATGCACATGGATTTTAACCCTTCAATGGGGATTGGGAGGGAGCTGGCTGTGGGGGTGCAGGGACACACGGGGGTGACTGAGTACAGAGCCACATGAGGGTGGGAGAGTGGGTGTCTGAGTAGGGGTTGAGGGACACAGGGGAGAAGGGGTGCAAGAACACATGGGAACAGGGGCAGATGTGCCTGACTGAATGGGAAAGGCTAGGGGTACACCAGGATCTGCATGGGGGAGGCTCCCTAACAATCCCTCTCTGCCCTCCAAGAAATCTGTTCCTTATTTCTCCCCGCCATATCCAACAACCCTCCAGGTTCCCTCCCAGGCTCCTTCCCTCTCCCTCAGCCTCTCCGTTATCCTTGACTTCCCCATCAGTGACTCTGCACTGTTTCTCAGGGGGCACAAGATACAGTTCTGTATTGTAGTTTAAATGAATTATTCAAAGTTCTATACTTATATGCTGAGTAAGTAATCTGTCAAAAAAAAATTTCCTCAATATTTTATCTTCTGTATTGTCACAGACATACTTGCTGACAGGTATTTTGAAATAAATGACCAAGAATAATTGAAACTGGTATGATTATACTGTATTATTTTGATAATTAAAATATGCAGAATTTTAAAATATTGTATGCAGAATTTTTAATTTTTTGGCACAAAATTCCCCGAGGATTAATCATGGAGCCAAACAGTAATTTCCTTCAGTGTCTTCCAGACTAACAACATTCCCTTTCAAATACTAAATTTCAGCTAACCAATATTTCTTCTTTTCCCCAAATATGACAAATAGTCAATATTATCTTTAAGTACAAGACATCCATTTATAGTGTTTTCTATCTGTAAATGTGAGTGCCCTATGAAAGAAGATAAGTATTTTCCTCATTTTACAGATGTGAAAGCTAGGAAGCAGAGGAATAAGGTGACTTGTTCAAGGGTGACTGTATGGGTTACTGGAAGAGCTAAGATGACAACTCCTGACTCGTGGGCCAGCAGATAAGAAACTGAATTTATATTGTCTACATGTGCCTCCTTCCCACTCCTGGATAAAATACTAGCCCTTTATAACCACTAAAAGTGGTTGCTTGTCATGGCCAAAAAAATCCAAATGATTTTAGTTAAAGAGAGAAGTCATGGTCCACAATGTTTCAAGTAACAGTGCACTGTTTCTCTTGGAAAACTATGATGAGAGTCAAATGTTTTAGTTTATCAAAAAATTCTTAAAACAATTTAATATTTGAAATTTTTACACTACACACACATTCTATTACATTGGCCAAAACAGAGCCTGGGGTACCAAGAACAATGAAACAAGTATCTAAAATTCACTTTTTTGTTATGGAAATCTCAGTTCTGACTGACATGCAGACCTCAAAATCAGTAATCCTTAATGAGCATTACTAACATTTTCACAAAGATTTTGTTTTGAGTTTCCTGAAGCCAACTGTTCTTGACTAGCAGTAAGTAGCAATATCTAAGAGTTTAGTAATGTAAATAGAAAATATGTATGAGATATTGGGTACCTGCAAGACAGTCACAAAGGCAACTTAATTGGCTGGTTGGACATACTCCTGGCAAAGAAGAGTACCAAGATGGCATAGTGTCAGTTCTACACTACCTCCATCCTAATGCCAGCCTAGGGGGTGATGCTGGCTGAAAGAGAACTTGAGCCCTTTTTGCTATTATAGACCCGTGGGAGCTATTACAGCCTGCACAATTTAGAGCAGTCTGAGACCACTCTCCATTGCTTCTCAGACCTGGACTGGTACCTGACAGTCACATACATCACTCATAGCCACCTTTGCAGTGACATATCCGACAAGCTGCACTGGACACTGAAACCAAGATCTGGCTAGCCAGGTATTAGGATTCTAAACAAACATTTATTTTTGAGATCAATGAGTTTTGCGAGCTTTGTAATTTTAAGTTATTAAAAAAGGATGATTTCTCTCTGATTATTTGGGAAGATTTTAAGAGGCATGCAGTAAACATTGGTGGTCCTAAAGATTAGACCTACTTACTTTACTCCTGCAAGTTAGTTTCTTAACACTCTTGCTCTACCCATCAACCTCAATTCTTGCATGCCAGAAAGTTCTAAAAGCTTATAAAATACTATTTGGTTTCACTGAAGAGGAGAAAATCCCAAGACATCTGAAACTTTTAACAAATTACTTACTATAAAATGTATATAGCCTCTAGTAATTAGTGTATTGGATAGTTTATTAAAATTAAGCTGTACAATAAATGTGAGGATCTTGTGGAAATCAGCTACCTTAATGCATAAGTGAAAAGAAATAATTTAAGAATATTTAAGCACAGATGACTATCCAACTGTTTAGAGAAACAGGTTATTGACTAAACTGAGCTACACATCTAACCTTTGATTACTTAATTTATCAAGCTTAGATTATTCATTATTATTCGATCGATTTAATACATCCGGAAAAAGCATTTTGTGTCCCGCTGCTTTTCCTCCTCTGCCGTGCCGTGCTCTCCTCACGCACACGCTTTGTCTACACGCTTCCTCCTCCTGGTCACTCGTGTTCACTGCGAGTTTCCGCTCCAGTCCCCGCACAGAGCGTGGAGTTATCTGGCGACTCCGTATCATTCTGGCCCAGGAAAAATATTCCCGACCGAGCCTCACGTGGTCTGGAGCAGAACAGGCACCGACCTGCCCTGCGGCCGAGACACGGGGTCGGCGAAGCCTCAGCTACCGACCCAGCGTGGCCGGGGCAGGGTCCGCCCGGGGGAGTCTCGCTGGGCTCCGATCTGCGGGTCTCGGCAGGAGCCCGCCCAGCACCAAGCACGGAACAGCCGCGGGGAGGAGGGGGGGCGACGCCTCCCTCCTCCAGTGACAGGCGCGGGGGAGGGGCCAGGGCAGCCCTGCGATGGCTCCCAGCAGCAGGAAGACGCCCCCGCGGCCCCCGCAGCTCCACGCCGCCCTCGCGCCTCCCCGCGTGTCTCTCACTCACTCAGAGGCGCCGCGCTGCCGGGACCGCTCCTAGGCTGAAATCGGTCTCGGCGGGGCCCCCGCGACTCATTCTCCTCCGCAGCTGGAGCACGCGCCCCCGCCACGCTCGCTCGGGCCAAAGCCGGGACTTCCAACTTCAACCACCACCGCTTCCGGGAACGAAACCACCGCCGCAGCCACTTCCGCTTCCGGGGTCAAAGGCATCATTGTGGCGCCTCCCCCGACCTGATACTAGGACAACGAATTATTGCGTAGGACGGGGGAGGGAGGTAGAACGGGACCAACATGCCTTTCTTCCTGGGACGAACCAACCCACCGGGTGTAAGAGCTAGTCCCGGCCAGGACTGAATCACTGCGCGCGGGGAGGGCCCTCGACCTGGCGTCGTCGGGAAACTCCCCCCCTACATCTTCCGAATGGGCGGGTCCGAGGAACGAGCTTCCGGGGTGGTGCGTGCCCCCCAGTGACGTGTTGTGACGTGTGGTGGGGCAAGAGCCGGGCTCGTTGCCGGTGGCGGGTGAGTTGGGCTGAAGGTGGGGCGGCGGGTCAGGAGGCGTTGGGACCGTTGTGACGCAGGCGCGTTACCCGTAGCGGCCTCTGGGTGTGTAGGTTGCAGCCCCCGCCCCCCCCCCCAGTCCCGTGCCGCCCTCCCATCCCCCGCCAGGACAGGGATTCCCCGCGGCCCCCCTCAGTCCGAGTCTTCCCCTACCGAGAACCCCGCAGCTGAGGGGGGGTGTCCCCACCGCTATGCGAAGTCCGCCGTCACGCCCCCCCCCCCACCGCCATGCAGGGGCTCTGTGTGCACCCGCCTCTCCCCTTCGCCCACTCTTGTCGCCGTTGTAGTATTATCTGTAAATAATTCCGGGTGTCTGTGTTGGGAGCACGAGCAGAGCTGGGCCGGGCGATTGTTGTCCTGGGAAGTGTTCATGATGCCATCACTGGTGGTTTGCTGGGCAGACAACTTTTAAAAGTGATTGAAGCCCTGGCTATGCTAAAAACAAGAAGGCGGTGGGTGCTGTATGTCCCTGATTTCTCCCCAAATCAAGAGGCGTCTGGTCACTTATGCCTGCAACATTATCCGATGTTTTGAAATTGATGGGATGCAGCATTACCTCACCCACTCAGCTTGATGGCATTTCTGCCTGTCTATGTGTAATATCTTTATGGTTCCAACTTCTGTTGGTGAGAGAGAGAGCTGTTTACTCAGAGCTCTTCTTCAAGTCTATGTAAGCTCAAAAGGTTGTCTCTCAACAACAGACACTAGTCCAGTAAATGATGATCTCTCACCCACTTTGTCTCTCTAATGTTTTGGTACCAACACAGCTGTAACAACACTGTATACATCAAGCGAAATGTAAGACCTTGCAAGCTTGGCTAATTATTATTAATTTGTATTGCAGTGGATTGGGTCCCAAAGTACCAAGTGCTGGACACACAACGCAGAAGGTCGTTCTTGTCCAAAGATTCTCAGGGTATGTCCACACAACAGATTAAGCCTGGGTCTGAGCCTGGGTTCAAGAAAAACCTGTGTGTCCACACTGCAGTTGTGCTAAACTAGAGCTCAGGCCCAGGACCTTTCAGGGTAGGAGAGTCTAAGCCCATGTTAAGCCGGGACCTAGGGTCCCTACTGGTCTCCTATGTACATGTGGCCCTGGCTTGGCTCACATCTCAGGAGTCCTTCAGATGTATCTCGTGGTTCCTGACAGCAGAGTGGCTCTGCTATGCAGCAGGCCAGAATCAACATTAATGCCTGGCCAAGTCCGCTGTCCCTTCCTGCTCTTCCCTCCATCTCCTGTTCGCTGCTGTGTGGAACTTGCCCAGAGCAGGGAGCAAAGTTTCAAAGTGAGAGTCAGCTTCCAGGATGTTGGGGCTCATCCCTCCCTGTGCCAGGCTGAGTCAGGAGCTCTACTGCTTTCCCTCCCTTGCAGGGCAGTGGTTAGTCCCTGCTCTACTCTCTGGCCCTTGCTCCAGTGTTCCCCCAGCCTTCCCTGGGGCTGGAGGGTGTGTGCGCACCCAGGTTGTGTGCACTTTCAGGACTGTGAGTGGGTGCCAGCCCCCAAATTTGCCTGCAGTGGTGCCTGCGGCTCCGGCTCCTCGCTGAAGCATGGAACTTGCCCGAAGCAAGGAGCAAAATTTGACAAAGGAGAGGTAGCTCTTAGCTGCTGGAATGTTGGGGGTCATCCTATTCTGAGCTGCTCTGAGCCAGGAGGTTTACCACTCCCTATCCCTGCAGGGCAGCACTTGATCCCTGTTCTTCTGCTTTTTGGCCCTTGCGCCCAGGCTTCCCTTGCCCTCCCTGGGGCTGTGTGTGCAGTAGGGTGACCAGATGTCCCGATTTTATAGGGACAGCCCCAATTTTTTGGGTCTTTTTCTTATATACGCTCCTATTATCCTCTCCCACCACACACACACACACACTCACTCACTCACTCACTCACTCACTCACTCACTCACTCTCCCTCCTGGTTTTTCACATTTTCTGTCTGATCACCCTAGTGTGCAGGGACACTCAGGCTGTATATGCTGTCAGTGCATACAGCCTGGGTGGTGAGTGGGAAACAGCCCCAAAATTTCCCTGCAACCTCCTAGGGTACAGAGGGGGCAGGGATAAGGGATCCTCACAGAATGCTGGAGAACACTGCACCCCAAGCCCGGGGGATGCACTTAACTGTTCCGCAATCAGCAGCAGCCAGGGATGTCATTTTCCTCTGATACCTTCATTTTATGTCAGACTTCAAAACAAAAAGGAATGAATGAACAAATAAACACATCTTCATTGAACATCCAGTTTTAAAAATTAAGAATTGCAAAGTTTAAGTTTAATAGTTGACAGGCCTGGAGACTGATGTCCTAATTATACTCAGAACAGGTGCTCGTGGGGATTTTCATGCCACTGTGACTCAGCCTAGAGCTATAGAGCCCAATTCTCAGATTAGATGATAGTTCAGTATAAAGCCTTCTCAAACTGCAGTCGGTCTACTGACACAGCCACCAAAGGAGCTAAATATGTGGTTTGTGTACTCATGCTCCTTGTGGCCATGAGTCCCATCAATAGCACCACCCGCAGTTAGGAAACAGAATGGGCCGTAGAGGTTTCCCACAATGCACATGTTCCTAGGGCTAGAGTGTCGATACTGGGGAGTGGGGGCTCTGGATACTATGACTTGGGACTGCGCACTGCAGTGTGGATGCCAGAGCCCTAGGTTGGAGCATGAGTCAGAAAATTCTTAATCTGCAGTTAAAATTAAATGTAGATGCTCAAGCCCCAGGTTCCATGACACAGGTCAGCTGACTCAAGTCCCATTAGCACTAGGCTTGCATTTCTGTGTAGATGTAGCCACAGTGTAAGACCAGAGATAATAAGCATATACATCAAACAGTCTGGGGTGTGTGTATATGTGTGTAGTTGTAATAATGCATGATTGTAGTGCTCGAACTCCCTAACCGCTTGTCCACTAGAAGAAGTAAAGAGTAAAATTTGAATCCTGCTGTTTTTTGTGCTGGAGTCAAAATTACACTCCCCAAATAAAGAACATCTTTAACTGCCATTAGTGTCCCCAAAAAATAACAGAACCCAGCATTTTGACACTGGAAAAATACAGAGTAGGGAGTGGACATGCAGATTTCTGTGTCTCCTTCTCCAAAGTTGTGTTTTAGGTGATGGAATTAGGGGGCTTGGGTGCCAAATTTGGCAGGATGCATCATTTTCTGTTGGGTTATGGGTTTTAGTCATGCCTCAACGTGCTCAGTAGTAACTACCTAAGAACCATCTAATTATGTACTACTAACCTGCACTATATTTAAATCTGTCACAGAGATGCAAGACTGTAATTCATTACTGTCCCTTGAACCATCTGATACCTCAGTTTAATTGAAAATAAGAATGATTAAATGTCCTGGACAGTCCTGTTATATGATGCAATATTTCCTCTCAAGTATGGGAGTCTGGATAGAAGAGAGATGATGGTTTGAGGCTAAGGCTGGGTGGCAGGAGATGTTGGATCAATTTGAAGGTCTGCCACAGACTTTTGTGTGTCCTTGAGTTAATGGGACTTATGTTCCTAAGTGCCTCAGGATATGTCTATACTACAAGTGCAGTGACAGCACAACTGTAAATGCTGCAGTTATGCGCAGTAATGTTGACACTCGCTTTAGTGACAGAAAAGGTTTTTCTATTGCTGTAGGAAATTCTTCCCCTCAAGAGGTGGTAGGTTATCCTAACTATGTTGAACAGATCATGAAATTTTTCATAGCCCTGAGTGATGGAGCTATGTTGACCTATGTTTTAGGTATAGACCAAGCCTTAGTAACTTTTGATAGTGGCCCTTATGCTCCTAAATCACTTAGGCACTTTCAAACATTTTACCTGTAATCTCATGGTGTCTCCGTTCCCCATCAGTAAAAATTGGATAATATTTCCTTTTTCCATCCTTTTAACTGTGTTGTCAGTGTAAAATGTATTCTCTTCAGGGATTTACTGCATTTTTTTTTTTTTTTCAGAGCCTAGCACAGGAGGGCCCTGATTTCAGTTGCGGTTGTGGGGTGGTATTGTAATATAGGTGATGATAATAACGGTAGTTAAACTAAGTGTAGCAATATCTACTGAGTGTTCTATGCAAAAGTAATTTTTAAAAACCTACCTAATTCTTTAGAGAAAGAGGGCAATTTGGTGGTATGTTGTCTTTCACTTGAAATATTTTTGGTTTTTATTATAGTGAAAAAGTGAATCCTGATGTCTTCCTCACCTACTTCACAATCTTCCCCTAAACGAACTGTGGCCTCAGTAGTTCCTTTTGCAGATCTGTGTTCAATTTTAGAACGAATACAGAAATGTAAATCCCGGCCAGAGAAAACCAAGTATTTCAAGGAATTTTTAGATTCATGGAGGAAATTTCATGATGCTCTTCATAAAAAAGAGAAAGATGTCTCAGACTCTTTTTATCCAGCAATGCGACTTATTCTTCCACAATTGGAGAGAGAGAGAATGGCTTATGGAATTAAAGAAACCATGCTTGCTAAGCTCTATATTGAACTGCTCAATTTACCCAAAGAAGGAAAAGATGCCCTAAAACTTTTAAATTATAGAACACCTACTGGCTCCCGTGGAGATACTGGAGACTTTGCAATGATTGCCTATTTTGTACTGAAACCGAGGTGCCCAAAACAAGGCAGACTGACCATACAACAGGTGACTGAGTTCCTGGATTCAGTTGCTAGTAATAATGCTGCCAAAAGGAAGGACCTAGTAAAGAAAAGTCTTCTTCAGTTAATAACTCAGAGCTCAGCACTTGAACAAAAGTGGCTGATCCGGATGATTATAAAGGATCTAAAACTTGGTATTAGTCAGCAAACCATATTTTCCCTTTTCCATCCTGATGCTGCTGAGTTACACAATTTCACAACTGACCTGGAGAAAGTTTGCAGACAACTGCATGACCCTTCTGTATCACTCAGTAATGCCTCCATCATGTTGTTTTCTGCCTTTAAACCTATGCTTGCTGCTATTGCTAATGTCCAGCAAATTGAGAAACAAATGAACTACCGAAGTTTTTACATAGAAACTAAACTAGATGGTGAACGTATGCAGATGCACAAAGATGGAGATGTATACAAGTATTTCTCTCGTAACGGGTTTGATTATACTCAGCAGTTTGGTGCTTCTCCCCTTGAAGGTTCATTAACTCCATTTATTCATAATGTGTTTAAAAATAGTATACAAAACTGCATTCTTGATGGTGAAATGATGGCCTACAATCCCAATACACAAACTTTTATGCAGAAGGGAAACAAATTTGACATAAAAAGAATGGTAGATGATTCTGATCTGCAGACATGCTTTTGTGTGTTTGATGTATTAATGGTTAATGATCAGAAGTTGGGTCATGAGATACTAAGCAAAAGATATGAGATTCTAAATGAGCTGTTTACACCAATAACAGGCAGAATACACATAGTGCATAAAACACAGGCTAGCACCAGGAAAGAAGTAGTTGATGCTCTAAATGAAGCAATAGATAACAGAGAAGAAGGAATCGTGATAAAAGATCCTATGTCCTTTTACAAGCCAGACAAACGTGGGGAAGGGTGGTTAAAAATAAAACCAGAGTATGTCAATGGGCTCGTGGATGAACTAGACCTATTAATTATTGGCGGTTACTGGGGGAAAGGTTTGCGTGGTGGTATGATGTCTCACTTTTTGTGTGCTGTTGCTGAGAGTTCCCCTCCTGGTGAAAAACCATCTGTCTTTTATTCTATTTGTCGTGTTGGTTCTGGTTACACTATGAAGGAGCTATACGATCTTGGTTTGAAATTGGCCAAACACTGGAAGCCTTACCGTAAAAGAGATCCTCCTTGTAATATTTTATGTGGAACTGAGAAGCCTGAAGTCTACATAGAGCCTTGTAACTCAGTCATAGTTCAGATTAAGGCAGCAGAGATTGTTACTAGTGATATGTACAAAACTGATTGCACTTTGCGATTCCCTCGAATTGAGAAAATAAGAGAGGACAAAGAGTGGCATGAATGTATGACTTTGGATTTCTTAGAACAGCTCAGAGGTAAAGCATCAGGGAAGTTAGCATCTAAGCACCTTGATATGGGTGGTGATGAACCACAAGAAAAGAAACGGAAAACTGTACCAAAGATTAAGAAAATAATTGGAATCATGGATCATTTTAAAGCCCCCGATCTTTCCAATGTAAATAAGATTTCTAATATATTTGAAGATGTTGAGTTTTGTGTTATGACTGGAACAGAAAACCATTCAAAATCTGAACTGGAAAGTAAAGTAGCAGAAAGTGGTGGTAATGTGGTGCAAAATCCTGGACCAGACACTTACTGTGTTATTGCAGGAATTGAGAATGTCAGAGTAAAAAATATTATATCTTCCAACAAGCATGATGTTGTGAGAGCAGAGTGGCTTTTACAGTGTTTTAAAACAAAAATGTTCGTACCATGGCAGCCTGCCTTCATGATTCACATGTCTCCAGATACAAAACAACATTTTGCATGTGAGTACGATCGTTATGGTGACAGCTACACAGCAGATACAGATGTGATCCAACTAAAGGAAGTATTCTCAAGAATTAATAATAAGAATGATGAGAAGATGCCTCTGGACATGATTGCTGACTTAGAAGAACGTTATTTGTGGAATAGCTCTCCACTCTGTATGTTCAGGCAAAATACCATTTATCTGGACCTTTATGCTGTTGTTAATGACCCCAGTACCAAGACCCATGGAACAATGCTATCAATTAGAGCTTTGGAGCTCCGTTTTCATGGAGCAAAAATAGTCTCGGAGCTAAAGGAGGGCGTGTCCCATGTAATTATGGGAGAAGATCATACTCATGTGAAAGAGATAAAAGCACTTAGGAGAACATTTGAGAAAAAATTTAAAATCCTATCTGAGCTGTGGGTAACAGATTCAATAAAGGAGGAGAAGTTACAGAATGAAAATCCATACCTAATTTAAAGCAGGTTTTAACTGGAAGTAAAGGTACTGTGATTAACTTGATGGACTCCAGATTTGGTGAGGTCTTCCTGCATGTTTCCAGGTGTATACCTAATCTATGGTTAAAGAGTACCTCTAATTTTTATATATTGGAAAAGGAAAGGTAGCATCTCCTGTGCTGGGGAAGGAGGGAAAGACTTCAGACTACATTACACTGTGGGAGTAAATGTCCAGTGCTAAAGAAATAATTACATGCTTTGTGTTTTACAAAGATCTCCCATACGAGATTGTTTTACTTATAGCTATGAAGATAATCTTATACCACCGACAAAACTTGCCATTATTTAAATGCTGGCTATTTTATACCATTTGATCTTTCTGAGGTGTGAGATTGAACTTTTAAATCAATAATATTTAAAGAGAATATGCTATTCAATAAAGAAATTACAAAAAGCCTCTTAAACCAAAGCATTAACACAGTTAAATGTTTTTATACAGTTCTACATTAATCATTAAATAGTGATAGTACTATATAAATTTTAACATTCTGAAGTAGATATTTAACACGTTTGAAAGCTTTCGGAATCTGCTGTGTGTAAATTTAGAGAAAATGAGTTTCATGCATTTTAAGAATATTTTTTTCAATTGTTTAGAACAGATCTCTAGAACTTTCATTAAGTGTTAAACATAACATCAATCATAATTGTATAGTCATAACTACAATTTTTAAAAAAAATTTGTATATACTCTAAAAGCTGTGAAATTTATCATCCCTTCATTGTATCACAACTGTAATTATTTTTGTACTTAACATGAATAGGGGTTGCAAACTGGGTCCTTTAAGTAACACTTCATTTTCAATAAGACTCCTTGTATAAGTGCTACTGTGTGAGTAGACGTAGGCCTGGATCCAAAGATTTAGTTGAAGGGTGAATAAAATATCAAAGTGACTTGTATATTGAAAATATGCACATATTTAAAAACTTGAGTGACATCTTGGCTCCATAGAAGTCAAAGTCAAATTGCCTATTGACCTCAACGAAGTTAGGATTTCTACCCTGATTTCAGCTTACCTTTCTATAAGTGATGATATATGAGTTACTTTAAGGTATTCAGTAATGTATAGCATTTTATTTCCCAAAACAGTTTAGTTTTAATCAAGACTTTGTATTGAATGATTGAAATAAAGATCGATATTTTTTTATTCCAGTCTGAAATGTTATTGTAATGGAAAAATATTTCTCTAATGGAGGGAAAAAATACATGAACCTTTACTGGCTGATCCTGCCCTATTAACGTAAATAAGACTTTAGCCATTAACTTCGATGGAATCATGATCAGGTGCCACATAACAGTATTTGACCATGGATTTTTTCAAGAACAGTTACATAAATAATTAGGAACATTATATCAAAAACCAAAGAGGAAGAAAGTAAGTTTCTCATTTTCTTGCTTCCTTTTTATTAGTATAAATATGATGGGCTAACTTTATTTAAAAAACTAAATTAACGAAAGAATAATTTGTAAACATAAGAAAAAATGTGTTTATAATGTAGTTTACTGGGTTGGGAATGGCAAACCACAGCCACAGGGAGCTGAGGGGCTCCATGCCTGCAGACGCTCCAAGTAAACAAAATGTCCCAACTCACCAGTGGCTTACGCTAACGGGCCGGGAGCCAAAGTTTTCCAACTCCTGAAACATAGGGTCACCTTATGAAAGGGTCATATAGTTTTTTGTTGTTTTTACCTAGCCATTTTGGGGGGTCGGCTTATAAACGAATGGGCTAATGAAGGAGTTTATACGGTACATAACACTCCTGACACACAGTCATCTTAAAAGGTCCCTTACAATGCGATACAATTTACTTTATTAGCTCATTATTAATGGTAATGTGTAATGGAAAGCATTATAGCAGATTTAATACATGAGATTTTCCAACCCCAAAATGTTTCTCATTTTTTTAAATCTGAATATATTTAAATTTTTTTCTCTCCACCTTATCTATTATTAAGCCATTTTTAACTTGTCTTTCAAGAAAAATATTTTTGCCTTAATCCC
This sequence comes from Chelonoidis abingdonii, assembly GCF_003597395.2. NCBI lineage: Eukaryota > Metazoa > Chordata > Testudines > Testudinidae > Chelonoidis > Chelonoidis abingdonii. The sequence continues at coordinate 264,311,975 of NC_133769.1, forward strand.
AAGTCTGATATACTACAAACAAAAAAGGGAGGAGTGTGGTCTTGAAGGTCAAAAATAAAACTTGGAACAATCTGCTGGTACCCTCTTCCATGGAGTTGCTACTGGAAACGTAATTCATACAGATATTCCAGATTGAATCACTGTTTGTAGGTTTCTTGACCCTTATTAAGGGTTTATCTCTATATTCATTTCATACTTGTACAATGAAATACAAAGTGCAATAAAATCAGTTTAATCCTAATTGTAGTCCAGTTTCACCCAAGCTGCCTTCCACTTTCAAATTCTCAACCAGTTCCTCCCTACTTGTCAAAAATCAAATCTAGAACAGCTTCTTTCCTAGTAGCTTTCTCCACCTTCTGAACTAAATATATGTGAGGGCCATCAAGCCCCCAGGAATGGTTTATCACACATTGCAAAGTGGTACTTTCAGAGGAAGACCTGGTAGAGAGGACTTTGATGCTGCTTAGGTTCAAGTATGATACAAGAGCAAATCCTGGGTGTTCTAACAGGAGTGTTGATGTTTGGGGGTCACACAGATCAGTAAGACATTTGGTCGCTGCTAGCCTTCTAATTTTGGGTACGCTTAAGCTATGCTACTATGGCTGAGAGCTCTGATAATAGTAGCAAGCTTTTAAGCAAAAAAATGTAACACGCTTCCGCCTGCCTAGTTACTCCTTGCAGAGTGACTCCAACAGTCCTTCTGGTCCTGAGTTTCCCCAGATTACTCCCCCAAATTCTTAACTACCTTACATCCCCTTCTGCTTTGTCACCCCCTGTGATGTGAAACGTGTTCCCAGTTATCTGTCCACTTGGGACCAACCACCCAGATTGTACAACAGAAACCTGCTTAGAATAAAAATAACAAAAGGTTTATTTAATAGAAAAATCATGGTTTTAAAGATGAAATAGTAAGGAAAAGCAAACACATAAAAGGTACACAGAAAATAATAATAAAGATGCAAACTATGTTAGCTAAATTCCCTTCTCTAACAAGTTACCTATTGCCTTTGAAAAGTTTCCAAGTGTGCTGTTTATCAGAGAGGATGTGGTACTAGCAGCTAACTGAGCTCAGGTCAAGACCTCAAGGCAGCGTTAAGTGTCCCAATTCACTTGTCTGTTAAATGTTAACATTATTCCCTACCATTGTCTGTAATCAGCTGAATGCTATTTACATTGTATATGTATCCTGTATGATGTATATTAATGCAACTAAATTAACCTGTTGTAATGTCCTTTTTCATGTCTGTATCCTGTGCTTGCTTAAACTTAAATCAAAGGATGTATTAGCATTTAGATGATTTAATTAATGTATGAAAACTAGTGAAATGCTAATGTCTTCATTTACCTGAAACTTGTTGATTTACCTGTAGACCATTTTACATTTCATCGTCTGAATGGCCTTTACAAAATACATTATCTTTGAATGGCTGTTGATTGTTAAACGATGATCACAAACTGTCTGCATTTGCTATTCATCGAAGCCCATGCAGAGAAGATGCCTGCCAGCTTGCTAGCCTATTTCAACCATAAAGGGGTAGCCTTGGGAGCAATCCTTACCTCTGATCCATCTGAATGCTGACAGGGAGACTCCAGGTATCAGACAGAACATAAGAATGGCCTTACTGGGTCGGATCAAAGGTCCATCTAGCCCAGTATCCTGTCTTGCAACAGTGGCCAGTGCCAGGTGCCCCACTGGGAATGAACAGAATAGGTAATCATGAAATGATCGAACCCCTGTCGCCCATTCCCAGCTTCTGGCAAACAGAGGCTAGAGACGCCATCCCTACCCATCCTGACTAATAGCCATTGATGGACCTATCCTCCATGAATTTACCTAGTTCTTTTTTGAACCCTGCTATAGTCTTGGCCTTCACAACATCCTCTTGCAAGGAGTTCCACAGGCTGACTGGGCATTATGTGAAAAAATACTTCCTTTTGTTAATTTCATTGGTGACCCCTAGTTCTTGTGTTACGAGGAGTAAATAACACTTCCTTATTTACTTTCTCCACACCAGTCATGATTGTATAGACCTTTATCATATCCCTCTTTAGTCGTCTTTTTTCCAAGCTAAACTCCAAGTCTTATTAATCTCTCCTCATATGGCAAATGCTCATCCCCCTAATAATTTTTGTTGCCCTTTTCTGAACCTTTTCCAATTCCAATATATCTGTTTTGAGATGTGATGACGTGTCTGCATGCAGTATTCAAGATGTGGGTGTACCATGGATTTATATAAAGGCAATGTGATATTTTCTGTCTTCTTGTCTCTCTTTTTTAATGATTCCCAACATTCTGTTCACTTTTTTGATGGCCACTGCTCATTGAGTGGATGTTTTCAGAAAACTCTTTCTTGAGTGCTAACAGCTAATTTAGACCATATCACAGGGGTTGGCAACCTCTGGCACATGGCTCGCCAGGGTAAGCACCCTGGCAGGCCAGACAAGTTTGTTTACCTGCCACCTTTGCAGGTTTGGCCAATTGCAGCTCCCACTGGCCGTGATTCACCACTCCGGGCCAATGGGGGAGGCAGGAAGTCGCGGCCAGCACATCCATTGGTCCATACCACTTCCCGCCGCCCCCATTGGCTCAGAGTGGCCATCAGCTGAACGTGCTGATGCAGCAGGTAAACAAACTAGCCCAGGCCACTAGAGTGCTTACCTTGGCGAGCCGCATGCCAGAGGTTGCCGACCCCTGCCATATCATTTTATATGCATAGTTGGGATTATATTTTCCAGTGTGCATTACTTTGCATTTATCCACATTGAATTTCGTCTGCCATTATGTTGGGCAGTCACCCATTTTTGAGAGATCCTTTTGTAGCTCTTCGCAGGCTGCCTGGGACTTAACTATCTTAAATAGTTTTGTACCATCTGCAAATTTTGCCACCTCACTGTTTACCCCTTTTTCCAGATTATTTATGAATAGGACTGGGCCCAGTACAGACCCCTGGGGGAAACCACTATTTATTGCTCTCCATTCTGAAAACTGACCATTAATTCCTACCCTTTGTTTTCTATCTTTTAACCAATTACTGATCCATGAGAGGGGCTTCCTCCTTATCTCATGACTGCTTACTTTACTTAAGAGCCTTTGGTGAGGGACCTTGTCAAAGGCTTCCTGAAAATCTAAATACATTATATCCACTGGATCCCCCTTGTCCACATGCTTGCTGACCCCTTCAAAGAATTCCAGTAGATTGGTGAGGAATGATTTCCCTTTACAAAAACCACATTGACTCTTCCCCCACAAATTATGTTCTTCTATATGTCTGACAATTTTGTTCTTATAGTTTCAACCAGTTTGCCGGGAACTGAAGTCAGGTTTACTGGCCTGTAATTGCTGGGGTCACCTCTGGATCCCTTTTTAAAAATTGGCGTCACATTAGCTATCCTCCAGCCATTTGGTACAGAAGTTGATTTAAATAATAGGTTACAGACTACAGTTAGTAGTCCTGCAATTTCACATTTGAGTTCCTTCAGAGCTCTTGGGTGAATACCATCTGGTTGTGGTGACTTATTACTGTAGTTTATCAATTTGTTCCAAAACCTCCCATAATGACATCTCAATCTAGGATAGTTCCTCAGATTTGTCACTTAAAAAGATGTCAGATAGGGGTCCAGAAAAGCCATTTTGGGGAAGCTCAGAGAGAATTTTTGAAGAGACTGTGAGTCTGGCAGATTGCTACATCTCTGCTTTTGTTTTGAACCTACAAATGCTAATTCACCTGCAATGTATTTTATTTGCTTTAACCTTGCTATAACTCTCATTATTTTTTCCTAATTAATAAATCTTTAGTTTTAATTTACTATAGGACTGGCTACAGTGTTGTCTTTGGTGAGACTGGGGTAACTGACTGGCCCTTTGGGGTTGGAAGTAAACTAATTTTGGTTTTAATAACCTTTCATCATAAATTCCCGTTTGTGGGGGTGGTAAAGAGAAGTTAGAGATCATAAAAGGACTGTCTGTCACTCCATGGTAAAACAAATATTGTGATCCAAGAGAACATCTGTTCCTGGCTTGGTGAAATCTAATGATAGACTATACCACCAGTCTGAGGTGTCTACCCTGATTTCTGAAAATCTGACCTGAGTTTGGCACCATTGCAGAGGGAATCCAGTATTTCATGGACCACATCCAGTTTAGATGCATGCCTTCCATTTTTTGATAGCCTTGGCTTCAAAATCCTTTCCTATTAAGAGAGCTTTCTTTTCTTTCATGGCTAGAGTTAATCCTTTCTTAGTTTTCCAAGATTTGGGTTTTCTTTTCCGTTACAGTGTCCTTCCATTAACTTCAATGGTCCACCGTTGCCTTTCTATGGGTCTTCCTGTGCTGGGTGCTTGGAATTAATTTTGTGCAAATAACTAGTCTGGGAAGTCCCCCTCCCTGTCTGATTGCTGTGAGGTAATGTAGTTGCACCCTTGTAACAATTATAATGTTCTACACAGCTATATGTGCATAAATTCAAAACCATAATCTGCATATGTATCTCCTAATGACCATCAAGTTCAGAACATTACACACTTTAATAAAAGATCTTACTTGACATATTTATACACAATAACATTGTATATAACACATTGATGAGATAACAATTACTTATTCTTTGGGGTTCAGACCCCCATTCTACCCTTAGGAAGTTTGGACCCTGATTGAGACACGGGAAGTAACTGTCCCACTCTCAGCACTGCTGAGGCCATCTTTGGGTGCTACATTTTAAGAAAGATGTGGGTAAACTGGAGACAGTCCACAGAAGGGCAACAAAAATGATGATAGGGCTTAGAAAACTGATTTATGAGAAAGGGCTTAAAAAACCTGGATATGTTGAGGCTTAAGAAAAGACGGATAAGTCTTCAGCTTCATTAACGGCTGTTGTAAAAAGGATGATGACTAACTGTTCTCCATATCCACTGAAGGTAGGACAATAAGTAATGGGCTTAAGCTGTAGCAAGAGAAATTTAGGCTAGACTTAAGGAAAATCTTTCTAGCTATAAGAATATTGGGATAGGCTATCAAAGAAGGTTGTGGAATCCCTGTCACTGGAGGTTTTTAAAAACAGGCAATCGCCTATCAAGGATGGTCCAGGTATACATGGTCCTGCCTCAGCATGGTGGGGATGGACTGGATGACCTGTTGAGGTCCCTTCCAACTGTATATTTCTATGATTCCATAGCTCAGGGCATGGAGTTTCACCCAGTAATTCCTACATCAAACCCATAACTTTTAATAGTGATAACGCATATCTTTTAGAAAAACACCTAGTCTTGATTTACACTCCAAATGTCAGGGAATCCACTACCTGTGAGGCAGGCCAGATTCTCTGGCCTGACTGGTAAGGCCAACATTGACATTCAACTTTTGTAAGGTGGTTGTTAAAGCTTGATTTAACCTTTAATGCAAACTTTTATTAATATGTTTTTATTTTTAAGATCTAGCTACCACTGCTACAAATCTTTCAATGGAAGCTTCTAAGAAACACTGTATTAAAAGAAATGTCTATTTCTTTTTGTAATATAGTATAACTGGACTGTAGTCAGCCTCCTACTGTGGGTGGTGTTAAGCAGATCAATTGTTTATAAAAATTAACCAAATTTTGCTGAACATTTTTCATGTTTATGTGGAACTGACAAAATTCTTACATTTGCTGGTGTTCAATATTCAGAAGTGAGGAACTTCAGAACTCCAAAACAGAAAAATCCAAAGGGCAAAGTATTTTTATAATCTATAAGCAAGACCTAGAAATTGTGAATATCATTCAACCCACTGAAAAAACTATTGCCACATCCAGATAGACAAGTAATAAATCAAGTTGATTAAAAAACAAAGTAAAGTGTAATCATGACAATGCACCCAGGTTTACACGCTATACACTATTGCAACAATCTTTGTTCAAAGTATGCCTTTTTAAGGTATCATTTAAAAACGCATAATTTAGTCATGAGTATCATCCTGATAAACTATGTGTGGCAACATTGTATGTGAAGTTAGATTCTACTGTATGGTATTATTAACACCTTACAAACAGAAGTTGGCAAACAAGGGTGTCTCAAACAAAGGGATGCTCTGCTTAATTTGTATTTAAGCAGTAAACAGACTCATCAAGCGGGAAGGGAAACAAAAGAAACTCAAACACATGAGGAAAAAGCAGCAGAGAACATCCATCCTCATAGACTTTTGATCTCCTGGTGCCCAGCTAGAAATTTTTTTCAAGAGCGGGATTGAAACTATAAAGAGGAGGAACAAAGAGCTCAAGGCACCTGCACACCCACCCTCCGCCCCATACCACCACCCATTGATTCACTGCACCTGAAGTGACAATGTAAGTAGCCGTTGGACTGGGGATGGGGTTCTGACCTAAGAAGTTTGGTCAGTAAGACTTCTGAAAGCCTGTGGTAATAAATTGAACATAATTTGTTATGTTATGTACCAATTGTGTTTTAGCTTTATTTTTTCTTGTAATCACGTCTGACTTTTATGTCTCATTACTTGTACTCACTTAAAATCTCTCTCTTTGTAGTTAATAAACTTGTTTTCTTGTTTTATTTAATCCAGTGTGTTTAAATTGAAGTGTCTGGGAAACTCCATTTATGGTGGCAAGTTGTTCTCATATTATTCCAATTAAAGAAATAACAGACTCCATATAAACTTGTACTGTCCCAGAGACATACATTTCTGGGAGAAAATGTAAGACTGGTGGTGTGTTGGGGTCACCCTGTGGTATAACCAAGACTGGTGAGAGCCAGAGTGTAACCCAAGTGTGGCTGGCAGGCTGCAGTTACACACAAACTCAGGATGTGGCTTGCATGCTCAAAGGCTGTTTATGATCCACATGGGAGCTACTTCAGCAAGGCATTGTAAGGCATCCAAGGTTACAGGGCAAGGGTGGCACAACTGTTTCTTAGTCTAAATTGTACCCTGCTATGTCACGTAATCATATAAAAGGTCTTGCTTTATTTCAGAAATAAATTTCAGAAATAGCTGGCAGCAGTCTGGTGTTTCAGTGTTAAAGTATTAATCTGGTGTTTCAATATCAAAGGATCCTACTTTAGTACTGAAACATCAGCCTATCTGCTGCTGTTGTGCTTCTTGTCAAAATAAGTGCAGCCAGTTTTTTGATATGTTTTGACTCGTATCTGGATTGTCTTTTGGGTATAGAGGAAATTTGTAGGAGGAGATTACCTTTAGTTTTATTTCCTTAGACTTTTTATATTTGGCATAAATTTTATATCCGTGTTTTCAACAAATATCATGCTCGAAAGCAAACCTCCTAACAGATCGCTGTAATGCAATGGTTTTATGTTTATTTTAAGATGATTTTAATGCTGTGATATCTGGCCATGCTGTTTCTTAAGGAAAGAGGAAAAAAGAAGAAAAAAAAACATAATAAAAGATGCTGTTGGGGAAACTTTTTCCTGTTCAGTGGCTTGTGACAAGCATTTTCCAGATAGGTTGTCAGTGGAGAAAAAGAAAGCGGAACAGTGCAGCTTGCAGGATTTGTTGTAATGGAACACCTGACATACAGATGGGCTAAAGCAATTGAATGTAAAATCTATGGTGGTGTAGTTTCTTGGTCAGCTACAAAGCCATTTCTGTTGCACAAATAACTAACTGCACAAAGTATCAGGTATCTTTTAAGTTGCTTTTGATAAGAAAATATTTAAAACAATTTAATAAAGAAAACCACACCAAAACAGCCCCTTGTCCACTCCACGCACACACACACCCTCCTAATAGGCTCAGATCCAGCCTTTTTCCTTTCGCAGGATCATACAATCCAAAAGGCAACTGATCCAGTGCAGGCCTATTGAGCAAGGAGAATATGCGATGTGAACCCATGCAAGGGGTACAGATGTCTTTATATGCTTTGGAGAAGTATTTTATGGAAGTTTTATCAGTTTGATTCCTTTCAGGGAGTTAGAAACAGCAGCCACTACACAACATGAAATCAATTAAATTAGAGTTGTGCATACACATTGTGACAAAGTTCCTCCTCTACCTTGGTGGGTCCTGCACTTCTTGGCAGATTTGCTTACCTCAGTGATCTTCCCCACAGTCTGGGTCAACTCTTCCTGTGTCTGATCAGGAGTTGGGAGGTTTGGGGGGAACCCGGGCCCGCCCTCTACTCCGGGTTCCAGCCCAGGGCCCTGTGGATCGCAGTGTCTATAGTGCCTCCTGTAACAGCTGCATGACAGCTACAACTACCTGGGCTACTTCCCCATGGCCTTCTCCAAACACCTTCTTTATCCTCACCACAGGACCTTCCTCCTGGTGTCTGATAACCTCCTGGTGTCTGATAACGCCGCGGACGTCCTCCGGGAGATTGTCGAACGCCACTCCCTGGTGGACGTCTGGCGCGACCACCACCCGGATGACGTTTCGACGTTCACCTTCGTCCGGGTGGAGGCCCATCGGTCGTGCCACTCCCGGCTGGACCGCATTTATCTATCTCGTTTCCACCTTTTACGGGCCCACTCCTCCGGCGTTCGGCCGGCCCCCTTTTCGGATCACCATCTTGCCACCGTGACAGCCTCTCTCTGCGCGGAGAGGCCGGGGCCGGCCTATTGGCACTTTAATAATAGTTT
>NC_133769.1:264335084-264371207 GCF_003597395.2 Chelonoidis abingdonii
CTGTTTTTTTCATTCGTTGTCCCCCGGAATCACTTGGTGTTCTAGCCCTGTGGATCCTCCCCTTAGGCTGGGGGGAGGTCCTTTAGAAGTGGGCGGGCTTTGCCCGCCCACCCCTGGGATGCCAATAGGCTAACATACCTGTTTCTCAGTACTTTACTGTAGCCATCTGGCCTTGCCCCATCACAACATCTAACACTGTTCTGTCAGAAATCAACAGTAGACCTTGCTATTTAGCTGTTGGTCAAGCATCCTGAAATATGTGTAAATGTCTAGATCTTGGATATTTATAAAATGAAAGGGTATGATTTTTTCACTGTCCTGTGACTAGTGTATTCATTTATACGTGTGCAAAGTGGGTGTCAAAATTATTTTATGCCTGCTCTGCACTCATTTAAATGACTACACAAGTAGTGGGGCAGCAGATAATCAGGTGTAATGTCACTTGTCATCTGTAACAACTAGAGGCATTTGACTAAGGATGGTGGGAAAGGCAAAATTCTGTGACTAGTGATTTGTTTTCAAATAAATAACATAAGTTTCTACTTTTTTAGCTCTATCCTCCAAAGTATTGGCAACCCCCTCAGCTTTGTGTCATCTGCAAACTTGATCACTATGCTCACTATACCTACAGCCAAGTTATTAATAAAGACCAGACCTAGAACAGATCCCTGTGGAATCCTACTTAAGATCTCCCTCCAATCTGACATCATTCCATTAATAGTTACTCTTTTTTTGCAGTTGTTTAACCAATTATATATCCACTTAATGGTAGTTCTGTCAAGCTCACATTTCTCCAGCTTACTTATCAGAATGTCATGTGTGACGGGGTCAAAAGCCTTGCTGAAGTCCAGATATATTTTGTGCATTGCATTCTCCCTATCCACCAAATCAGTCACCCTATCAAAGAAGGAAATCCAGCTGGTTTGGCATGATTGTCCTTAGTAAATCCATGCTGGCTGCTAGTGATTACCCCTTCGTCTTCCAGGTATTCACAAATTGAATGTTTTATACATTGCTCTAGTGGCTTCCCAGGTATGCAAGTCAGGCTGGCTGGTCTGTAGTTTCCTGGCTCATTTTTAGCCCTTTTGAAAGATGGACATTATGTTAGCCCTTCTCCAGTCTTCTGGGACTTCTCCTATCATCCATGAGTTTGTAAATATTATTGCTAGTGGCTCTGAGATTTCTTTAGCTAATTCCTTCAGTACCGTCAGATTAATAGCATCTGGCCCCACTGATTTAAATTCATTCACATTGATTAGAAGATCTCTGACATGTTCTTTACTTAACCCAACCTGCATCCCTTCCCCTTCATTGTCTATGGTAACTTTGCTAGTCATTTGGTCACATCATGTTATTTTTGCGGGAAGACTGAAACAAAGTAGGCATTAGCAGCTTTGCTTTCCTATCATCTTCTGATACCAGCTCACCTTCTCCATTGAGCAGTGGACCCACACCGTCCTTGATCTTTCTTGTTTGTCTGACGTATCTGTAGAATGCCTTCCTGTTGTCTCTAATATTCCTTGCCAACTGTAACTCATTCTTTGCCTTGGCTTTCCTGATTTTCTCCCAAAGCGCTTGTGCTGTTTCCATATATACTTTCTTTGTGACATGCCCCTCCTTCCATTTCCTGTATGTATCTCTTTTGGGTTTTAGGTAGCTAAAAAGCTTCTTGTGCAGCCACATTGGCCTCCTGTAGTTCTTCTTATCTTCCCTCTGTGTCAGAATAGCTTGATATTGAGCCTCTAGTATTACATCTTTTAAGAACTGCCAGCTCCTTTCAACTACTTTTCTTCCTAATTGGTCTTCCCATGGGACTTTGCCTACTATTTCTCTGAGTCGGCTGAAATCTGTCTTCCTGAAGTCCTTATTTTGCTGTTCTCGTGTCCTCCTTTCCTTAAGATCTTGAATTCTATCAGGTTGTGATGACTTCTTCCCAAGTTCCTGACCACCTTCACTTTCACAACTAATTCAGCCCTATTGGTCAAAATGGACTACTTGTTTCTTCAGCTTTCTGAATCAGTAAGCTGTCCCCTATACATGCTAAGAATTTGCAGCACGTATTATGTTTTGCTGCAATCGTCTTCCAACAGATATCAATCAAGGAAGTTAAAATCCCCCATTAATACTAGCTCATGTGTGTTAGCTAATCTTGTTACTTCCTTGTAGAATGACCCATCCGTTTCCTATTTCTGATTTGGTGGTCTATAATAGACCCACACCCTAGCATCACTACTGTTCTTTTCCCTTGTTATTGTCATCCAGAGACTCTCAGTAGGTCTGTTGCTCACTTCCCTTTGGACCTCGCAGCAAGTGTACACATTCTTGATGTACAGTGCAACACCTCCTCTTTTTTCCCCATAGAACAAGCTATATCCCTCAGTGCTGGTACTCCAATCATGGGAATTGTTTTATCAACTCTCTGTGATGCCAATTAAGTCATAATTTTCTTCACATACCATGACTTCCAGTTCATCCTGCTCGTTCCCTATACTCCTTACGTTTGTATACAGGTATCAAAGATATTTTGCAGACTGCCCTTTGTTTTTCTTTTTGCCTTTTTAATACAGCTATGATTCCTAGAACCTTCTCCAGAAATTAGCCCCTTCCCCTTGTCTTCACTACTAGAGCCTCTATTAGGTCAACTTACAGCCATTGTAGTAATTACTGCACTGGTGCATGTCCACACTACCCTTCTTGGGTCAGTGGTGTGCATCTTCACCAGGAGTGCCCTCACCGACCTGAGAGGGGCAGTGTTGGGAGCTGAGAGCCCAGTCTCTCAGCTCAGCTGGCAGCTTCCTGCCGGGAGCCCAGCTACACAAAAGGCTCCCAGTGGGATTCCCTGCTTCCCATTCCCTGTTCCCTATGGGGAGCTAGGAGGACGTTGTCTGAGGCTTCTCACCCTCGGGGGCGGGGTCCACCTGCCTCTGCATTTTGGTTCCATCCCTCTTCCTCCTCCCCACTGGAAGCTGAGCAGCCTTGTCAATTTCTTGGCTCTAAGCCAGGAAATTGACAAGACAGGCCCCAGATCCCACCTGGGAGTAGGGGAAAGGTGGGGAAGCAGCCTGGGCTTCTTGCCCCGGCTCCCTGATGTGTAGACACTGCGTCACCCTAACTACACTGATGTAAGCCCTATGCCTCTCATGGAGGTGGAGTTATTATGTCGCTGTAGTAGTGCTCTTACATCCGCCGGAGCAAGGCTGTAGTAAAGACACTCACATAATTAGGTCAATGTAAGCTGCCTTACATCAGCCTAACTGTGTAGTGTAGACCAGCCCTCTGAGTGTGATTATGAAAATACAGTAGGTTGCAGCCTGCTGTGCATATACATGTTACATGCATTTGTGTAATGTTGGACAAATTCAACCTCATTGATAAATTGCTATGTGCTGCTCTTTGTTGTATTTAGTGACAACAACATGCTTTATCAATAGCATTTTAGTAGCTTTTGATGTGTTTATATAACTGTAATTTAATGTCAATGTAGTGATAATAAAAAAACCTTCCTGTTTTTAACCTAACCCTTTAGAAAGATATATTTGCAGAAAAAAAAGAAGAGGCAGGAAGAAACAGTGAGTCAACACAGGATACCATCTGTTTTCTCACATAGTGTTCTGTATCCATGTTACATGAAAAATGATCAACTATTTAAATAAAAATATTAATCAGACAGGTGGATTGAACTGTCCTTTTGCATAGGGTCAATTAATGATTTAATTAATTATATTAGTAAAACTCCATTCCATTTTAGTTACTGAACTAGCTTTTTTAAGGTTTCTTTTTGCTTTGATCAAGTCTACCGAACAAAAATGTTTCATGTATATATCCTGATTGGAAAAATGATATACTTGCTGTATTTGTTTTAATACTTTGAAAATATCATTGGGTGGTGAACTAACTGAAAAGAACATCTATAACACGGATGAGGCTAAGCTATTTACTTTGCCAGAACTATGCTGAGGAGAATCAAGTTCCAGGAGCTCAAAGTGCATGCACAATCATATTTTGAACTCCTGTACAGAGGCGCTGACTTCTGGTGCCGGTGGGTGCTCAAACCCCCCTCTGCCCCTTGCCCCTCCCAGACTCCATCCCTGCCCATCCCCTCCTGCCCCCCTTCCAACACTTTCCCCAAAGTCCCTGCGCCAACTCCGCCTCTTCCCTGCCTCCTCCCCTGAGCGCACCACATTCCTGCTCCTCCCCCTCCCTCCCAGAGCTTGCTATAGCTGTTTGAAGGCAGCAAGCGCTGGAATGGAGGGAGGAGCAGAGACAAAGCATGCTCAGGGGAGGAGGAGGAGGTGAGGTGGTGGGGCAGGAAGGGGAGCTTGGCTGCAGGTGGGTGCAGAGTACCCACAATTTTTTCCCTTTGGGTGCTCCAGCCCCGGAGCACCCCTGGAGTCGGTGCCTATGCTCCTGTATGATCTCTAGTGAGTGGTGACTCATGTGGATGAAGTTTATTTTGTGGTCAGAGCTTGGAAGTATTCTACCATGGGTTTTTTCCTAACCTGGTCCCTGTTGTGCATATGTAACCCACACACCTTCTCGGTGTGTGTTCTGTCCCATCTAGTGGCACTGAGACATCTTAGAGAGAGAGATAAAAATGATTGTGCTCTACAATCTTAGCTAATAGCCAGCTGGCTTTTAGCTCATGTGGTAGAAGCTCATGCACTAAGCTCCAGGAGTCCCAGGTGGTTCAATCCCGCTTGAAGACAACTGGTGTCTGTTGGTGTTACACATGCAAGCACCCATATGTATAAATCAACTTTCAGGATTGGGGCCTCAGTTTCTGTAAACACTTTGTAAGTTTGCACCATAACAGATTTATTAATCACATGCCTAAATACCTTTAGATCCTTGTCAAATCTTCAGTTATGTGCACAAAGAATCAGAACGTATTTTATACACATTAATTCTTTGAGAATTAATTTTGTGATATGGAATTAAAGAGCAGAAGGAAAATAAATTAATGGGAGAAAAAGAATCAAAAGTTTGATTTCTGTCAACACTCAAAAAAATTGGATAATTTGTATTGTTATTTTCATGGAACTCCAGTATAATAATCAAATTGCAGATCTTGAAGTATCAGAGGGGTAGCCGTGTTAGTCTGGATCTGTAAAAGCAGCAAAGAATCCTGTGGCACCTTATAGACTAATAGACATTTTGGAGCATGAGCTTTCGTGGATGAATACCCACTTCGTCAGATACATGTCAGATCTTGAAGAACTTTTTCAGTTCCAGTGTTAATCTGGTTGACACGCTGTCCATTGCAATGTTCTACCTCAGTCTAGATAAGAACTATGTGATTATCTTACAAATCTTGTGTGTAACTTCAGTTTGAATGCTTTCAAAAGAAGAACTTAAGGGTCAGTTGAAAACTGCACTGTGTAGAAACAAGTATGTTCACTAGAAGGTAATCAATAAAGTCACTTTAGAGACATTCTGTTGGATCAACCAAGCACAAAACATCTGCGCTGGAGATAACAGCTGTTGCACTACCATTGAACAAGACCATAAAATTTCACCCTCATTTGGCTTTGCTAATGAGCGAAAATGACTGCACTTAAGGAGCAGTCTATAATTATCAGTTATCACAGAAGCCTGATAGGAGAGGTGGAGTTTGTGTGCATAATTAAAATTACTCTCAAATTTGAAAATAATATAGAAATGAAAAGACATTTACAGCTGAAAGTGTTTCCTTTTAGATACAATTTATTTTGCAGCTAAGCTGAGAAACTGTCACGAAGTGTAACTTTCCATCTGTCCCTTCTATATAATTTCATTTTGTAATATAAGGCAGAAAGACTAGGTGGGAGGGCACTTTTAATTTTAAGTTTGAATTGCAATTAGTTTCTACTTCCTTCAAATGTGATTTTGGCCGTATAGTTTTAAAAAAGATTGTAATCTCTTTTGCGCTAATTTCAAAAGTTTTTCATATAAAGAATGACAAAAAGAATGATGATTCAGCATGTTAACTTAGTATGGAATTATTCTTTGAAAAAATGATTCAGCTGATCAGTGCCTATGCATATCCACAGTTATAATGGTTTTAGTGACAAAATAAATTTTACTCCTTCTCACTCCGGTTAACACTACAGTGATTTTTATTATTAATTTGTATTAACGTGGTGCCTAGGAGTCCTAGTCAGGGACCAGTACCCCATTGTGTTAGGCACTGTACGAACACAGAACACAGATTCAATTTTGACAAATAGGGAGGAACTGGTTGAGAATTTGAAAGTGGAAGGAAGCTTGGGTGAAAGTGATCATGAAAGGACTGATTCTAAGGAATGGTAAAAGGGAAAACAGCATAATAAAAAAATGGATATCAAAAGGCAGACTTTAGCAAACTCAGGGAGTTGATAGGTAAGATTTCCATGGAAAGCAAGTCTAAGGGGAAAAACTGTTCAAGAGAGTTGGCAGTTTTTCAAAAAGACTTTATTAAGAGCACAAGAGCAAACTATCCCACTGTGCAGAAAATTTAGGAAGTATGGCAAGAGG
The DNA here is from genome assembly GCF_003597395.2 of Chelonoidis abingdonii. Lineage (NCBI taxonomy): Eukaryota > Metazoa > Chordata > Testudines > Testudinidae > Chelonoidis > Chelonoidis abingdonii. Next base: position 264,341,577 of record NC_133769.1, read on the forward strand.
TGACTGGCTTACCAAAAGATCTTCAGTGATCTGAAACTCAGAAAAGACTCCAACAAAAAGTGGAAACTAGGTCAAATTACAAAAAATTAACATAAAGAAACAGCACACACATGTAGGGGCAAAATGAGAAAGGGCACGGTACAAAACAAGGTTAAACTAGCTAGAGACATAAAGCGTAACAAGAAAAGATTCTAAAAATACATTAGAAGAAAGAAGAAACTAAGGACAGGGTTGGCCTGTTGCTCAATGAGGATGGAAAAACGATAATAGAAAATGTGGAAATAAGAGAAGTGCTAAATGACTTTTTAGTTTCAGTTTTCACCAAAAAAATTAATAGTAATTGGACAGCCAACATAATGAATGCCAGTGAAAATGATGTAGGATCAGAGGCTAAAATAGGGAAAGAACAAGTTAAAAATTACTTAGACAAGTTAGATGTCTTCAAGTCACCAGGGCCTAATAAAATACATCCTAGAATACTCAAGATGCTGAGGAGATATCTGAGCACTTGTGATTATCTTCAAAAAGTCATGGAAGAGGGAGAGATTCCAGAGGACTGGAAAAAGGCAAATATAGTGGAAATCTATGAAAAGGGGAATAAGGACAACCCGGGGAATTACAGACAATCAGCTTAACTTCCATATCCTGAAAGATAATAGAGCAAATAATTAAGCAATTAATTTGTAAACACTTAGAAGATAACAAGGTGATAAGTAAAAGTCAACATGGATTTGTCAAGAATAAAGTATGTCAAATGACCTGTGACATTCTGTACCTCAGGGGAACACCCAGCACCCCCATGTTCATCCTTATAAAATGATTGTGTGATATCTAATGCAAAGTTTGTCATGTTGAGTGTCTTCGGAAGGCTCTTGATGCACTGAGTATTGTTGTTACAATGATGTTATAGGTTGTAGTTTCATGTATATAGTTCTGAGGCTGAAAATGTGTCCTCATGGCTTAAAACAGGTCCAGGCAAAACTCTTTAAGAGCAGAGGGGCAGTTCACACCTCGTCAGGGCATGTATGGGACAAACCCAGCCCTGACTCACAGGAACAAAGGACACTGGCCGAGAAAGCAACAAAGGATCGGTTGGACTCTTGAGTGAGTCACCTCCCCTTCCTTTGGTCAGTTTGGACATACGATGAGGTAATGCTCACCTGACTCTGAAAGTGGTGACAAAGCCAAGAGGGAAAAAAGGACATGATAAAAGGGAGAGATGTTTGCCATGCTTTTCCTCTCTTTTCCACCTCCATCTACAGATATCATCACCAAGCGACTGAAGCACTGATCAAAGGGGAGAGCCTGGCTGAAGGGCAACCAGCCAGCCTGTGGCGAGAAGCATCTAAGTTTGTATGTGCATTGAAAGTGTTAAGATCATCTTAGAATGAGTTTTGATTTTATTTCATTTGACCAAATATGATTTGTTGTGCTTTGACTTAGAATCACTTAAAATCTGTCTTTGTAATGAATAAATTTGTTTGTCTATTCTACATGAAGCAGTGCATTTGGTTTGAAGTGTGTCAGAGAATCCCCTTGGAATAACAAGCCTGGTGCATATCAATTTCTTTGTTTAATTGAGGAACTCATATAAGCTTGCAGCATCCAGTGGGCATAACTGGACACGGCAAGATGGAGGTTCCTAGGGTTGTGTCTGGGACTGGAGATATTGGCTAGTATCATTCGATTGCACAATCCAAGAAGCAGCTTACATGCCAGAGTCTGTGCATGAACAGCCCAGGAGTGAGGGTTCTCACAGCAGAGCTGGATACATCTGGCTCCCAGAGTCAAGGGTTGGAGTGACCTAGCAGATCACCAGTCCAGATAACACCAAGAGAACCTAAATCCAACCTAATAGCTTTCTTTGACAGGGTAACAAGCCTTACAGATAGAGGGGAAGTGGCAGATATGGCATATCTTGACTTTAGTAAGGCTTTTGATACTGTCTCACATGACTTTCTCATAAACAAACTAGGGAAATAGGACCTAGATGGAGCTATTATAAGATGGGTGCATAACTGGTTGGAAAAGTGTTCCCAGGGAGTAGTTATAGTGGTTCTCAGTCATGCTGGAAGGGCATATAATGTGGGGTTCCTCAGGGATCAATTCTGGTTCTATTCAATATCTTCATCAATAACTTGGCATAGAGAGTACTTATAAAGTTTGCGGACAATACCAAGCTGAGAGGGGTTGCAAGTGCTTTGGAGGCTAGGGTTAAAATTTGAAATGCTCTGAAATAATGAAGCATGAAATTCAATAAGGACAAATGCAAAATACTCCACTTAGGAAGGAACGATCAGTTGGACACATACAAAATAGGCAATGACTGCCGAGGAAGGAGCACTGCAAAAAGGGATCTGGGGGTCATAGTAGATCACAAGCTCAGTATGAATCAACTGTCTAACACTGCTGCAAAAAAAGAAAATATCATTCTGGGAGGCATTAGCAGGAGTGTTGCAAGCAAGACACCAGAAGTAATTCTTCCACTCTGCTATGTGCTGATTAGTCCTCAGCTGGAGTATTGTGTCCAGTTCTGGGTGCCACATTTCAGGAAAGATGTGGACAAATTGGAGAAAGTCCAGAGGAGAGCAACAAAAATGATTAAAAGTCTAGAAAACAAGACCCATAAGGGAAGATTGAGAAAACTGGGTTTGTTTAGTCTAAACAAGAGAAGACTGAGGGGGGCATGATAATAGCTTAAAAGTACATAAAAGGAATGAGGAGAGAGAAAAATTGTTCTCCTTAACCTGGGAGGATAGGACAAGAAGCAGTGGGCTTAAATTGCAGCCAGGACAGTTTAGGTTGGACATTAGGAAAAACTTCTTAACTGTCAGGATAGTTAAGCACTGGAATAAGTTGCTTAGAGAGGTTGTGGAATCTCCATCATTGGAAATTTTTAAAAGCAGGTTAGACAGACACCTGTCAGGGATGGTCTAGATCAGGGGTTCCCAAACTTGGTTTGGGGCCTGTTCAGGGTAAGCCCCTGGTGGGCTGTGAGACATTTTGTTTACCTGAGCATCCACAGGTATGGCCACTCGCAGCTCCCAGTGGCTGTGGTTCACCATTCCTGGCTGCTAGGAGCTGCAGGAAGTGGTGGTCCGGCCCATGTCACTTCTCGCAGCTCCCATTGGCCAGGAATAGTGAACCAGTCAACTGGTCTAGATAATACTTAGTCCTGCCATGAGTGCAGGGAACTGGACTAGAAGACTTCTCAAAGTCCCTTCCAGTCCTATGATTCTATGACGAAGTTGGTACCTGCCCTAAAGGGGCTTATAATTTAAGAGACAACAGGTGATACAGGTGATACAGACTGATATGATAGTACAGGAAGAGGGAGACAATACTGATCAGCGTGATAGGCAGTGGTCTCTGTACTTCTGCAACTTAAATGTTCTCTTCTTGGTTGTCTCTGGAGAATCCAGTGTGAACGAGTACATGCACATCTCCTCATGGAAGATGGAAGTTGCTTCAAAGGTTAACTGAGTAATTTCATTAGCGTCATCCCCTCTCTACTTGAAATAGTACATACAACATACACCAATTACCTTTTTAATACATTGCTTCTGAACACTATAGTCCCTAATTCAGTAAGGATTAATTTAACTCAATAAAGCTGGTCTTAATTCCAAAAGGCTTGTACAGGGTATTGTCAGTCTGTCACAGTGATAATCAGGTAGCTTTATGGATATTTACAGGGAGAGCCTCCTAAGCGTATGGGGCAGCATGGGAGAAAACATGAAGATGTTCGTCTGCAAATTTAACCAATGGTCAGTGGAGGCTGGCGAAATCTCTCTCTCTCTTTTTCTCTCAAATTGAAACTATTCCACTGTATATAAATAAATAATCATTGGAGCAGGGGGATTGGGTGATGGTTTTCCTCCTTCCTCGGTGGGGACCCTAACCAGCAGGATATAAAGTCATTCTCACTTACTCTCTCTGGCCCAATGACTATTTAAATACTTATACAAAGTGAACAGCTTCAACAGGAGAGATTGAGGGAGACCTATGTCTGAACCTCCCATAGCTCAGTGGCATGGCTATTCTTTGCAAGAGTGGGAGACTCCCTGTTCCAATCCCTTTTAAGGCTGAGACGGGCATTGAATTTGAGTTTCCCATATCCCAAGTAAGTGTTCTATTCTATGTATGGTTCTACACCACGCTCATCACCATAGCCTCTGAGCAAAGATTTATCCTGAGCAAGGACATGAAACACTGAACAAAGCATGAATTCACAGAGCCTTGTAAATATGCAAAATATGTAGCCATTAGAGAAAAGAAAGTAGGGAAGTTAGCAACATGCGACAGACAGCGTGTATGTGGTGTTTGAACAGCTCATGGTCTGTATGGAGACCAGTTCCCAGAAAATAATGAACCAGTCATACGGTGCATGACCAAGAATAAAGGGCACATGTGGCAGGTTGTTTTAGAATGTGTATATAAGCTAATTAAGGATATTGTACTTGGAGTGTGGTATGCCCTTTGCTTTAGTTTAATCAATTCAGCATAGCTTTGCTGGATGCCAAATAAAGGAATCTGAGTGATGAGATGAGAGTCAAACTAAATTCTTGCGGAGTCAAGTGGAAAAGGTCTCGGGGAACCCCAGCACTGCATTAAGCAATGCATTAAGCAATGTGACTAAACATCTGTCATGTGTTTCTTCTCTCAACCTCTCCCCAGAGGGAGAAGCATGTGTAGTGGAGTTTCTTTTTTTGGTAGTTTTTTTTTTTAATTGTTAAACATGTTGCTATGTGTTTCTATTGGAGAAAACAAGATCAAAGAAACGTGCTTTGCCCTTGGAGCAGAAAGTGGTGAGGTTTGTAATGGCCCTTAGTTCCTGGGAGAGTTCACTCCACAGTCTTGGATCAGTCCTCAGAGAAAGTGTTGTCACCTGCACAATGGGCCCTACTCTTATTGTGGAACGTTCCACTGTGCCAGAGGAGGGAAGTTGTCAACAACAGTCTTTGTCCTAGAGTTTTAGATAGTCTTTTAGGTAACAGGGCCCAGGCCATGGAATACATTGAAGATAAGATCAAAATCTTGAACTTTATTTGATATTCTTTGGGGAGCCAGTGTAGAGTGTGGAGGACAGGCATGATGTGTGCACGGTAGCCTGTATTGCTGAGAAGATGCGCTGAAGTGTTTTGTAGTAACTGGAATGTCATAAGCATTGCAGGTTTCATGCCCAGCTATTCTGTACTATTGTAGAGTTGATGAAGGCATGAATGACTGAGGCCAGGTCTTTGTCCACCAGGATGCGATGGAGGCTCCTAGCCAACTGGAGAAGATAGAAAAACTGTTACTTGCAGCCACTGCAAGGTGAAAGCTCAGCATTAGTGAAGACTCCAGGAGAATTAGGCTACAGACTGAACTGACCAAGTGTGGATGTGAATTTTCAATTGAAGGAGGCTGCAAACTCCTCAGAATCCTTTTCTCTGCCCACTGGCGTCATCTCTGTTTTTCTTAGGTTCAGCTTCAGCCAGCTGTTATCTAGCTACTGGGCTAAATTTTATAAGGGAAGCACGACCACCATTACCACGTTTGGCTGGATTTTGAATGGGGCCCAATCCAGTAGGTGCACTCAGAACATGCCCTGCAGTAAGATAGGTGCTCCTCTGCTTATCTTCTCCCTGGTTTGTAGATCACACTGGTAGATAGGTGTCTGGCTGTCTAGAGTGAGGCAGCAATGTGCATGCCCAGGGCAGAAACTTAGGTGCCTAGGGACTTCTTTTTAGCAGAAATATAGGTGCAGAATGAATGTACCATGTGAGGTGGGAGCCGAGTGTGGGTTTTGCGGATTGGAATGATGTATAGAGCTGGGGTTTAGATGCCCAAGCACCTTTGTGGATGTGGGTCCTGGAGCCTACCCAGATGAACTTAAAAGCTCATGGATCCCATGTGTGGGACAAAATACAGAATTCTGGTGAATGCCCAGCAGGGAGAGATTGACCAGAACTGTGGTGTGTGTGCACACATGTGTATTAATAACCTTTTACCCTCTGATTAAATGCCAGCATAAATGATTTGTGTGAAAGATATGTTAGGACTCTTAGTTTCTTTTCTCAAGATCATGGTGCCAAAAATTATTGTTTATGTTACATCCATTGATGGGCACTTCTGAAAATTATCCCCATACTCTATGTGCATGACCAGGAATAGTCTCAATCCCATTTTCAGAAGTGATTCAAGCATTAGGAGCCATTGACTTTCACTGAAACCAAGGCTCATGTGTGCCTAAGTCATTTTTGAAAACGGAAATTAGTTTTGCTCATGGAATAATAATATTGGCACTTATCATTGATGTCAGCTGTGCATGCATATTGCAGGAAAAATATGGTCCTTATGCAGGCAACAACATATCATCAGCCTAAGCACTTTGCAGTAGGAATTAGGCATCATGTAGGAGGGGCCCGTACTGTGCTGCCTTATCACTACATATCAGTTATTTCATTTCACATTTTAGTTCCTTTAGAATTTTTTTGTTCTGGAGATTTAATGCACTCGTTTTATTCAGGATGCTTTCTGGTCTCTTCCTTAGAGACTTCAGAGCCAGATCCTCATACATGCTCTGGCCCTATTGTGCCACTGTAGGAATTATTATTATTGACCCACAAGAAGTACCACCAATACTCATTTTATGACAGTGGTGGGTATGGAGCTCTTATGTAATCTAAGAATACGGATCCATAAAGGTTTTGTGAATACTGTATGGGATCTGGTCAGTGAGTTAGACTTTCCTGGATGACTGCATTCTTCTTTCGTATGGATTAGCAGGTAGCAACAATTACAAATTTATATTTAAGTTTGACAGCTAGCACATTGCTGCAGCAGTGAGATGGTGAATGTCCTTCAGGTTCCCGGCAAAAGAACAAAGGGGACATTCAGATATGCTCGTCTCCATGGTTTGTGCCTGGTGACCACAGTCGCATACAGGTGTTTGCCTCATTTTCCATTTAAAGAGGGTTTGTCCACATCTCCCATGAGATGTCCCAATGCGATTCAATCTGCACCAGTCTTTCCTACATAAATCAAAACCAGTGGTTCCTCAACAGGATCAACAACGAGCTGCTTGTTCTGTGTGATCAAAGTGCTCCATGTGACTCTCCATTGAGCCTCAGCATCAAAGTTGTGTGTAAGGATATTGATACAGTTCCATAGAGGGTTGCAGGATTTTAATCTTGTCTTTGGTGGGTTCTGCAGGTCATGATGTAGTGGGATCCTCGCAGTTCCACTGACATGATTAAGAAAATGAGATGTTGAGCAGCTCTTCTAATCTGTGGATGCTGGATGTGCGATAGGACTGAGAGCCAGTCAACTGGAGCAGATTTGAGCGTCTCCGACTCTACGCGCATAGCATTATTGAGATGAGTATCAAGAAGTTTAGTTTCAGAGTGGTAGCCGTGTTAGTCTGTATCAGCAAAAAAAACTAGGAGTACTTGTGACACCTTAGAGACTCACAAATTTGTTTGAGCATAAACTTTCGTGGGCTAAAACCCACTTTATTGGATGCATGCAGTGGAAAGTATAGTAGGAAGATATATATATATACAGAGAACATGAAAAAAATGAGTGTTGCCATACCAACTGTAACAAGAGTAATTAATTAAGGTGAGCTATTATCTGCTGGAGAAAAAAAACTTTTCTAGTGATAATCAGGATGTCCCATTTCCAACAATTGACAAGAAGATGTGAGTAACAATAGGGGGAAAAAGTTAGCATGGGGAAACATCATAGAACTTAATCACATCAACTACACTATCAGAAGCTCATTCACCTGCACATCTACCAATGTGATATATGCCACCATGAGCCAGCAATGCCCCTCTGCCATGTACATTGGCCAAACCAGACAATATCTATGCAAAAGAATAAGTGGACACAAATCAGACATCAAGAATTATAACATTCAAAAACTAGTTAGAGAACACTTCAACGTCCCTGGTCACTCAATTACAGATCTCAATGATGCAATACTTCAACAAAAACACTTCAAAAACAGACTCCAATGAGAAACTGCAGAATTGCAATTAATTTGCAAACTAGACACCATTAAATTAGGCTTGAATAAAGACTAGGAGTGGATGGGTCATTATACAAAGTAAAAACTCTTTCCCCATGCTAATTTTTCCCCTACTGTTACTCACACCTTCTTGTCAACTGTTGGAAATGAGACATCCTGATTATCACTACAATTTTTTTTTCTCCTGCTGATAATAGCTTACGTAATAGCTCACCTTAATTAATTACTCTTGTTACAGTTGGTATGGCAACACCCATTTTTTCATGTTCTCTGTGTATATATATCTTCCTACTAAATTTTCCACTGCATGCATCTGATGAAGTGGGTTTTAGCCCGTGAAAGCTTATGCTCAAATAAGTTTGTTAGTCTCAAAGGAATTTAGTGGGATTGCTATGACACCACACTCACGCACAATATTCAGCTGCAGAATACACCAAGGAAATTGTTGCAGTTCATAAAGTCCGTGGACTGGAGCCTCATGATGTTCCAGACAATTTTCTGATAAGCACAAATCAAGACCTGACCTATCTTGAGGTGTTGTCGAAAGGTCAAACTCCAGTCCAGTGTAATGCCAAGATACTTTGGATTAGCCTCATGACTGATGCTCTCACTGCAGAACTGCACATCCAGTTTGGTATTAGCCATTTTATTGTTCAGATGGAAAGCAGTTACCATGGTTTTTTGGGGGGAGGGTGAAGTTAGGCCTAAGTTTTCAGTATTGGAAATAATCAGCCATTGTGCTAAGACCTCAGGTTAGGGTGCAGCTGATGGTATGGAGGATTGTATGCTGAACAGCTAGGGCAATATCATCCACATACATTAATTTCCTTGACTCTGTTGCTGGTATATCCCTGGTGTATAGATTAAAAGGTACTGGGACCAGGACAGAGCCCTGAGATATGACCAAGTTAAGAGTTCTTGATCTACTGATCATTAAGGTGTGCCTTAAAGCGGTGGTCCCCATCATTGGCACCAGGAAGCGGATCGTTCGCTGGCAGTGAATGACTTGGGAGACCTTGAAGAGGAGGCCCTGACTCCAGACAGTGTCATATGCTGAGGACAGATCAACAAGGGCAATTCCTGCCTTCAACTTATATTGGAATCCTGCCTCAGTGTGGCCAGTAAGTGAAGCTACTTGGTTACAACAGTTCCTCTTCAGGCGAAATCCTGCCTGCTCCACTGGGAGGATGTCTTCGATGATATCAGACAGTCGGTGGAGCAGCACCCATTCCATGAGCTTGCTGGTGGTTGAGAGAAAAGAGATGGGGCAGTAGCTGGCTGAGTCCTCTGGGAGTTTCCCAGGCTTCAGTAGGGCAACCACTGTTGCCTGTCACCAGCTTGTTGGCATTTCTCCAGTTCTATGCATGGTAGTAAAAAGCACCACCAGTCATTCCTGTGCCCGGCTTCCCAGATTCTTGAGAAACTTTGGAGGAATGCCATTAATCTCTGCAGCTTTCCGGCTTTTTGTTTCCAACAGCGCAACATTGATCTCCTCAACAGAATATGGAGAGAAGAGTGGGAATTCCTTCGGGCATTGTTGAAGGTTTCTGTGGAATTCTCACTGGACCTCCTGAGGTGTAAACTTGTCTGTTGGCATCTTGTTGTTAGAAAGAAAGGCAACAGCATTTGATGTCATGTTGCTGAGCATTGTGTTACTGACTGGGATTCTCAAAGTTGCTGCAAAAGAGCCCATGACTTACGGCTCAAAATCAGGGATTTCAACAATCTCTTTCCTCTTTCCAGGTAAACCAAATTCAAGGACTCAAGCAGCGCAGTGGCATTAGTTGGGTAGCTGCTCTTTTCATATTCCCTCAAGAGAGACTTCTTAGCAGTTGATTTTAGGATGTTTGTAAAATGACCAAAGTTTCTAGGTATCGGTTCAAGCCGTAGGATTCGAGATTCTGTTTCTGAAGTGTAGGCAAGCCAGTCAGCCTTGCGGAAATACCAGCATAGCTTTGGCACAGATTGCAGAAGAGGCACTTCCAGACCAATCCGGAGGATGATTGGTTGATGTTGGCTATGTGGAAAGTGACTCAGGATGGTTCTTGTTATGGCCAGTGGAACATGGGCACTATTATGGGTCACAAAACACAGGTCAGGATTGTGATCCATTGTCCACCTTGCAGACCAAAAAGATCCAGATTGTTTCAAATCATAGAGCAGGTGGAAGTCTTTGAGGTGGGGCATTCTGTGATCTGCTCCCTGGCTGTGTCATTTGAGCAGTATCCCCAGTATTCATGATGGTTGTTAAAGTCGTATATGTAGATGGCCGGATGACGAAGGGAAGGTAAGATGGGATCAGGATCCATGAAGCTAGATGTCTTGTGTGTATTTACTATAGTAATGCCCCTAATTCTAACTACGTTGATCTCTCTTCCACTGGTCAATGATTCTTCCAAAACTTCCACATCCTCTAATCCATTTTGCATGTACACTGCTAACCCATGTTTTGGATGGTTGACAGCAACGATTTTGATATAGCCATAGATTTTATGTCTGGCAGCTTTATCTTCTTCTTTCACTTGTGTTTCTTGGAGGGCACAATGTCAATGTGATAGTTGTTAAGGCAGGGTCCTCGAGACGTAATCCACTTTTTCCCTGGACATCCCTTCTACATTAAGTTGCTATATTCACAGGACTGGCCCAACTGTTCTTTTTTGGTCCTGAAAGGTTGGTTTCAGGAAGTATAATTGTTGCTACATTCACTGGGAGGTCATTAAAATGACAGCCAGTGGTCAATTTATGACATTGGTATGTGGTGGATTTGCACAAAACATAGAGCACAAAAAAACACCAGCACTTAACAGAAGCACCATGTGAAGGTTGCTGCCTTGCTCCCGATGATGATATTGATGTAGCTTAATAGGGGGCTGCTGGATAAACAAGCAGGAAAGGAACATAATGATTCATAAATAGGAACATTGCAGCATACATTGAAAGTGCTGGGAGTTAACAGATGAAAGGGTTGCAAATAGTTAAAGGGACTTGTTCTCTGAGAATAGAGGTGATAAAAAAACAACTGAGTAGCTCCTGAATGAGAGAGAGTGAACTGGTTTGTGAGTTAGGGGGAAAGACTCCTATCCAGATCCTAGAGGTTTGGGGTGCCTGTAGGAAGCTCCTCATGTGGAACATAATAATACATCTGGCAAGCTAGCCATGCATAGTTATAGGCTTTTAAGGTGTCTCTTCTCTGAAATGTTTTTATTCAAAGAAATACTTTGCTTTTGGAAAGACTGGTCACTGGGTATCACTGATCACATCTCAAAGAAGGAAAAGAACTGCGGGTGCTGAACATATATCAGGCCTGCTGAGATAATCATGATTAGTGCCCAGGGACTGCAGCCCAAGGCTTGGTCTGAGTGAGGGAGAATTGTATGATTCCATCCCAAAGGAGGTGATGGCAAGAGACCTGATGGGAGGTGCACTCACAATGACCAGTAGGGATTAGAGGTGCAGTTCACATGGGAACTATGACAATAACTTTCTCTTAAATTACTGCTTCTTAAAAACAATTATTTGAATTGCTCCAAAGGGCACAAGACTAAACAAAGGATTTAAATAATCATATTGCTGTAATCTTTGTCTTTCTGTTCCTCAGCTCTGCTTTACTATTTGCTGCTGTTGCTATTATGCCATGTCTAACAGATAGATGCTAATACACTCTTCAGTGCAGGGCTAGGTCTTTCTATCTCTTCTGTAAAAGTTGCAGCACAATTTGAATGCTATGAAATACTAGGTAGTTTAATTATATATAAGAGCTGCGAATGCAGCAAAAGTTGTGAAAAGTGCTACAGCTCAAGGGTTGTAGGAAGTACAAATAACTGTATTTCTAGACATTCTAGCCCTTTGTGCATTCGAAAATGTCCTCTGAAACAATACAAAAAGACCACTGGGTAAGCAAATATTGTGGTTCAAAGAATAAACTAAAAATCATGGGCAGCAGCTGGAAATATCTGTGACTGTTAATAGAAAAACTAATTTCACTATAAAAAGAGCAAGTCCAAGAGAAAAAGAAATGTCCTCATACTACAAATGAGTTAAACAAAAGCACGTCAGTGTTCATCAGGGCTATGGTAGTGAAGAAACACTTAAGATGTTACTAGGTCCTTTTCAAACACACTCATAAAATCGATATAGCAAACAGAGCTGAACGACAGTCCTTAAAAATGAATAACAGTGAAATTAAGCAGTGGCTTTGGTTTTGTTGGATGGCAGTTCTGATACCCTGTAACCCAGTATCAGTGACAGCAGCTAGCTCTTAATGCAGACAAAAGGCTTCCCATGAATACCCAGTTGACATTTTAAGTCTCATAATAAATCAGCTCAGGGAATACAATTTCAAGTGAAAACCCAATTCAAATATGAGTGCCAGTAGTTAATCCCTTAGCAATACCCAGTGGAGCAACATAACTAAATCTCTAACGCACAAAAATAATGCCAAGCCCTAACTCTTAATCTTTTGGGAAACTTAATGATAAAATGGAACCCACGGATGCTAAGGGAATGAAGGATTGAATCCACAGTCTCTGAATCATCAACCAGCATTCAGGGCCTCAATGACCCAGGCTGAAATGTAAGCTACAGATTTACACAAATGACACATTTTGTTGAAAAATCAAAACCTGGAAAATTTCAACCAGCTTTAGGGACAGATCCTCAGCTGGTGTAAATTGTCATGTTTGAGGACGTGCCCCTTAATCTAGATAGGCCCCCTTAGTATCTGAGCATCTGATCATCTTTGATTAATGTATCCTCACAACACCCCCGTGAGGTAGGGAAGAACTATTATCCCCATTTTACAGATCAGGCACAGAGGGGAGTTAGGTGCCTACATGTTTTTGAAAATCCCAGTAGGTGCCTATCTACCTCTTTAGGTGTCTAAATTCATTTAAAAATCTGACTCTAACTTATTCTAGGTCACATAAGAACATAAGAACCGTCATACTGGATAAGACCAAAGGTCCATCTAGCCCAGTATCCTGTCTTCCAAAACTGGCCAATGCCAGGTGCCCCAAAGGGAATGAACAGAACAGGTAATCATCAAGTCATCCACCCTCTGTCATCCATTCCCAGCTTCTGGCAAACAGAGGGAACATCTTCACTACCGGCCATCTTGGCGGGCAGCTATCGATTTCTCGGGGATCGATATATCGCATCTCATCTAGACGCGATATATCGATCCCTGAATGCACTCCTGTCGACTCCAGAACTCCACCAATGCAAACAGCGGTAGCGGAGTCAACAGGGGGAGCCGCGGACGTCGATCCCGCATTGTGAGGACGGTAGGTAACTCAATCTAAGATACTTCGACTTCAGCTACGCTATTCACGCAGCTGAAGTTGCGTATCTTAAATCGATTCCCCCTCCCCCAGTGTAGGCCAGCCCAGAGACTAGGGACCCCATCCCCACCCACCCTGGATAATAGCCATTGATGGACCTATCCTCCACGAACACAAGAAATCTGCTTGCAGCAGGGACTTGAGCCCAGGCATCCAGCTTCCTTCCTGACCACTGTGTCATTCCTCCTTAGGGAAGTCTACACTGCAATTAGACACCTGCAACTGGTTCATGCTGGCTGACTTGGGCTTGGGCTGCAGGGCTGCTTAACTGAAGAACAGACTTTCAGGCTTGGGCTGGAGCCCAGCCTTAGGAGCCTGTCAAGGGGGAGGATTCCAGAGCTCAGACTGCAGCCTGAGCCTGGAAATCTACACTGCAATTAAACAGCCCCGAAGTCTGAGCCCCACGAGCCTGAGTCAGCTGGCACAGGCCAACTGTGGATTTGCAGTGTAGACACACCCTTTGTGCCCAAAGCCTAAACAGAACTAGCAGGTTTCCTTTTCTTTTCTACATTTATCTAATAACATTTGTGTATCTGTGTTCCTTTTATGCCTGTGTAAATCTCTGAAGAGCAGAATTAAGCTGTGACAGCCAGTTTTAGTTTATATGTATAAAGGATGTGCACCATATTTAACTACTTCCAGCAAGGAATTGTTGTTGTGAAGTTCACTTTTATAGGGGATTTACCACTCTTCTCAGACAAAGGGATTTTTAATATTTTTTTCTTAAGTGACAGGTTGATTTCCCTCCCTCCCCCTTTGCTTGCGTATGCAGTCAATACTAAAAAAGATTTTTGTAAGGTTGCTTCATCCTTTTTCCTCTTAGTCCTTTTTGCCATAGTAAAACATCAGAAAAACTGCAAAATGTTAGGTGCAATAAAACCAAGATTAAGATCAAATTGACTTAAATCTTCCATCCTACTGCAATACACCATATTAATGGATGGCATTTATAGAAATGACAATTCAGTAGAGGGAAAGGTAAAAAGGATTAGATGAGTGTATCCAAAAAGTCTTTTTTTCCTCTGGTTTTGTACATCTGCATCCACAATGTCTCTTCTAATGTGTTGGATTATTGCGACAGAAAGATTGAGTATTAGAGTACGGTAGAACCCCGATTATCTGACCCTCCATCATCCGTCTGTCCGTATTAACCAAACAACCAGCACCCCCGGGTCCAGAAGCAGACGGTCTCTCCTGTGGCTACCAGAGGGTGCTACAGCCTTGCATTTTCCCATTCTCTAGTTTATCCACATTTTTGATTATCCCATCTGGGCCCAGTGCCAATTAGATAAATTAAACAGACTTCTGCTGTTCTTGCATTTGAGAAAAGAGTATTTCCTTAGAAATGAAGGCATCACCAATAAAGCAGCATTGCACTTATAGTCATAATTGACCTTTTCTGTTTTTTTCTTCACTTCAAGTTGTCTGAAGTTGTGTATTGTTCTTTCTATTCATTCTTTATTAAAAATCGTACATTCTTTATGCTAAATCAGATACACTCAGAAAATAATCAAAATCTTCTTGTTAGTCTGCTGAGAGCAGCTTCTCTGAATAACTCTTCTAGTGCCATCTTTATTATACAGAAATCAGACAAAGAGAAAGAGGCAATTCTTTAGCCAATTCCTTCTTAGGGCCCAAATCCTGCAAAGCATTTAACATGTGTTTAAAATTTAAGCATATAAGTTGTCCCTTTGAAACAGTGGGACTAAGCAAATGTTTAAAGATGAGCATGTGCTTAAGCATCTGTAGGATTGGGGCCTAATATTGAACTTAAAAAAAATAAACTTAACTTAAACTGTATAAATGACAGTGTGATGGTCTGTGTCCTTGTATTCAATTCTTGCACACTATTGTAATAATCCTTGTACAGAGCATGCCTTGTGAGGTATTCTAAACCTCATAATTTGCTGATTATTATTGTCCTGGTAATATATGTGTGGAAATATTGTATGTAAAATTATAAGAGTTCACTGTATGGTGTTACTAAAACATGTTCCAAGTCTGGGGAGTGATCAACCCAGGTTTCCAGAGACAAAGGAAAAGCTGATGCCTCGGCCAGGTGTAAACAAGGTCAAATGGGCCATCACCGGCTAAGTGGCTATTCACTGGCAGGAAAAGGGACATGGGTGAAAAATTTGCATCTTAGCAAAAAACAGCATGGAGTCCCCATCCACACAGTCTACCTGTTGCCATGTTCCCAGCTGAAGATGTTTCTCAAAGGAGAGAGAGGACTATAAAAAGGAGGGGCAGACATCCCTATGGATCTCTCCCTTTTTCTCTGCCTATGGCATTCATGACACCTGAAGAACAAAAGAGGCAGCATTGGCCAGGCAGGATCCTGACTGAAAGAAGTTCAGCCAGTAGAACTGCTAAAATGTGGTAAGAGAGGCTTTGCTTTGGATTAATTCCAGTTTTTGTTAAATTAGGAATTAATTGCATTTAACTTTTATTTTTCTCTTAACCTTTTCTGACTTCTATGCCTCATTACTTGTATTCACTTAAAATCTCTCTATAGTTAATAGACTTGTTTTATTTTATCTAATCCAGTGAGTTTAAACTGAAGTGTTTGGGAAAATCTATTTGGGATAAAAAGATTTGTGCATATTGTTTCCATTAATAAAATGATGGACTTTATATGATTTTGTTTTGTCCAGGAGAAGGTTGGGCAGTACAAGATATACACTTTTGGGGGGAAAAGTCTGGGACTGGAAGTATGTAGGGGTAACCCTGCAATAAACAAATCCAATGTGCATCTGGCAGGCTGCAGCTCACACAGACGTAGCTGGGAATAATTTACATACTGGAGGCTGCTTGTGAGCAGACCAGGCAGACTTCTTAGCAACCACTTAAGTTTTGAAGAGCCAAGGACTGGACAAGGGCTAGGAACCAGAAGATCAAAAAGACTATCCCAGTTTAAAAAGGGGTCCTCCTATCTCTTGAGTTTAGGTAGTTATTCAGGAGGAACTTGACTCAGATGCTGATGGGGTATCTGCATAAATTAGGCCTGCATAGGTTACCATCCGGGAATGGTAACCTATTGCTTAGCAAGATATATATCTTGTGACAGAATGCAGCCCTGTATTCATACCCTGTGCACCACTGTAATAATCTTTGTACAAAATATATGTTGTGAGGTATCATTGGAAAACTAATAACTCACTGGTCAATAACATAATGGTGAAATGTATGTAGCAACATTGTACGTGAACTTATGAAAATAAGTTGCAATCACGACTGAAATGTGGCTAATAGACAAGTCTGGGAAGGGGATAAACCTGTTTGTCTTGGAGAAAGGACAAGCTCTTACTTTTCGTCAGGTGTCATCAAAGTTTATGATGGACAATCAGCTATCAAGTGGCCATTCTTTCCCAAGGAATTGAGGCAGGAACCAACTGATAGGCATTTTAATAAACAATAGCATGGAACTTCTTTCACTATGAGGTGAGATTCCATGACTCCATGCTTACCCTCAGGAAAATGCATTTCAAAGGGGGACTGGACTATAAAGTGAGGGGCAAAAACACCCAAGGTTTCTCTCCCTCTTTCACCTAAGAAGACAAAAGAAACAGCCATTTTGACTCTGGGAGGGATTTTGACCTGAAATTTGGTCAGCCCTGTTGCTGGGAGCATGTGGTAAGAATTTTATCTTGAACTAAGTCTAAGTTAACTTTTAACACTAGAAAGCATTTTATCTTTAATGCCTGGTACTTGTAATCACTTAAAATCTCTCTTTTGTAGTTAAATAAACATGTTTTATTCTTTAATCTAGTGTTTGTGGTTCAGCTGGACTGCGTGATTATAGAATCATAGAATATCAGAGTTGGAAGGGACCTCAGGAGGTCATCTAGTCCAACCCCCTGCTCAAAGCAGGACCAATCCCCACCTAACTCATCCCAGCCAGGCCTTTGCCAAGCCTGACCTTAAAAACCTCTAAGGAAGGAGATTCCACCACCTGCTTAGGTGATAACTTCATTAACAGTAGCAAACTGTTGGGATATCATTCCCTTAGAGGGCAACAGACCTAAAATATCTGAACTGACCAGGAGAAGTCTGGACACAGGTTTTAGGGAAGATTCAGAATAGGTAGTGTTGGGGTCACTCTGCAGGTAGTAACCAAGGCTGCTGAGGTCTACTACTGACAGGCAGCAGCTATACACAGAAACTCAGGGTATGACTTGCATGCTGTTTGTGATGAGTCCAGGTTAGGAGCTATAGCAACAAAGCATTCTGAGGAATCCCAGGTTGCAGGACTGGTAATGAAATAGCACCTCACTGGTCTAGATTGCACCCCAGAATATCATACACGTACATAGTTACTTTAAAATTCTTTTTCTACAAGAATTTTGTTCCTGCTGCTAAAATATTTTGTTTTAATAAGGCTGTCTGATCATTGCAGCCCACTGGTCAGATCTCCTGAAGAAACGAACAGCAGGTAAATGAACTCAGTTGGACCTACAGGGTAAGCATGGTGGATACAGAGGGTACTGTAGCCCAAGACCTGGTGGCAGAAATCATGGGATTGTACTGTAAGAAAGGTAGAGGCATAAGGCCTAGCATCTGTGAGGGAGGGGCAGAGAGTGCAGGGAACACTCAGAGACCAGAAAGAGGACAGAGGTGGAGCTAGCCCTGTAACCATGAGTAGTCTACTTAAATTTGTAAGTTGGACAAATCATCAATTATTTTGCAGATAATTGTCTCAGTGCCTGTACTTGCACTTCAAGGCCACTGTGACATGATTTGGCAATGATTAACTATCTATGGGTAAAGAGTGGTACTACAAAAAAGGATGTGGGGTTTATAGCGGATCACAAATTGAATAACGGTGCTGTTATAGAAAAAGCACATGTAATTATGGCATGTATTAGGAGTCTCATATGTAAGATGTGGAAGTAACTGTTCCGCTCTGCTCGGCACAGATGAGGCCTCAGCTGGATATGATGTCCAGCTTTGGGCACCACACTTTAAGAAAGATGTGAACAAATTAGGGAGAGTGTCCAGAGGAAGATAACAAAAATGATAAAAGTTTCAGAAAACATGACCTATGTGGAAAGGTTGGGCCTGTTTCTTCAAGAGAAGAGAAGGCTTCAAATATGTAAAAAGTTGTCATGACAAGGACAGTGATCACTTGTTAGTGTCCACTGAGGGTAGCACAAGAAATAATCAGCTTAGTTGGCAGCATGGGAGATTTAGGTTAGATATTAAGAAAACTTTCTAATTATAAGGATAATTAAGCACTAGAACAAGGTACCATGGGAGATTGTGCAATCCATGTGCTTGGAATCTTATAAGAGGTTAGAGATTATGGTTTAGCAATAAAATGCATATAGAGAATAATGAAAGAGCTCTCCAAAGTCAGGGCCTAAGAGACCATAAGGATAGTGGAGATGTAAATGGAGAGAAAAGGGAGGTGTGAGAGAAAGAAGAATGAGAAGAGTTTACATTTTGGGGAGGCCCAGTTTGAAATGACAGCTGGATTGCTGCTTGAGATGTGGGATGGAATGCAGGGGAAAGAAGATAGGAGAAAAGAGGTGGATTTTGGCCATCATCTGCATGGAATAGGTAGCTGAAACCATAGATAGATGAAGTTGCAGGGGGAAAGAGAATGTAATGGGATAGATAGATGGCTTTGGGGAAAAATAGAAGGGGAGAGAAGCTATTATAAGGAATACTTAGAAATTGCATAGAGTCTGATTGTTCCTGACTTTAGAACAGGGGTCGGCAACCTCTGGCATGCGGCTCACCGGGGTAAGCACCCTGGCGGACTGGGCCAGTTTGTTTACCTGCCATGTCAGCAAGTTTGGCCGATTGCGGCACCCACTGGCCGCGGTTCACCATCCCAGGCCAATGAGGGTGGAGGGAAGCTGCGGCCAGCACATCCCTAGCCCACAACACTTCCCGACACTCCTATTGGTCTGGGACGGCAAACCAGTGGGAGCTGCAGTCCGCCAAACCTGCCGACACAGCAGGTAAACAAACTGGCCTGGCCCACCAGGGTGCTTACCCTGGCAAGCCGTGTGCTAGAGGTTGCTGACCCGTTTTAGAACATGTGTGTAAGGGAAGAGGGCAGACAGGCCAGGGGAAATGGTTTTGTCTTATCCCTGCTAGCACTGGAACTGTTCTCTGAACCATCACAGGACAGCATCTTGCTGACAGTGGTTGTTGGTCATGTGTCACTCTCCTAGTGTAGAAAGAGCCAAAGAGATAGCAAATCCCACGTCAGCCGCAAAGCTGGATATATTTTCAACAGGTACATAGAGACTGTGTTATACTATTAGTAAGGTGTACTTGTTTCTAGATGTGAGCTGAACAAGATAGGTGAGAGAGAAGCAATTCCTTACACTTACTAGAGCTCAATCATTTTCTCTCACTTCTTTTGCATCCATATTTCCTAACTTATGTTTTCAATTCTCTCTCTCACACACATACACGTAACCCCTCCCCCTCCTTCTTATCCCCCCAACCCTTTCTCTGACTTAAGCAGACTTAAGGAGCATATTCTCAGCTGGTGTAAAACATGCTAGTTGCAGTGATTCCATTGGAGATAGGCCGATGTATGCCAGCTGAGGAGCTAGTTGTGAAGGTGTGTACCAATCACACACTAGGCCAGACGGGGTTAATGAGAGCATGTGGGCTTAAACAGCCTCCTCTCCACTACACCTGGAGAGAGGAATTTAAAAATCAGAGTCCAGTTCAGAAGGGGACTGACCAGGAAGGAGAGCAGATTGGTGGCTCCCACTCAATGAGAGAAGCCTGGCTGGAGTCAGGATGCTGAGTGGGACTGCTGGCAGTCAGTGCTTCCTGAAGGAAATTAGGCCTGCAATGGGGAGCCCAAGGCAGTTGGGAAGGAGAGTGGGAGGAAGTCAGTCTGCTAAAGGTTTTCCATGCTGCTGAAAGGGCCTGCAGGTAGCAGAACTCAGGACTCCTGCTAAGTCAGGGACTGCCCTACCAGGCAAACAGAGAAACCTCTTCTTCAGCAGAGCCAGCTGGGTTGCAGAAAGTGCTAAGAAGCTCTGCATTGACCCTGGGGAAGGGGCTGAAAGAGCAGCTGGTATGCTATGAGCCTGGAAAGAGGTTATGGCAAAGGTCCATGATAGTGCCAGGTTGGAAGTGGACCAGAGAAGCAGCAAAGGGTCTGTGGGAGTCAGGCTCGTTAAATGGCCCCAGATCAGAACCCAGTGGAGAAGGACAGCCTGGGTTCCTTTGCCAGCCCACTGAGGAAGTAGAACCAACTCCTCCATGAGAGGTAAAGATTCTTGAAACTCCCTGGCCCAGGGGTAAAGACTAGTGAGTCGGTTGTCAGACCAAAGGTCTAATGTGATGCTGATGGGTGTTTGTTTGTATTATTGATTCCATCTGGAAGAGTGGGGACTATATGTGACCTGGTTGGATGGCCAAGCTGTTTGAAGAAACAAACTGTGATAGGGCCAAAGCAATTGTTAGCAGGTGCCAAAGGAGGTAAGCCTTCTACACCAGACCCAGCCACAAGGTGGGAAGCCAGCTAGTGAGTCACATGCTTGTATTAATCAAAGAGTTTCTTTGTTGATATCTATTGTATTTCATAGTTAGGCACAAAAATATACAAGAGTGAAAAAAGAAGAGCTTTCAGTTAAATTAGACACAGCTATGGAATCTTTTCTAGGTCACCATGGTATGTTTACAGGGAGAAAGCAAGCAATAAGTAGTGAAGTGATATCTAAATTTCCTGAACAAAAGCATACTAATTCTCCTATGAAGTGAATGGATATTTTTTTATGTTAACAGCTAAATATTTACATAGCAAATACCCTGAAACTTACTGGAGGGCTTGGCTTGTTAAAAATAGCAACTTATTTTAAAGCAAATCTTATTTATTTATCTGGATTTTTCTATATTTAGTAATGGCTAGCACATGTTTAAACCAATGCCTAGTCAACTTCGTTTGTAAAAGGAAGTTAATTTCTGAACTAGAATTTTAATCCAATAAACAAACAAATGATGGATGATGTGTACAGATGACCAATAGAGCTAAACAAAAAAAAAATCACATGGCTGAATAGATAATTAAATTAAATTCATGACATCTATCCTTGACATTATCGGTATTTTAAATGTCACAGATTTGATGGTCATACTGTGGCAGGCCTAAAGGTCAAAATTTGCGAAAAAAATATTTGCTGCTTCCAGTAGGTGGCAGTATGAGACATTAACATATACTATCAACTCAATAGACTGCTGCTTAGTTAAAAACAGTATGTTCAATGAATGAAAGCTTGTGGGTTGAAAAAATTACATTTTTTCTTTATAGTCAATTAGGCAATTACTAGTACCTGAGTTCTGTGCATTCAGTCCTCACCATTCTGAGGACACATCACAAACCACAGTTAGCTTATTATTAGGATTAACCTTGATAACACAACTCTTGCTATGGGCACCCGCATGGCCCCACAATACTCCAATATTTTTATGGCTGACCTTGAACAACGCTTCCTCAGCTCTCGTCCACTCACGCCCCTTCTCTACCTATGCTACATTGATGACATCTTCATCATCTGGACCCATGGGAAGGAGACTCTAGAAAAATTCCACCACGATTTCAACAACTTCCACCCCACCATCATACCCCTTCAGCCCTGGACCCCAAATCTACACGGACACAGCGGCGTCCACTCTACATCTAGACACCACGGTACAAATAGTGTATGGTCACTTAACACCACCCTATATTCGAACCTACCGACCGCTATGTCCTACTTTCATGCCTCCAGCTCCATTCCGGGCGACATCACACGATCCATTGTCCTACAGCCAAGCACTGATATACAACCGCATCTGCTCTAAAACCCCTCAGACAGAGACCAACACCTACAAAATCTCCGCCTAAGCATTCTCAAACTACAGTACCCGCACGAGGAATTTAGGAAACAGATCAACAGAGCCAGACGTGTACCCAGAAGCCTCCTACTGAAAGACAAACCCAAGAAAGAAACCAACAAGGACTCCACTGGCCATACATACAGTCCCCAGCTAAAACCTCCCAACACATCATCAGGGATCTCAACCCAGCCTGGACAATGATTCCACACTTTCACAGGTCTTGGGTGGCAGGCCAATCCTTGCCCACAGACAAACCTGCCCAACCTGAAATGTATTCTCACCAGCAGCTGCCACACCATACCATAGTAACTCTAGCTCAGGAACCAATGCATGCAACAACCTCGTGCCAACTCTGCCACATATCTACACCAGCGACACCATCACAGGACTACTAACCAGATCGCCATACCGTCACTGGTTCATTCACCTGGCAGCTCCACCAATGTAATATACGCCTCATATGCCAGCTAGCATGCCCCTCTGCTATGTACCGGCCAAACTGGACAGTCACTATGGAAAGGATAAATGGACACAATCAGATATCAGGAATGGCAATATACAAAAACCTGTAGGAGAGCACTTCAACCTTCTGGCCACACTATAGCAGACCGGCTTAAGGTTGGCCATGCCCTGAGCACAAAAAAACTTCAGGACCAGAACTGTCCAAAAGAGAAACTGCCTGAGCTTCAGTTCATCTGCAAATTTGACACCATCAGCTCTGGACTAAACAAAGACTGTGAATGGCTTGCCAATTACAGAACCAGTTTCTCCTCCCTTGGTTTTCACACCTCTACTGCTAGAACAGGGCCTCATCCTCCCTGATTGAACTAACCTCGTTATCTCTAGCTTGCTTGCTAGCATACATATACCTACCCCTGGAAATTTCCACTACCTGCGTCTGATGAAGTGGGTATTCACCCATGAAAGCTCACACTCCAAAATGACTGTTAGGCTATAAGGTGCCACAGGATTCTCTGCTGCTTTTACAGATCCAGACTAACACGGCTACCCCTCTGATACTTGACATTATGTATCTCAGGGCTGGTCTACATTGGGGGGCAGGGGTTTCGAACTAAGATACGCAACTTCAGCTACATTATTTGCATAGCTGAAGTTGAAGTATTTTAGTTCAACTTACCTGGCCGTCCTCACAGCAGCGAGTCAACTGCCGCGGCGCCCCTGTCGACTGCGATTACTTCTCCTGCCAAGATGGAGTACGGGCATTGATTAGTGGATCGATTTGTCGCATCCAGACAAGATGCTATAAATGGATCCCCGATACATAGAACACTACCCACCAATCTGGCAGGTAGTATAGATGTACCCTCAAATACTTGACAAAAGGGGTTGTATCATTTCCTCCATCTTACAGATGTGAAGCTAAGAACAGAGAGGTGCTGTGATTTGCCCACAGTCACCCAGCAGACCCATAGCAGAACTAGGAAGAGAACCCAGATTTCCTAAGTCCTAACCCACTGCTGCATCCCCAGATCTAGTACCAATGGATCTGAGATGTCCAGGGGGAGGAAAGTCTCAGAGTGGAGCAAACAATGAAGGCAAGTAATGAGGCCATGGCTGAAGAGACAGACTGACAACTCTGGGAACATGACAGTGAGCGTGCACATCTTGCAACAGAGCGAAGGATGAGACTATGTAAGCACAGGCACAATGCACGGACAGAATGTGCTGGATACCCCAGGGAACAAGTCTCATTATGAGAGTCAAAGCCAAGCCCACCACTTAAATAACCCTGGAATATGTAGCAAAGACTGTGGCTGTGAGGTGATGATTTAAACAGTTGGTTTGGTTCAATATGGTCATTTAATCAGGGGCTAAATGGCATCAACCTTCTGCCTCTAAAGATCCTTCCCCTTTCCATGTTCTACATTACATTCAGGGAAGTGCCTGCTAAAGGACAATATGTCTCCGACTCTGAGAAAGACTACACTTAAAATGGGTAGATACTCACCTTTGTGAGAGGCAGCAGCTATGTCAAGGGGAGAAGCCCTGCTATCGACGTAGAGCTGTCTACACCAGGGTCAGGTCAGCTTAACTGCATCACTGGGAGGAGGGGGGCATTTTTTTACACCCCTGAGTGACATAATTATAGTGACCCAGTTTCCTCGTGTAGACCTGGCTCCAATTTGCAACGCTGTAACTGTTTTGGTTTCAGGATATTAGAGGAACAAGTTGGGTGAGGTAATATCTTTTATTGAACCAAGTTCAGTTGGTGAGAGAGACAAATTTTGGAGCTGACACATAGCTCTTCTTTAGGTCTGGGAAAGGTACTTCAAGGCTTGGTCTAGAGTAGAAAATTAGCTCAGCTGCACTACACTGCTCAGGGGTGAGAAAAATCCACACCCCTGGGCAGTGTAGTGAAGCTGACCCAAGTCCCTGAATAGGTAAAGCTGCAGCTGTGTTTGTGTAGTGTTTCAAGTGTAGACTAGCCCAGAATGTCACAACTTAATATAAGGTGTTAGACATTGTTAAGCATAAGGATTTAGCAAACATTACAAAAGATCATTCAAAGTGAAGTGGCCAATTAACACCCCTGCAGTCACAGGACAAAAAGGGGGGATAGTGGGTTACAGATTGCTGTGATAAGCCATAAAACCAGTGTCTTTATCAAAACCATGATTTTTAATGTCTAGCAAAGTTATGAATGTAAGCTCCAAGGTTGTCTTTTGAAATGTTGTGCAGGTTTCTTTTGAGAATGAGGACTGATTGAACATTCTATATCTGACCTCTTTGCGAAAAGCAGTCATCCACAGGCAATACGGTGTTTTTTTCTTTTATCATTTTCCTGTGTAAGTTCATGTGAGAGTCTAGTGATTCTCTGGTTTCACCCACATAGTTGTTGTTGGAGCTTTTAATGTATTGGACAAGGTATATTATGTATTGTGATAAGCATGGGTCTTGAAAAGGTGTGTTTGATCATTGTGGCAGTGGAGATATGTCTCCAGGCTTTTGTAACGATGCTGCCCTTGGTGGGACATTTCTGAAAGTATTAATTCAGGACAAATTGCTTAGAGCAGGGCAGTTACAGCCTAACACTGGGGTTTCTCCACTTCTAAGGCACACCAAACCAGACGGACAGGGAGGACTTTGGTTTTACCCCACTGGCTAACCATAAGTCATACAAGCAATTCCCTTAGACACTCCAGTTTCCCAGTATCACGACCAGTTCCCCTCGTTATGGGGACAAATGGTTATGAAAACCAATACCCCAGTAAAAAAAAAATATTCTCCAGAACCCAAAGGACCAAGCTCCAGACCCAGGTCAATATACACATCAGATCTTACCCACAAATCACGCTGTTCCCAATCCTTTAGAATCTAAAATCTAAAGGTTTATTTATAAAAGGAAAAAGATTTAGATGAGAGCTAGAATTGGTTAAATGGAATCAATTACATACAGTAATGGCAAAGTTCTTGGTTCAGGTTTGTAGCAGTGATGGAGTAAACTGCAGGTTCAAATCAAGTCTCTGGAATACATCCCCCTCTGCGATGGGTCATTCAGTCCTTTGTTCAGAGCTTCAGTTTGTAGCAAAGTTCCTCCAGAGATCAGAAGCAGGATTGAAGACAAGATGGAGGAGATGCAGCAGTCTTTTATAGTATCTTGCCATGTGGCCTCTGCTTTCTTTGTTTCAAAGACAAGCTATCCAGTACATGGCATGGAAAAACCTTAGAGTTCTGTCCATAGGCATGTCCCTGCATGCCTTGCTGAGTTACAAGCTGTATCTGCCTTCTCTCAATGGGTCAGTTGTATAGCTGATGGTCCTTAATAGGCCATCAAGCAAGTTAGGCAGTGCTGACACCAAATTGTCTGGGGTGTCACCCAAAAGTATAGCGCAAGTTGAAATACAGACAGTATAGCGCCAATACTTAAAACTTTAAATACAAAAATGATACATGCATACAGATAGCATAATCATGACCAGCAAACCATAACCCTGTCTTAGACACCTTATTTGACCTCCTTCTTACAAGATTTGGTGCTGTTAAAGGACCTTGGTTGCAACGATGATCTATACGGTCCTAGTTTGAGTCAATAACATTACAGCTTTGCATTTGTTATAGCCTGGTCTGGTGCTCCTTTGAGTTGGGTGTCTTGGTCTCTGTGGCGCTTACTGCTGCTGTTGCTGAGCTTGAGGAGGATGGGGGGTGTCTGAAGGCCAGAAGCAGGGGTTTGGCAAAGAATTCTTTCAGGATGGGGTCCCATTTGATTATGGGTTGTAGTTTGCTAATACCTGGTATGGATGCCAGTATGGAATGGTAGGTGACAACTAAAGGTGTGCAGTCAGGCAGGGTTTTATTTCTGTATTGAAGCAGGTTATCTCAGGGTATTTAAGTGGCCTGTTCCATTATGTGAACTACTTCTCTGGTGAAGTGTTGTGGTTTCTGTTGAAGGTGGTTTTGAGTGTGTTAGAGCATCTATCCTGGACTTTTTTCTCAGAGCATATGCTGTAATATCTGAATGCCTGTCTGTAGATAACAGATTTCTCTAGCACTTTTTACACTCCCTCCTTTTTGTGAAGAACTTGGTGTTAAAGCATAAATCTGTAGCATACAGAGTTATAACCATCTGGCAATGTCTCAGCCATTTGTAGCTGCCACCTTCCTTCTCCATCATAATGTTTTGAAGGGGAAATGAGACTATAGCAACCCTTTCACCCAACTATTTTTTTCATGGCGAGCAGTCATGAGGAAGCAGGTTTACACAAAGATTGGAATACTGAAAGCCTGTGAGGCCTTGGATCTTTGTGACACTCAGAATCTACCCTCCAGAGAGTATTAATGGAATTACCATGTTAGCTTAGACACATTCACAGATTTTAAAGCTAGAAAGGACCATTCTAATCATTTAGTCTGATCTCCCATATAACACAGATAGCACCTTGCTGCTTCTATGTGGTTTCACAAGATTGTAAAATCACTGGCTATATGTATTTGTAACTCATGGTACAGTCATTTAACGATGGGACTTTTTTTTTTTCACTCAAATAGGAAAGCCAACTGGATCCATCACTTCCCTACATGAGAAAAGTATTAAATTTGGAAATATAAAATGATGAGGCAGCCCAATATAGTAGTTCAGTTATATGGTATCTGGGTTGAAATTCTACTTAATATACATTAAAGGTCTTAGCTTTACAACATTAGTGGTCTTGGCTGAAGCTCTGGTGAATGTTTGCCATCATGAAGCCACTACATTACTTGACACAAATGTTAGCTCTCGCTTAAAGTGTTGGCATGGCAGGGTTATTCTAGGTCAGGATTGGAAGAGCAAAGCAGAAAGCTACTACAGTGACGGTCCAGCTTTAGCCAAGGCTATCAGCTTCTAACTTCACAAGCACTGAAATTCAATCACAATTTAAGAAAAGGTTGAGAGAATATACATTCTTTTTTAAAACAAACAAACAAACAAACAAACAAACAAACAAACAAACAAACAAACAAACAAACAAAAACCAGAATTGCCAGTTGCTATTTTTGTGAAGAATAAGCCCTCAACGTGATAGAGTGAAACTCCTCTCTGCTTTGAAATTAAGCACCCACAATATTAGCTGCAAAGGAAGCATATTTTCCCACTACAAGGGAAAATTCAGCTGTACAAAATGTATGGCATTTAAAGATCAAGAAGGCCTCTGAGGGGAATAATTGCTTTATTCTTGGGTGTTTCTACAATTCAGATCACTGGGCACCCTGACATTAAACCAGTTAAAGGTCCTGTTGATCATAGCTAATGCACATTTGTGTTAGCGACCAAAAATGTTGAGAATAATCTAAGATCTTATGAAAACTTCAAATTAAGAAGAAAACACAGGAAGGGGGGAGGAAGAAGGAGGGAACCTTCAACCAGTTGCTATTTTATGCGTTTGCCAATGATTACACAAATCCAAAGACAGTTCAGTTACAGAGCAAATCGCACTCCAAAGATTTCAGTGGAAATACACTGAGACACTCCACTGGAGATGTAGATCGCATGATGAAACAGGCCATCCAAATACTCAGAGAGAACCTGCTTTAATACAAAATGAAACCCCCTCTGACTGTACACTCGTAGCTGTCATCTACCAACCCATACTGGAACTCATAAGGGGTATCATCAAACAATTGCAACCCAAACTTGATGGGGACCGCATGAAATAAATTTTTCATGAACCATCTCCTCTGGGCTTCAAACAACGCCCCAAGCTCATCATTAGATACAAGCTTCCCACAGCCCAGGACACACCAACTCAAAGCAGTATCAGACCCTGCCAGAACAACAGATGCAAAATGTGCAGATATATCTCCACTGCTACAATGATAAATGCCCCCCAAAACATCTTTCAAGAGCTATAGGTCTGACCTATGCCTTTCACAACATGTGGTGTACTTCATCCAGTGCACTAAATGCCACAATAGTTATGCGGTGAAACCAGACAATCACTAATCTTTCAAATGAACTCACACAAGAAAATGATAAAAGACAAAAACATCCTATCAGCTGTGGGTGAACATTTTTCACAAAACAATCATTCTATATCTGACCTATCAGTCCTCATCCTCAGAGGAACCTGCACAATGCTTTCTAAAGATGAGCCTGGAAGTTTGAATTCATAACTTTGCTAGATACTAAAAATCATGATCTTAATAAAGACACTGGATTTATGGTTTATTACAATAATCTGCACACACACACACCTTTTTGTCCTATGACTACAAGTGTGTTAATGGGTCACTTCACCTTGAATGGTTCCTTACTTTAGCATAAGTAGTTTGAACAGATAGCACATATTCTATCTGGTATTTTGCTATGACACTCTTGGTACCTTTCCCAAACCTGAATAAGAGCTCTATGTAGCTTGAAAACTTGTCTCTCTCACCACTAGAAGTTGGTCCAATCAAAGATATTACATCACTCACCTTGTCTCTGCTAGAGAAACTGCAGTCAAGATAAGCAGAGAAGAGAGAGAAACTGTAGGGAGACAGAAACTGCAAGAGTACTCGAGGATCGTGAATACAACATAGACTGAGCCAGAAACATGAATATGAAGAATGGTTGGAAGGGAAGTTTTAAGTCTGTACAGATTTAAACTGGACAGATAATACACCAATAAAAAAAAAATCACAAAACTCTAGGTGAGATTCTCCACTGCCCTGCACTCCATGCGGTCATTTACACCAGCACAAACAGAATGCAGACTGGATAAAAATCATTTTTCTAAATTAGGTGCATTTTACACATACTCCATATTGGTACCAATGACTATTCTATAGGTGCAGGGCAACTGAGGGTACGTCTACACTGCACGATTATTTCGAAGTAGTTTAAACCGATGTTACAAAACCGATGTTATAAAATCGGTTTTGCGCGTCCACAGTGCGATCAAAAAATCGATTGCTTATGTCCATGGTCCAAGGCTACCATCGATT
>NC_133769.1:264371307-264414484 GCF_003597395.2 Chelonoidis abingdonii
AAAAAAGAGAGAAGATTTACTCGCTCCAGACTCAAGCCAACAATGTCCTGCTTTGCTAGCTGCTGTTGTGTGCTCCACAATCTTTGTGAGACTAAGGGGGAGACATTTATGGCTGGGTGGGAGGGCTGAGGCAAAATCACCTGGCGCTGAGTACGAGCAGCCAGAGACCAGGGCGATAGAAGAGCACACCTGGAGGGGCCTGCGCATCACAGATAGCCCTTGAAAACGAGTTCAGCACGGCCGGATAACGTGTGACTCTGTTTGCTTCCTTGATGAACCTCCGCACCTTGATGGACTTCTTAATCAGTGTAAGCAACCCACCCTCCTTTTCATTACGGTTGCGAAGGAAATAAATTCTGTACTGTTAAAAATCCTTTATTATTCATTAAAGTAAGTTAGCATCGTTAAAAATCATGAGTTTTTCCCTTCACTAAGATTTCCCTGTAAGCAAACCCACCTCTCTTTTCGGATGTATCCTGTATTCAAAGGAACTATAAAAAAAGGCAGAGAATTAGGAGGTGCCTGATGCGTGCTTTTGGAAGGACGGGGGAGGAAAAGGCTACTTAGCTACATGACGTAATTACAGCCTTTTCTTGAACTCTGCAGGGGTGTGAGGAGTAGGCGGGTGCAGACAGCCTTCCACACACGCGTTCTTACACATGCGGGTTGAGGGAGATATGGGAAGCGTGGGCTTGCAGGGAGGTTATACAGGGGTGCAGTGGCATCTGCTACGGTGGCTGCTCTCCTAAGCCCACCAGGCCCCCCCGTTTTGGGAAAAAAAAAAAAGGGAATTTCAGCTTTTGAGAACAGCCAGCAGATCCAGCGTTTGCTTCTCTCCACGCTGGTCTTCCTGCCTAGCCCTCTCAGATCGTTCACTGGCATTTCCTGTACTTGTGCTACCACATCCTTCCAATCATTCTGTTATCCCTCTCATTGCGTGTTACTTTCAATAATTTCTGTGAATATTTCATCTCGCGTCTTCTTCTTCTCCGCGTACACACACGCGCCTCGTGATGGCAATAGGGACTTCAGAGAAATGTGCAGCTGCATGGGGATAGCAAACCAGGGTGATAAGTATGTGGAAAGATAACCTTTTACAGAGCAATGACAGTACTCTTCACATAGAACACTATCCACCTTAACAGAGCACATGTGGATCCTATACAAGGTCGCCTTTTGTATCGTTTAATTATTAGTGTGACTGGTGTGGCACAACCAGTGTGGCACACACACACGACGCAGGTACGGCCAACCGTACGTCACGCGAACATGGTAAGTGAGGCTTTAAAAATTTTGACGTTCTCCGCCGTTCATATACACAGTGATCTATATGACTGCTTGCCTCCTATTAGAGGAACCTGCAAAGCCCAAACCCTCTTTCAATCCACCAAAAGCGCATGGCTCCTATCGTATAACGATCGCTGCTGCTAGTGATAAACCCTAACATCACCCGCAGCGCGTTTGCTCGTAGCAGGGAAGAATCCCTGCTTGCCAACGCTGAAAACTCGTCTGCTATTGCCTCCTCCGCATCGCCCGCTCTGGCCAGTATGCAAAATCGCCCCTGTCCTGCCCCTATTTACATTCCTGATGTTCTACAAGGTAACAAGGATGATATCTCTCTCCTGACAATAGCACCGCAGGAGGCAAGATCGGTTTGTTTAATGCAATGCCTTCAGTGCAATGCCTTCAATGCCTGAGTACCAAATGTCTTGCAAATGGCATGGCGTTGAAAAGTTACCCTACTATGGGGGACGCGAAGGCTGTCTTGGCCAGAAATGTTCTCAAATAGCATAAGGGTTTTGGAGTTTCCTCCACGATCGATTCAATGGAGATTAATTTGGAGATTTTCGCTCCATCCCCAGACATGTTACGGAATTTCCTGTTAACAAGAAGGCGACTGCAGCAAAAGCCTGGTGTCATCGCGATTAAAAAAACCCGTCTTGTTTTAATTTCCGTGTTGGTACAAGAATGAAGGGACACTACGAGGTCGCTTCCATGGCTTCACTGTCTGGCTCTCGCTTGGGAGCGCAGGGGACTGTAATCTTGGGTCTCAAACAAGAGTCCTGTCTGTTGGGGTTTATCGGACTGAGTGGTGCTATCACCAGGTCCATCTTCATCCTCAAATTCGTCTCCATTTTCCCTCCAGCTACAATCCTCAGAAACACTTGATATTTCAATCCAAAGTCTGAAATCCACGGACAGGGGTGGGGCACTGGTAGCGCTGACCCCAAATTGCATTTGTTCAGCCATAGAAGCGGGCATGTTTTCGGCTCAGCAGCCCTGACCTTTCCGTTTGCTTCTCTGGGCTTTCTGGTAACGCCTGTCTAAGTTTCCTTCAGCTTCACTTGGCACTGCAGGGAGTCTCGCCTGTGCCTTTAATCACCATAGACTTTGAAATTCTTTCAAACACTTTTTCACTTTTCGTCTTGGAACGCAGTGCTGTGAGCATGAGTCCTCACCCAGATTAGCGATCAGATCCAGCACCTCCTGTGTGGTCCAAGCTGGCGCTCTCTCGAATTATCAGGAGACTGCATTGTGACGATGCAAATGAGCTCTTTGTGGTCACCCTGTGTGTGTGCTGACCGCTCAACGGTGGGACAATCAGGAAATGGAATTCAACAGTGCGGGATTCAGGCTTTTTCCTGTTTACCGCTGGCCAGTGCATCACAGTTTAGGTCGATGCTACATGAGTGCCATGTGACATGGTTCTGAAAACCCAAATTGGGAGTGGTCAACTTGGGGCAGAAGTCAATCGCTCCCTTCTGGTTTTAAAATTGAGT
Source organism: Chelonoidis abingdonii (assembly GCF_003597395.2). Classification (NCBI taxonomy): domain Eukaryota; kingdom Metazoa; phylum Chordata; order Testudines; family Testudinidae; genus Chelonoidis; species Chelonoidis abingdonii. Next base: position 264,374,088 of record NC_133769.1, read on the forward strand.
ATGTCCTGCCTGGATGTCAAGCCAAGACTGCCTGCCTCCAAGTGCCCCCCCCCCGGTTTAATGTCACGAATAAGTCTATGTTTCTTATTCTTGTATCCTCATGATGCATGACAGAAATGGGGGGTGGCTGCCACAGTAAGCTGTGCTGCGGAGGGTTGGGAGAGAGGTGAAGCAATGGTTGTGGTTCTTGAGGGGAAACCCTGTTATACAGCCACGGATAGCTGTGCCTTTTCTAATGACACTTGACCTCTTCTTCAGGAGGAGTAGCCGTGTTAGTCTGGATCTGAAAAGCACAGAGAATCCTGTTGGCACTTGTATATGACTAACAACATCTGTTAGTCTATAAGGTGCCCAAAGGATCTCTGCTGCTTTGACTTTTCTTGTAGTCAAGGATGATCTATTTTTAGAGCAGCATAGGGAGGGGATTGACTCAGTGGCCAGTGAGTCAATCCCAATTTGCTTTTGGCCTGCGCCCCAGCGATTTTAGCCAGGGCACTCAATGATAGCAGCGGACAGTTCAGAGAAGGAGAGATAACCGCATGTCATTGCTAGTTTTCTCTGGCAGTAGACGGTACAGAATGACTGGTAATATCTCTGCTATCTTACAAAAGCAATTGAATGCTGTGTGTAGCGCTCAGTGTCACCTCTGTCTGCACGGCATTAGTACAAATGGTGACGGGAAAAACAAAAAGCCGAACGGTCCTCTAGTGCTTGCCGTGCGATTGTTTCTGCAAGGGCAATCCAGGAGAAAAAAATGTGCGAAAGGACTTCTGCTGATGTTTTCCCGGATCCAAGGAATGACTTGACAGTGAACCATTTACCCAGAACCCCCACGACCATTAACATTAGCAATCAGGGGCCGGGGATATGGAGGACCGGAAAGGGGTGCTGAGGACTCCCGCTATCCACAGTCCTCAGCAGTCTCGTAAACTATTGCATCCCGTGGCTAAGCGCCCAGTGTCTGTGCTTACCAACGTGTCTTTTTTGGTTCACGGGAACAGCTATTCAGTTTCCTTCCCTACCCAGCACGAGAAATGAAAGTTTAAATAAAGCAATCTTGAGTACTTACATGTACCTCTTTGTACTGAAGGTAACTGGATGAGGCGAATTGCAGCACTGAAGAGCATTAGAGCTTTGCACAGTGGGTAGTAATATAACCAATGAAGTGAATCTGAGGTGTGATTATTGCTACTTGGAAATCGCCTCCTCTCCCTTCCTGGGTGGTAGATGGTACAGTACTACTGTAGAACGCAGAAACGTTACCTGTCATCTCTTTTGTTACACTCACTAGTAAATGGGACAGACGGATAATAACACTGTGTAAATTTTTGAAAGGAAATGGGATAACTCACTTAGGACGATCAATCCTAGCCTTTACGGTTAATAAAATAGAGTCAGTCCAGATCAAGAATAGATAATGTAATAAATCAGTGTATCACAGGGCAGCTGCTCTGTGCAGTATTCAGCAAGAGGGAGCGCGCTGCCAAGTAAGCAGACATTGCTTCCACTTACCTGGGTTATACTAACCACAGCAGTGCCCCCCCACAGCTTGTTGGCTGATATTATGAAGAATGGCATGAAAAGAATACAGACTATTACTGAGATCAATGAGGGGAGGGAGCCACCATGGGCCATGACAGTCCTGCAGTTCAAATCTTTTCTTACGCAGAGAGGAAGGGGTCTTGATGAAGCCTCAGCCCCAGGTGATTAAGATGAAGACAGTTACAGCGTCTGTACATCCATGTAGGAAAAAGGAGTCATGTCCCATTTTCACCACAGCCCCGGCCCACACTAGCAAGAGCCACCACTGGGCGCTGATCTACCCTGGGGGGCAGAGGACGGATTAGCTCTTCACGCAGCAGCATCGCTCGTCTGCCAGGCACATTCATACCCAGAGGGTGACATCTTACAGTACCAACGGAATATTTTTTTCATTTTTTTTTACCGTATGGAGGGGAAAAAACTGCGAGCTGTTCCTGAACCAACGCAAAGACAGCGTTATTACGCTGCAGCATTGGCGCGCGCAGCAAAATGCAATAGTTTTCAGGACGCTGTGGGGAGACTGGTAGCTGTAGTCCTCATTACCCCTCCTCCCTGCATGACCACCGTTGAGTGTCTGGCTTCCCTTATGTTGTCACGCACCGCTGTGTATCCTGTAGTTATTTTTCAAGCTTTGGCATTTCCTGTTCTCTTAACGGAGCTCTGAAAAAGAGATTTGTCTCACAATACAGCGATGACAGCGCTATCTCGTAAGTCAATGCAGGAATACTTTGCATTTAAACTGCATCGCCACCCGTTGTGATCAACTGGACACTGAGCGAGGAAAGTCACTGTAAAGCTCCTGGGATTTCCCTGTTTTCCGGCACTCGCATCTGGTTCGGATTGCGGACCAAGCGAGTTCATGTGCACTTCCTGCTAGCATAATAGGCAAGTTTACAGAGATCCAGTGTATCAGAGAGCACAGTGTCTCGTGTCATTCACGAGGGTTGCCCCTGCAAGAAGCGCACCGTGCTGTCCTCCTCCTCAACCCTTCCTGGGCTACCGTGTCAGTGCCCCTCTCCCATTTAGTGTCATAAGTTATTAAGGAATACCAAATAGAAACAGAGAACTTTGGTTTAGGGAGAGAAATGATGTAGGGGGAGGCACTTGGACGCAAGCCTCCCGGGGCCTTATGACAGTCCAGGCATGAATGGAACTCTATTTTTAGACCACCATAAGGGAGATGACTCTATTGCCAAGCAAGTCATCCCAAATTGCTTGCAAATTTTCAGCCCCAGTTTCGATTGACTTAAGTTGTTATTAGCCGTTCTGTCCTATCTAACTGCTCAGGGGTAGCATATTGCCCTAATGTTGAAGAATTTAGATGGTTCTCCTGGATGGTAGCGTCTGCCATGAAGCCATCTACACAGGATGCAGAGAGTGGAGAGGAGCAGATACTGCCTTTCAGTGCTGTACAGCGTCCGTCTACAAGCAGCATTCAGTACACATAGGGTGGACATAGAGTAGTCAAGATGATTTCTTACCTTTTTTTCACTGTGTGGCGCGGGGGGGAAGACAACTGAGGAGCTGTTCCCTGAACCACGCACCACTGCTGTTTGAACCTACAGACATTGGAGCTCTGCAATAATGCAAATATTTTTCAGAGACTGCTGTGGCTGTGGGGATAGTGGAGTCCTCAGTACCCTCCCTCCCTTATATCGGAAGCGTTCCCATTCAGTCTCTGGTTCCCGTTACGCTGTCAACGCACGCGCTGGTCATCCTGCCGTTTTTTATTCAAATGCTTGGCTTCGTGTCTGTAACGGATGCTGATACAACAGATTGTCTCCCCATACAGCGATCAGACCTAGTATCTCCCTACGTCAGCTGGAGCTCTTTTTGGATTTGAGACTGCATCGCACCGTGCTGATTCAGAGCTCAGCGCGGACAAGCAAGGAAATGTAATTCAAAATGTTTCGGGGCTTTTCCTTTTACTGCACCGCCTGGCATCCGAGTTCAGTGCTTGTCCAGAGCGTCCTGCAGCACTCTGCGGTGCCGCCCGGAGCCATAACGTCGATTTCCGTTCCACACGAACCCTAATCGAGTTATTCACTATCGATGAATTTACGCTACTCCTGCTCGTGGGAAGGAGTTCCGAACATCGATTTAAGGGCGGTTACTCGATATTAATGACGACGTCGTGTGAACGGATACAGCGTTAAATCGGTATATCGGCCATTAAACCGATTTAAAGTCGCAGTGTAGACCTGGCCTGAGAATCTACAGGCCTAGACATGTGTCTCAAAGTGCCTTTCATTTTCTAATTGACGTGACTAGAAGCTAATATGGACTTCTTACAAAGAAAGTAGTTTACTTAATGTAGTTCACCCATGCATGAATAAAAGTCGGAGCTGGCAGTAAATGGTATTTAGCAAATAGACTTTTCTGAGAATCCTCTCAATTTCCTTTTTGTAGGAAAATGTTGTTCTCACAGACACCATAACCACCCATAGCAACTCTCATCAAGAGCTTCTAATGTGATGGAAATGTTCAACACCTATACAAAGAACTTGATTTGTATTTACAGGGTCCTAGAATCCATGCTCCAGCCTGAGTCCAGAAGTCTACACAGGAATGAAACAGCCCCACAGCTCAAGCCCTGCAAACCCGAGTCAGCTGGCGTGGGCCAGCCATGGGTTTTTCTTTGCTGTGTAGACATATGCTTAGTGGGTGTAACTGTAATTTCTGTCTTCTTTAAGGCCCCTTTACACTGCCGGAGTGGTGGTAGTCACCTTAGTGAAATTAGAATCAGGGCTGCCAGAGCTTAACAGTCCAGGTACTAAAATGTTGAACTATGACAACAGGCAGAATAATCAAACCTAATGCTCCCTCTGATTACAATAATAGCCCTCCTCCATAACACTCTGTGTACCAGAATCTGTGTCTGTGTTCCCTCTGTTCCTCCTGCGGAAGTCAGTAAGAAATTCTTCTACCTTCTTAACTGGCTAGATAATCTTCCATGTTTGCAATTTTCCTGTGTTTCATTCTTGTCTGCCTTTCTCTATTTTTTTCTTATTTTTATCCCAAATAATCAGCTAGTTGCAGTATGAGGACAAAGAGCCATTCCTTGTGCACACAGATTGGACTCCCCTGGGTTAAAATATATAGAGAGACAATTTATTATATTGTACATGGCAATTATATTTGCAGTGCATCCAGGGGTGCCATAGTGTTCATGTTCAGAGGTTATCTGCATCTCTTCAGATCAGGTAGGCCTATTTTTAGTCCCAGCTACACTCAAATGTCAGACTTCAGTGTTATGGCACATAGCACAAACAGCTTCTTGTTCAAAACTGCCTGTCACTCATCACAGAGCGGTTGCTGAAATTCTGTAGGTCTAACTCAGCACAGGCCAATTCTCTTGACACACCATCTAGTCAAAAGCGCCAATGTCTTTAGAAAAAAATGGTGGGGAAACATGTTGGGTGTTTTGTTAGTCTGAAACATGAAGCTTGCTTGTCATAAACAGATAGTTAAGGGTTAATGTCTCTTTTACCTGTAAAGGATTAAGAAGCTCAGTAAACCTGGCTGACTCCTGACCAAAGGACCAATCGAGGGACAAGATACTTTCAAATCTCGGTGGAGGGAAGTCTTTGTTTGTGCTGTTTGTTTTGTTCTTTGTTCACTCTTGGGGCTAAAAGGGACCAGACATGCACCCCAGGTTTCTCCAATCTTTCTGAAACAGTCTTATGTTTCAAAATAGTAAGTACTAGCTAGAAAAGGCGGATTAGTCTTATGTTTGTTTTCTTAACTTGTGAATGTGTATTTTGCTGGAAATATTTTTACCTCTGTTTGCTATAACTTTGAATCTTAGGCGAGGGAGGAGGGAGTCCCACTAGTCTATATGAGCTGAATACCCTATAAACATTTTCCATCCTGATTTTACAGAGATAATTTTTACTTTTTCTTTCTTTAATTAAAAGCTTTCTTTTTTAAGAACCTGATTGATTTTTTTCCCTTGTTTAAGACCCAAGGGGATTGGGTCTGAACTCACCAGGGATTGTGGGGGAAAGGAGAGGGAAAGTTAATTCCTCTCTGTTTAGCACTCAAGGAGTTTGGATCAGTGTAGTCTCTCAGGGTAACCAGGAGGGAAGTCTGGAGGGGAAGGAGGGGAATGGTTTATCTCCTTGTTTTAAGACCCAAGGGGTTTGGGTCTTGGTCCCCGGGAAGTTTTGGGGGAACAGAAAGTGTGCCAAACACTATATTTTGGCTGGTGGCGGCGCTATCAGATCTAAGCTAGGAATTAAGCTTAGAAGGGTACATGCAGGTCCCCACTTTTAGGACGCTAAAGTTCAAAGTGGGAAAAATACCTTGACATTGCTTAAGGCCATAATTGATTGTGGAACATGAGTCTTGATTCACTATCACTAGCTTACATTTATTTTCATCCATGTCCCCTTACAGTGTGAACGTGGAAATCAGTTTCTACACAATAAGCTGTAAAATAGGAAATAACAGTATACATTTTATGAACAGGAATGAGGGAACAGTTCTCTGAACCATGCAGTGGAAAGCTGAATCCACATGAAGGGTGAGAGCCTATACCAGTTTCCCCTGCAAGCAGACAAAGGTGTTAATTTAAACTGCTATAGTTATACCAGTACAGTTCCCCATGTGGCGACTCTTATTCTGATGTAAGAGTGCCTTTTTCCAATCATGCCTTTTGGGAAGGGGTCTACTATACAAAAAAAAAGGCACTTTTTTTGTGGAATGAGTGATCATGAGGGGTGCTATTAAGATATTAAGAACTATAATGGCTTAACTCTACTGGTGTATTTATACTGGTAAAACTTGTCTGTGTGGACAAGCCCTGAAATTCAGCCATTCGGCAGCACCCACACTGAACATAATTACCTGGGCTTTGTGCAGAAAACCATACAGGGTGATGGAATACAGTTCAGTGCATGGACAGACTATAGAGGTATAATGCAGCCCTCTGTCGCTGCTATTCAAGTCTACAGACTTTGAGTGACCACTGGCCTTCCACAGTGGAGGGTTATCTGGCTCCTGGACCAGGATAAGACAAGATCTAAAAATCTCTGTTAGGTCACAATAAGGGGACACTATCCATGGTGTGTGGAGGCCCCACTCTGTGTGGCTTATCAATCTACACACACTCTTAAGTGGCGTGGAAAGCCTTGTGTGAATGCTCTTCACCTGGATAGATTCCCTTTGACAGATGTTTTTTATGCTGGATTGTTAACAGGGATTCTTCTAACTCCTAAAACAGCATGGTTTTTTAATGCATTTTAAAAACTGGCTTGCATTTGTATTCTTCAGTAAACAATTCACCTGTTATGTGAAATGAGGCCTCCCTTTATCAATCTAAAAGAGACAAAACAATCTAGACCAATGGAGAGGTTCTCTATTTCTGGGAAGTAGTGATCCTTCAAAAACATCGCTTCAAAATAAAATGCTTCTGTCTCTAACACTTCAGCTAGCATTTGATTGTGTCCGGTGGGCTCAGATCCTCAAAGGTATTTAGGCAGGAGTTAGAAATCAATGGGAATTAGATGCCTAAATACCTTTTAGGATGGGGATAATATTTCCCTACTCCACAGGGGTGTGGTGAGGATAAAAGATTTTAGCTTATCAGCAGCCTGGGCTTCTATGTTTTCCAGGTCTCAGGACAGCCCATTAGTCAGTCTCAGGACTTCCAAAGTCCATGGCTCCAGGATGACCCATTCATGGAGAACTTCAAAATGTGTGTATGTTGGGGGGTGAGGGTGGTTGTGCCAAACTGGAATAAAACCAAACTTTGAAATGTGGAAATCCTCCCCTAAACAGAACTACTTTTCTCTGCACAGATCTAGTTTCTGCCCTTAATAGGTCCTGGTCCTGCAAATAGCTCTGTGAGGATGGACCCTTGCAGGGTTGGGGTCGTGCTTTCTTATCAGAGTCTGTAAAATTATTTTTTTGTTGTTGCCATTTTGTGTCAAACCGCTAGATTTAATGTAAGGTAAAATAGTCCTCTTTACACAGAACATGTCTAACCTCCTTTGCTTTTATATGTTTTCAACTGGTAACAAATTTAGAGTGCCTGTCCCAAGCTTTAGATGCCATTGCCACACCTGAGATTACATATTATCATAACAAATACAATAGCAACTTCTCACCCTAAAGCAACTAGGTAGACCCCCAAATTTCCACACTGAACCTATCACTACCTACCTTTATTAACCTCCTTCCTCCCCAAAATCCTGGATAAGTAGATGCAAACTGCAGCCTGTCCTGGAGGTCAGAGAGCTTGGAGGAGATGCCAAAGTTGAAGGCATCTCTTGAAAAACACCCTGCTCAAGACCTTCTCTCTCCTCCTCCTTTCACAGAGAGGACTCCAGCTCAGTGCCTTTACTGACTGCAGCTGCTTTGCAATGCATAGGTTGAGGAGGGCTTTCAAATACGTGGCCCCAATCCATAATAGTTTATAAGCCAAAACCAATGTCTTAAGCTCCACCTGGAAACTGATAGGCAGCCAATGCAGATCCTGGAGGACTCATTGCTCAGTAAGAAGGTTGCTTTCTTCTGTTCCAGCTTTGGTTGCAGGGGAGATATGAGGGGCCAGACTCACCCCTAGTAAGGCCATGAAGTATGTTGGGGGATTCCCATTTTGTGGTTGAGTGAGAAATATAAGACGTGGTATGAGCAGAAATATCTGAGTGTGTCAGACCCACAGCCAAATATTTTTGTTCTGTGGTAAAATATTTCCTTTCCACTTTGAAGCTATTCCTACCTAGGAAAGCCAGTGGCTGCTCCGGTCATGTTAGGGCAGGAACCAAATTAAGCCTCTCTGTGTAGAGTGTAATGGATTAAGTGTGACAGAATATGTACTGGTACAGAAGAGAAGAGCCACTTAAATTATTATTTATTTGTATTATCTTAGTTCCCAGGAGCCCCAGTCATGGACTAGCATTTTCACAGACATTGATTCATCCTTTGTCTTCTTGAATAGTTTCAACTAAGGTCATGGCTTGAATAACCAATTAGACTACGAAATGCTGGATACCGCAAGACCAGCCTAGGTTGTGGGAAATATTGTATTGCTGACACCTTGCAGGGCTTCTGTGTGAATGTCCCCTAATGAAATTGTATGACCCAAACAGATAACTTCTGAAGAACAAGGCCTTCTTTCTTCATACTGCCCCATAAGTCCTCCATATACTCTTACAGGGTGGGAAACACTACAATAGTGTCATGAATTATACAGATGTAGGGCTGGAAGGGATCTCAAAGTCATCAGTTCCAGCCCCTGTGCTGAGGTAGGTCCAAGTAAATTGCTGACAGCTGTTTGTCCAACCTGTTCTTAAAAACCTCCAGTGATGGGGGGTTCCACAACCTCCCTTGGAAGCTTATTCCCAAGCTTAAATACCCTCCTAGTTAGATTTTTTTTTTATCTAACCTAAATCTGCCTTCCTGAAGATTAACCCTATTACTACTTGTCCTACCTTCAGTGGACATGGAGAACAATTGATCGGTCTTCTCTATAACAACCCTTAACATATTTGAAGACTTATTATTGCCCCCCACAATCTTTTCTCAAAACTAAACATACCCAGTCTTTTAACCTGTCCTCCTAAATCCTGCCATAGTTTCTCTGTGCCAGAAATGGGTGTGCACATATACACACATGTGTAGTAAGGCAGCTCTGCTAAGATGGTTACAGGCATTTTACAGAGATCAAAAAGTCAGATATGAAATGAAAGAGGCGGCTGTATCATCATTGACCGCCAGTAAGAGATAATTGTCCTTGACCGTTGCATCTACCTTTTAAAGTCCATGCTGAATTGCAATATCTCTAGCATTTTATACTCTGTATATTATTGAGTGAGAGGTGGAGTGTACACTAATCAAACTCTGGCAAGATTGTATTCTTGCCAAGAAGTAAATGAGATATATTGAACAGGCTTTTTTAATCTATTGAAATGCCTGTAGTCAATATTCTTTCAATGTTGGTCTTGTGGCTGTAACAAAACATCCTCTAAATAAGATGCAACACAGGAAGTCAGTTTAAATCAACCAAACAATCACTCAATCATTTCCAGTCAGTGGAAGAATATTCTTAACTTCACTTTAAAAGTCCTGCCACAGTTTCTTGCATGCCTTTCGGTTTTTACCTTTGGGTGCAATGACAATTGTGAAGAAGTTGTTTATAAGGTCATCAAGGATACTAGAAAGACAGATATAGCTATCTAACTCTAAGATAAAGCTAGTGCTATAGGGTGAGCTGTTGTGCTAGTCTTGCAGGGCCTTATTCTGCAACCTTTATTCACTTTGACTGGCAATTAGTCATGTGTGAATAATCAGTAGGAATCAGGGCAAGCAAAGTTGTAGAATTTGATCCCACTTACATTGGCTTCAGAACACTCACTATTTTACAAACACAATTTTAGAAGTAGATAAATCAAGGTTGCGTTATTCAAGAGGCTAATACTTCAGTGGGAATATCTGTATGAATGAGAATTACTCATGACTGAGGGTTGCAGATTGGGGCCCATGAACATATGACAGGTTTCTGTGTTTGTTTTCTTTCTTTTAATACAGAGGCTTTCTTTCACTGGATCAGCTTAATATGTATATGTAATAAACTAGCTGCCATGACAAATGTGTCCTTTTGGGTGAAAATTGAGCATTGGAGATAGATAATACTTCTCTTTCAAATAAAAATTCAGGTTATGAACATTAAATTCATTATAACAGTTACTTAGATATTGACCAAACAACTATAATAAGTGACTGAGTTATATAATATTTATATATGTGTGTGTGTGTGTGTATACACACCTAGTCTTATTCTATCTTAATTTATATCCTCCTATATATAAAGATGGATCAATTAAGGTAGAATAAAAGCACTCATGACTAGATTAGATCCATTTCTACGGCCTGTTACATGACTATATGGTAGCCTTAGGACAGTGGTTACCAAACTTGTTCCATCACTTGTTCAGGGAAAGCCTCTAGTGGTCCAGGCCGGTTTGTGTACCTGCCGTGTCCGCAGGTTTGGCCAATCGTGGCTCCCAGTGGCCGCAGTTCACTGCTCCAGGCCAATGGGAGCTGCTGGAAGTGGTGGCCAGCACATCCCTTGGCCCATAATGTATATATCTGTGATTGGTATTGCAATGTTACTAGTTTTCATAAAAAGCAATTGTGAAATTTGGGCCCCTAAATTCCAGTAAGCAAATGATTAAACTGCCTGTGTATGTATTGATAGTGCCTGCTATCTCAAATTGTAGGACACAAAGATTAGTTATCGTTCAAAAACTTTGATTTTATTGCACAAAAAACAACACACTTGCACCCAAAGACACTTGGTGGGATAGCAGGTACCAGGGAGAGCAGACTTTCAGAGCTGTGTGTAGGTCCAGAGAATGGGAAACCGAGAACTTCTGGAAAGCAGAAAGGAGTGTGCGGGTGGAGTTTGCGGGAGCATGGAAAAGAGTTCTGAATGTGCTGCAGGGGAGGGTGGGCACACATCTGGTCAGTCTCCAACATTATTAAGGACTTCAGCATCTATATTTGCTCCTCCATGACTTTAATCATCCATTCAGTAGTGTCCTTATTGAACTCCTGATTTTCTTTTCTGTCCTTGCTTTTGGCTTCCCTCCACTCCCTGTGTTCTCTTTTCTCTGCATTGGAGAAGTGCAGTACCTCCTGGAACATGTCTTCTTTGCTCTGTCTTGAGTGCTTTCTTATCTGGTGGAGACGCTCGGCCAGTGTGTGGGGGGTGTGTTCCTGAAGGTCACATCTGCTGAAGCAGAAGGAACAGTGCACAGAAGCATGATTGTCAAGTTCATGCACAGCATTGAAACATTTCAGTAAAATACACCTCTGGTAACATTACAATCACTTTCACACTGACCCATGGCAAGCGCACATCTCGGTGAACACCCAAAGCATAGTGAGTGTTGGCTGGGATTGGGTAGGGGTGCTCTACATGGGGAAAAGAGCTTTCTGGAAGGATTGTGGTGAGCCGGCTAGGGAAAAAAATTCTAAATTCTCCTACACATTTCCACAGGTGGGGGGAATTGTAGCAGATATCTAACTCCTTACAGTAAGCAGGAAAGCAAGGCGCATCAACTACACACTGGATTCTGCCCTGGTCCCTATGCTATTTGCCTGTGTGCCACTTTGGTCCCTGCATAAGTGCTTGCCAAATGGCATGGGAAAGTTTCCTACAATGGGGGAAAGGAACAAAGCAGCTCTGCCAAGGAACCTTCAGCAGAGGATTACCGAGTACCTCCAGGAAAGTTTCCTAGAAATCTCTCTGGAGGATTCCCATGAGATCTTGGCTTTCATCAACACCCTGTTCCACCATATTGATTAGCTGCACAGGGAAATGTCCAGCACACAGAAACAAAGCCACCCTTGTATATTTCTATACCCTGAACCCACCTCTGCACTACTCAAACCACAGCCACTTACCAGGCATCTTCTCTTCTGTTTCTTGCTCACTGGAAAACAACTGCTGAGACTGGCTAGACACCTCTGGAGTGGTAAATAGTTCCTGGCTGCCTGCCACACAGGGCGACCCTGCTGTGGGCTCCACATCGTCATCTAACGCCACCTCTTCATCAATGACTTTGTTCTCCAGGTTAAGTCCTCTTTCTGCCACCTCCAGGACTGCCGAAGTATCCACAGGGCCCTTGGCAGATGTGGAGTGGCCGCTAAGTTTAGAGTGGCATGTCTTAGGTGCAGCACCGGAGCAATGGTTTGCCTTCCTTGCCTTATGGTATGCCTGCCTTATCTCCTTTATCTTCACTCTGCACTGCAGCATGTCCTGATCATAACCCTTTCACACAAGCCTCAAGAAATCTACCAAAGGTATCAAAATTCCTACGGATGAAGCACTTCTGCGACTGCACAGCCTCCTTTCCCCATATACTGAGCAGATTCAGCAGCTCCACAATGGTCCAAGTGGGAGAGGGTTTGCTGCATGAAGTTGCCATGGTTATCATGTAAGATGTGGTGAGATCTCTGCATGCCGAGCAAACAGGAAATGGAATTTCAAAACTTCCTGGGGCGTTAAAGGAGGAGGGGTGGATGGTTGTTTACCTGGCTGCAGCTCAGTGGAGTTCAAACTGCTGACCAGAGTGGTCAGGATGGGCATTGTGGGACACCTGCTGGAGGCCAATTAAAGTGATAAAATCAAGTGCAGTGTCTACACTGGCACTTTGTCAACAAAACTTTCGCACAAAAAGCCTTATGTCTCTTATCAGGGTGGTTTTATTTTGTTGCCAAAACAGGGCATTTTTGCAATCAAAAGCGCATTGTAGTGTGTACGCATCCACTGTTTTGTCGACAAAAGCTGCCTTTTGTAGACAAAACTCTGTAGTGTAGACAAGGCCTAATATTTGGAGTACTTGCTATGGACAGTTCAAAGCCAATAATTCTAAAAGCTCATAACAATATTTATCCAAGAATTATAAACAAAATAATTTTTAAAAGCTATGATCACTTCATTGGTAACTTCTAAACAAACAAAGCCCAATCCAATAAATCAGTATAGGCATGTATGGCCCTCCCTCACTAACAATCTCCAAGGGAGACCATGCCTCTTGACTGTCATACCCCTGGAATAACAGTTTTAGACAAGAGGGAAGTTAGCAGTCTCGAGGCTCGATCCCTCCGGTGGGGTAGAGCAGTGAGTAGTCCAGGGGCCCAATCCTCAGGCAGGGTAGAGCCAGGTATAATCTTGGAACCCAGACCCTCAGAGAGGGCAGGGTACCAAACACAGTCTAGGGCCCCAACCCTCAGGCAGGGCCGACCAGTGAATAGTCTGGGGAACTTGGCTCTCAAGCAGGATTGAGTACCCACAGGGCCGGTGCAACCATTTAGGCCAACTAGGCGGTTGCCTAGGGCGCCAAGATTTGGGGGCGCCAAAAAGTGGCGCCCCCCAAAAATTTTTTAAATGGTTGCAGCCGCTGCTGCTGGAGAGGCTGGCTGCCGCGGCAGGAGGTGCCTGCAGCCAGCAGCCAGGTGTCCCAAGGGTCAGTGCACTGCCGAGCCGCAGCCGGCAGAGCCCAGGCGCCCCCCGCGTCAGGGAGCGCCGCCCAGCCCAGGGCGCCCCCCCTCCGGGGTCAGGAGCCGCCGCGCATCCGGGCAGCCCAGGGCGTCCCCCCCCGGGTCGGAGCCGCCGCCATGCCGGAAGCCGGGACACCCGCCCCGGGGTCAGGAGAGCCGCTGCCGTAGCCCTGCAGCCCCGGTGCCCCCGCCCCCGGGTCAGGGGAGCCGCGGCTCGATGGACCTGCCACAGACATGCCTGCGGCAGCTCCGCCGGAGCCGCGAGACCCGCGAGCAGGGCGGCGAAATGTCCCGGCGCCTAGGGCACCAGAAACCCTAGCACCGGTCCTGAGTACCCATCAAACAGTTTAGGGGGCTCAGGCAGGTGCTGAGCAACCAGCAAACAGTCTAGGGTCCTAGCTCAGCAGACTCCCACAGGCTTCTTTGTAGACTCCCAGAGGGTGGAGTGGCAGGGAGTAGAGAGACACAGGCCCACTCAACTGCACTGCATCCCAGCCCAGGGCCCGAACAGTGTCAGAGTGGTCCACCACTGGATCAGCAAGGATTTAGCTGCAACACGCTGAACCAGACACAGGCAGCATCTGAGCCAGACGGTAGCTGGCTGTCCCTGGGCCATTTCCCACCCTTCCTTTGGGGTGTACCTGGATCTTGGGGTTGTCCTCCATCTTCCCTGGGTACACTGCAAGCAGTAATCCCAATCATTCCTCAGCATCAGGCGTGTCCAGTAGCTTGGGCAGTTCAGAAGAGTCCTCAGGGCAGCTGAAGTCCTCAGCAGGGTGAAAGCATCTGCCTCCTTCAATGGCTTCCGCCCAACTGAGCTACAAGGCCCGCCTTTTATAATTCCTGTTCCTGTCCTGCCCCTCTGCTTCCAGGGTTGTGGGCATGGCTTTCCTGGTTCTGCTCACCAGGGGGCATATGGCCCTCCCTCACTGTTAATCTCCAGGGGAGGCCATGCAACTTTGTTACAATCAGTCATTTGCAATAACTAGTCTAGTACTGAGTATCAGAGGGATAGCAGTGTTAGTCTGGATCTGTAAAAGCAGCAAAGAGTTCTGTGGCACCTTATAGACTAACGGACATATTGGAGCATGAGCTTTCGTGGGTGAATACCCACTTCGTCGGATGCATTTTCTATTACTGCCTTTTTACTTCCCTTCATTTCCTTTTTTAAACTAGACCCACCCCCTTCCATTTGTTTCAGTATGTTAAGATGATGCTGTGTTGTGTTTCAATATACTGTGTCTACTTTTATTCTTTTGTAGATTGGCCTGGATATTTTGGAAGAGGATGGGGCATTATAAACTTATTAAGATGTGTTCATTAGAACTGGACATATGCATCGACAAGAATCTTATTGTTTAGGGTCCCCATCCTGGAACTGATTCTGCTTAGTGAAGAGGTCCAACATACCCAATGAGTTGGAGGATCGAGACTTAGCTTAGCTATGTGACATGATGCAAGGAACGATAACATCAGGCAAAGGTAAGAGGGATGTTTTCAACAAATAAGGTGATGAGGCCACTTGTTTCTGAAGGGTATACATCCTGCTCTTTCCCATTGTTTTATTCCCGTATTTATCAATTTATATTGTATAAGATTGGTGTGGGAATATGGGCCATTGCTGGAGAGGAGGCATCTGAAGTGGGATAGGAAGTATGTGTAGCCTACAGGATGAGAGGACATTCCTGGTGTAGGGGGCAACATGAGAGAATGCAGAAGCTTTTGGTAACATTTATATAGTAATACAAATATAATAGCATTAACTATCCACATTACTGTACAAACCCTGCTTCTATCATTGTTGGCTAGTGTCAGGAAAAATGGATAATGTATTAGATATTACAGACACTTGCAGAAGTGTGGGTCACTGTCTCCCAAGGAAATTCAGCTGAGCAAAATGGCAGGCAGCAGATTCACTGCTACCTTTTGCAGGGGAAAGACAGTTTTAAATCATAGACAGTGCTTCATAAGTTGTACTGGAACAGGCTGCCCAGGAAATGCCCTAAATCATCCCATCTCCTCACCATATACTACTTTGACAAACAGCACTACCTACTTCTGGGAAAGTGATGGCTCTCTTTGGGCTTCAAGGCTGAGTAGGGGAAGTGGGATCAGTCTGGCACTGGGCTGAATCTTATAAACATTAGCTGGCATAATAGACAATAAACGTTTGTCACCTAATCGGTATGTAAAGTTAAACAGCATTCCAAAGGCCTCTCCATGGCTTATCAGGTAGCTCATCCTGGAGGTGAAAATTTATCTTAGTAGGTGGCATATCCCCAAACACAGTTTTATTTTTCTATTTAGTTTTGATGTGCAGATATAAGCTGGATCTGAATGAATGCTCCGCTAATAGCTAGCTGAGAGGGAGAGAGATTTTGAGTGTGTTTATGTAAGTACAGTTTGCTCCTGCTCTGTTTAGATATTCAGCACATAAAACAGTGTCAAAGTAATCAGTTTTGGCTGGTGTTTGATACAAATCACTTTAGCACTTAATACAGGGATAGTGAAATGATGTTAACAAAATGTAATTATTGTAGGAATACAGGGAAGCAGGACTGTGCTTAACCTGTCCCAAAAGAGAGGGTCACCTTCAGGTGAAAGGACCTTGTTAAGCCAGGGGCTAGAATGTCAGAGCCCTGTGAAATTAAGAAGGGTGGGAACAGATGTCCCATCCAGGAGGTGTGGACTTTCCCTAGGAGTTTGACTGGTTTGACCTGTTCCTCCCCACTGTTCAAATAATAGAGCTAAGTAGGCTTCATTAGGAGTCTCTTTGTTATTTTAAATGCTCAATCAGAGTTAAAAAACTGTTATGATGTGTTTCTGCCCAGAGCTGAAATCACTTGAGATGGGACATGTTTCTGCCCAGCCTACAAAGAGCTGAAAATCAGCAAGAGAATGATGTGCAGAGGTCACCGCAGAGAGAGGCAGGTGGCAGCAGAAGGTGACTGACAGTTGGCTGATGAACAAGTAGCTGGTGAGGCAGTGAGCAGAGCGAGCAGCCAGAAGTACAGTTGGTGGAGAGGCACAGCGAGCGGCCAGCAGGGCAGCAGGTGGAAAGGCACAGTGGGTGGCGGATGAGCAGTGGAGCAAGTAAAGTGCCTCCATACCTCTGCACAGGGTGGGAGGTGAACTCTGCAGAGGCACCTTTGAAGCCTGGGTCTGCACAGACCAAGGACAGCAACTGTGAGTGGGGTGCACAGAAGGGACGGGCAGGCTAAAGGAACTTTTGGGTTGCTGGACTTAGGAACCTGAGGGGGAAAAGGACACTGCCCAACTTACTGGGGGGGTGGGTCTTTTGCTCATAGTTTACGTTTATGAACCTGGTTTGTGGTGTTTTTCCAAATTAATGCCGAGTTCCTTCCTCCTTTTATTAAAAGTTTCTTTTCTACACTCAGACTCTGTGCTTGCAAGAGGGGAATTACTGCCTCATAGAGTTGCCCAGGGTGATGTGTAATTTTCCCAGGTTTCTGGATAGGGGCTTGAGCTGGTTCTGTGTTGTATCAATGGAAAGGAACCACTAGATATTGAACCTGGCCCTGGTTGCTGCTGGTTTCACTTGGTAGAAGGATTGCACAAGCAAGCCACATTATCTTTCATATGGCTCGGCTGTGAACCAGCCCCCCCATTGTGCTAGGGGCTGCACAATATCACAAACTTACTCTAGCAGAATACTAATGAGACTCTTCCCACATACACTCATGAGAGAGCGAAGCAGCTTTCACTACTGCAAGGGATTTCAAACACTTATTTATTGGTAAGCTGTGTAGGAGTGTGAGAGAGGTTAGAGTTGGTTATTCTATCATTTGTGATGAACACAACTGAACTGAAATGTCACAGCAGTTGCACCTGGTAATTTTAAAGCTTCAGAGTCTTGGTAGCCTGTGGTTTCACCTGCCAAGCAAATAAAAACTGACTCCCTGACTGACCGTACACATTTAAATTATTATAGACAAATATATTTCACAATGTGCTTGAAAACATGCTGAGCACTTGTGGAGCGTAGGCTGTGTTTGGATTTGACTAGGAGTTTAGCAGCTTACACTGTGCAGCTCCAAAAGATGGAGCTGGGAGTTTAATTGAATACAATCATAGATTATCAGGGTTGGAAGGGACCTCAGGAGATCATCTAGTCCAACCCCCTGCTTAAAGCTGGCCCAATCTCCAGACAGAATTTTTACCCCACCTTCCTAAATGGCCCCCTCAAGGATTAAACTCACAACTCTGGGTTTAGCAGGCCAATGCTCAAACCATTGAGTTAATACCAGTGCAGCCAACAGTGATCCTAATCACTTGTGTGGGGCTGACTGTTGTTAACCTTTTTAGAATCTATAATGACCTTCTCAGACATTAGAGAACCTCTGCAGAAAGACACAGAAGATGTCATAGTGTAATAAAAAGGACATGAAGAAAATTAATTTTAAATGATCGAAGAAAAGGCAGAATCCCTATAAAAAGAACCCCCTGAGAAGAGATAATATCTTTGTCAAAACCCTTACATTAGTTGTTTTAGCAATTTCCTTGCTGAGAATGAACAGGGCTGCTGGCTCTTGAGGGAGGAATCTTTGGCACGTGGACCATCAGGGAAATCCGCAGAAGGTCTGGGACGATTTGTTTACCCTCAGGATCCACAGATTTGGACGATCGCAGCTCCCACTGGCCATGGTTCGCTGTTCCAGGCCAATAGGGGCTGCAGAAAGCGACAGCCAACACATCCCTTGGCCCACACTGCTTCCTGCATGCCCTATTGGTCTGGAACAGCAAACTGTAGCCAATGGGAGCTGCGATCAGCCGCACCTGCGGACACTGCAGGTAAACAAACCAGCCCGGCCCTTCAGCAGATTTCCCTGATGAGCTACATAACAAAGGTTGCTGATCCTTGATCTAACTAATCACCATATTTGGGGTTGGGAAGGAATTTTCCCCCAGGTCAGATTGGCAGAGACCTTGGTGGGGGAGAGTCGCCTTCCTCTAGAGCCTGGGGCATGGGTCACTAGTGTAAATAGTGAATTCTCTGTAAATTAATGTCTTTAAACCATGATTTGAGGACCTCAGTAACTCAACCAGAGATTATAGGTCTATTACAGGAGTGGGTGGGTGAGGTTCTGTAGCCTGCGATGTGCAGGAGTTCAGGCCAGATGATCCTGATGATCCCTTCTGACCTTAAAGTCTATGAGCGCAAGTGGATAGGGACAAAATCAGAAAGGCCAAGGCATGAAATGAGTTACACCTAGCAAGGGACATAAAAGGCAATAAAAAGAGGTTCTTTAAATACATTAGGAGTAAAAGGAAAAATGAAGCAAAATGCAGGTCTTTGGCTTAGCAGGGAAGATCTAATAACAGACAAGGTTAAAGAGGCTGAGGTGTTTCATCCTTATTTTGCTTCAGTCCTCACTAAAAAGGCTAATACTGACCAGATATTTAACATAATAACAAGGGGGGAAGAATGCAAGTCAAAATGCAAGAAAAAGTGCAATATGCACATCCCACGGTGCAGCCCTCCAAGTGTGCTCTGGTGTACTGACAGGGAGGGATGGAAAGAAAGGGTCTGACCAACCCCATCCACCCCCAATCACACACACTCCTGCTACATATCCTATCTCTGGACCTTTCTGTGCTCCTGGTAACAGAATCAAGCCCAGAATGAACTCAGGTTGCTCATGCAGTTACATTAGGTTTGATTGTTGCACAGGAGATTTAGCAGGGAAAGAGAAGCTTCCTGTCATCTCTTGCCATTTAGGCACCTGGGCTAGGACAGCCATAGTTTAGCTGTTGAATAATGGGAAGGAATGATTCAAAAAAGGGAAAGAGGAAAAACCCAAGGAAACTATAAGGCCGTTTGTACTGGCCAATAAAACTTTTAGAGTGAGTCACAAAGCTAAGTGATACCATTTAGAACTGATTAATGTACATCTCAGGAACTGTGCTTATTTCAATTTTATTATATGCAAAGTATTGAAGTGAACTTTGCAACTTTCAGTTGAGTAACTTAAAATAACACCTAACAATTGGTGGCACAGAATCTGAATTTAAAAAGTTCCCATTGGAACTGCCTGACGACAAGAATGCTTCCACGTGTGGACAAATTCTCTGGTGATTTAAGTCTTGAACATTAAGAAACTGTTGGTGTCACTATGCCTTGATGGTGTTATCAAAGGCAGTTTCAAATAGTCTATTTTAAAAGAGCCCCCTTTATTTAAAGGGTGTCCTGAAAAGAGATTACAATGTGTTATGCTGTGGCATGATACAAAGGCTTTATCAGCATGAATTTAAGATGGACATGTTATCCAGGAGTGGGGAAGCCATGAGAGAGTTATGCAGGAATTTGCAGGTCATCTTAATGAGGCTATGTCTACACTAGCACTTTTATCAGTAAAAACTTTTGTCAGCCAAGGTTGTGAAAAAAACACACACCCCGACTGACGTAAGTTTCACTGACAGAAGCGCCGAGGTGGACAGCGCTATATCTGCAGGAGTTGCTCTTCCACTGACATAGCTACTGCTGCCTGTTGGGGGTGTCTTAATTATGCTGATGGGAGAGCTCTCTCCTACTGTCATAGAGCGGCCATATGGGAGACTTTATAGTGACGCAGCTGCAGTGGTACAGCCATGCCGCTGTAAGATCTGTAGTATACATATAGCCTGGGTATATGCAGGATTCGTTGGATAAGTATTCACAGAAGTGTGGAAAAACCTGGTGAGGCAGAGATTACCACTGTGTTAGTGTTTTACCACCTCATAGTATAATATCTGCTCTGGGCCCCCATTCTACACTCATTGTTCTGAGATCATAAGAGTAACGACTATTTTATTTCAAAATGTTAATAGGGTTGAATAAATCATTTGGGTAGGAGGAGGAGACCACCTATTTCCTAATCACTTATTAAATGCAAACTTTTCCCATATTTCTTCTGGGAACATGTTCGTGATGTTCTGCATTTTGATTTACTAGAGGCCAATTTGGTCCTTTTGCAAATGGTGCCAGGTAAACTTGCTGTTGCTGCTGGTATTTGTGTGATCCTGCAGGAAACCTGGATGTCCTGTCACATACAAGGAGACTGGAGCACTAGTGTACAAGCCAGGAGAGGGAAAAGAGCAATAAAGAGGAAGATTGTTTGAGAATGTAATTAGAATAGAGAAACAGAATGATACAGCTAAACTGTCTTCTTTATTCTAACAACATCTAATCCAGAGGTGGGCAAACTACCGCCCACGGGACCATCCTCCCCAGGGGGCAGTCAGGGGACAGGGGGCGGTTGGGTGGGGTAGAGGTTCTTGGCTGGGAGCACTTAGGGGATGGGGAACAGGAGGAGTTGGATAAGCGTGGGAGTCGGGGATCAGGGGTGTGAATGGGGTCAGGACAGTTCGGGACAGGCAGCAGGGGGGTTGGATAGGGGATGGGGTCCTGGGGAGCCTGTCAGGGGGCAGGGATGTGGATAGGGGGTGGGGCAGTCTGTGGACAGGGAGCAGGTGGCAGTTGGATGGGGGTGAGCTCCTGGGAGCCTGTCAGGGGACGGTGGTGTGGATAGAGGTTGGGGAACAGGGACCAGGGGGGATTGGATAGGGGTTGGAGTCCTAGGAGGGCAGTTGGGGAGGCATTCAGGGGACAAGGAGTGGGGGGCTGGATGGGTTGGGCATTCTGAGGGGGGCAGTCAGGGGGCAGGAAGTGGGAGGTGGTGGATACGGGGCGGGGACCAGGCTGTTTGGGGAGGCACAACCTTCCCTACCCAGCCCTCCATACAGTTTTGCAGCCCCAGTGTGTCCCTCCGGCCAAAAAGTTTGCCCACACTTGATCTAATCCATACCAAGCACTATACTTCAAAGAGTAAGGGACATACATCTGATCCCTGCACTGCTGGGTGGCCCAACAATGCCAGGATTACAGCTATCACCCGCAGTGCTGTTACACCATTCCTGAGCACCAACAGTTCCTCAGGTCTCCTTCTCCAACTGTCAGTGCTGCAGGACAGGTCATTGCCTTCTCCCCCTGCATTCTCAGCATCCAGTAGCAGAGAGGAGACAGAAGGAAGGAGCTAGTGCTAAGCCAAGTGAGGCAGCATTGGATCATCTCCCCACCTGATATATGTGGAGTAAGGAAGCATTGTGAAGAGTGAGGAAGAGGAAGAAGAGATCCTGGTAAAGGATCCAAGAATGGAGAGAGACAAGGTGGGTGAGGTCATATTTTTTACTAGGCCAGCTTCTGTGTGTGACAGAGACAAGCTTTCACAGAGCTCTTCTTCACGTCTGGGAAACGAGTTTAGCTGCGAAGTACAAGGTGGAACAGATTGTTTAGCACAAGTTGTTAATTCCTATTTCAAGGGACTTTTCACGGTGAAGTGCTCTGTTAACACTTCTACAGTCATAGGGGGAGTGGGTGGGGGAAGGTAAGGAAGCTAGGGGGAATGATTTAGTTGTCTGTATTGAATCTATGATTTTCAGAGTCTAGCAAAATCATTCATTTAAGCTCCCAGGCTCATCTTTCGAAAATGTTGTACAAGTTTCCTTTGAGGACTGAGGTCAGATAGAGAGTGGTTGCTTTGAAAGAACTGTGTAAGTTGCAGAGACTCCTTTCATAAGGAAATCCTCTGGCAAAACAACAAAGCCAAAATACTCCAAACCTCTGTAGCAGAGCCAATGCCACGAATTACTCCAGCATCGGGGTGAGGTTGTGGCTTGGGCCTGGATGAATCCTTGTATTCATTCTATCCTAGCTGTCAGAACACTTCCTGGTGCCTGATATATTATGGGAAGGTGGATGTTATTTGATTTTTGCCTTTAACATAAGCCCTGGTTTATAAACTCTCTCCAGAATCCCCCTCTCTCACATGCCATACTGGAATTCTGAGTACTTAGCATTATGTGTGCATGTGCCCCCTATTAATTTTGTTAAAAGCCATATGTTGCACACTCCAATGAACTGAATTGTTCAGATCTTAGCTTTTGCAGAATCAACATTTTCCTTGCTCTGCGTACAGCTCAGATGCAGATAATCCACAGGAGAAATCTGTTGTTCAAGGTTCCATTGTCTGGAGTCCTATCACTATCAGTTTTACTGTAGGCACAAATACAACTGAACAGTCTAACAGAAAATCAGGGAGAAAGACAGCCACAGAGAAAAGAGGGAACAATATCTCATATACATCTTTGTGGAGCTGGAGTGCCACATAATTATTAAAATAGAATCTCATTTTTTTAGAAATGCCATTCTTTTTATTTGAGCATTCACAAAGGTGTTTACTGGCTCAGTAGTTTGATATTTAAGTGCCCTCATTTCACTGTCCTCTATAAACATGTTTCAAATTTTTATTCAGTGTTTAGATGTCTTTAAACATTTGACACAATAGGTATTGATCTACTGTGGGAACAGACCTTTGATAGGAGCTCTTCAGTCTAGTAGACAAATATCTAATAAGATCCAGTGATTAGGAACTGAAGCTAGACAAATTCAGACAAACTAAGTATATTTTTAACAATGAATAATTAATCATTTGTGACAAAGTATGGATTTTCTGTAATATTTTATGAAGCCTATATGTGCCTTATTTTCCCCTATGAGCTGCAGGCTTACCTAGGGTTCTGTGCTCTTTGCAGAAGCTCAGAGACACGGGTGTGAATGGTTTCTAGCTGTCTAGATCTTAGCTCCCAAATCAGTGGAGCATCTGAGAAGACAAGGACAAGCCCACTCACTGTGACTTTGTATTTAGCAATCAATGACCATGGCTATCCCAGATCTTGTCAGGAAGCGAAGCAGTGTTGCCCAGCTGGGGAACAAAGGAATGGGAAGATGCTAGGGTTGTTTAAGAATTGACTGCTGCAGGCTTCTGGGGGTTCACCTGAAGTGGGACAAAGGACATCAGACAGATGGGGAGACAGAGCTTGAACAAAGGGTGTTTACTACAGCTTGGCTGGGCTCTGGCTACCCAGAACGGACTGTGCTGTAACTGTCTTTTCTCAGTACTAATCAAGGACTTTTTATGCTGTGTTCCAGTCAACTAATAAACTCATCTGTTTTATAGAGCTGGCTGAGTGTCACTTCAAATGAAGAGGAGGTGCATTGCTCCCTGAGATTGTACAAGTCTTCCTCAGGGGTCTTTCTCAGTGGCATTTACTGAACAAAGCTTACTGAAGGGTGCTAAAGGATCAAAGGTCCAGCCTAAGGTGGTGGTGAAGCCATATCGTTTACCCTGGAGGAAGAGTGAGACCCCTAGAGGGTCTAGCATACTGAAGGGTTCCCCCCAAAGACTGTTCCAAAGTTGGAGCCATAGAACTGATCCTGTGGATCCATGATACCATTATAACAACTTACCAAATGTTGTGCGACTCTTCACTACCAGACATTTTTAAATCAAGATTGTAGATCTAATAATGCTCTAGTTCACAGAAAAATTAGTTCAGGGAAGTCCTATGGCCTGTGGTATACATGAGTTATGACTAGTTGTTCATAATGCTGTCTTCTGATCTTAAAAACATAAGAATGGCCATACTGCATCAGAACAACGGTCCATTTAACCCAGTAATCCTGTCTTCTCACAGTGGCCAATGCAAGATGCTTCAGTGGGAATGAACAGAACAGGGCAATTTATTGCATAATCCATCTCCTGCCATCGAATCCCAGTTTCTGGCAATCAGAGGCTTCGGGACGTTCAGAACATCTTTACTAATAGCCATTGATGGACCTATCCTCCATGAATTTATCTAATTATTTTTTGAAACCAGTTATAGTTTTGGCCTTCACAACATCCCCTGGCAATGAGTTCCACAGGTTGACTGTATGTTGACATTATAATCTATGGAAAAAATGAAAAACATTCTTTCTAAGAGGATATGACAGAGAGACACACTTAAATGTGGGATTAGATGAAAGGAGATTGTTCACTTGAGGAGAGAGAGAGAGAGAGAGATTTATGAGTTCTCAGCACAGAGATGATACTTGAAATTTAGACTGACAAAATTGCCAGAGACAGGATTCAAGTATAGAGGACAAGTAATTCAAATGTTTAATGTAAAAACTTCAGCATATGGCTCCCCTTCTGCCATTTTAAAGATGAAAGTGAACAGCCAACTATAGCAAAATGTGCCATACTTCACCAGTATTCAAAGTGAGTTTCAATGACAGAGAATGCATGCATAAAACTAAAGTATTATCAGCCAAAAAGAAAAATAGGGACAGTCCCATTCAGATGAGTAACAATGCCATTGGTGTATAGAGAAGCAGCATAATACATCTATTTAGCTATATATGCTAGTAATTGGATAAGGCAAAGTCTGGTTTTGATTTTGGCAAAACCCCACTTATGTTTTGGTTTTTCAAGTCTTAGGCAACACAATGCACAATTCTGAGATTTGTTTTCAGCTTTGGATTCATGGCCTGTAGAAACAGAATATTTTACATTGTCTTAGCTCATCTAAATCAAAATAATCTGGTATTTTACTATGGTTAATATTTATATTGCCTAGGAGCCTGTAATGGTCCCTCTCTCTTGGGTCTGGAGGGAAGCCACTCTGCCTAACTTCCATAGACAACAATCGTTGGGGCTCTGGCCTTCTGGTGGTACAGGCCAAACAAAGCAGCCAATAGCTCTCAGCCTCCTGGATAGAGCACTAGAAACAGTCTGATGCAGGCTGTCTGGCCAAAGGTGTATCAGCAGCCAGCCCCAACTGTGAGTTGGTGGCAGGGGGACCCGGGCCCACCCTACTTCAGTGGGTCTCAGCCTAGGTCCCTGGCAGTGGTGGGCTGTCTTGTCAAAGGGGAAACACAAGCTCATTGCCTCATGTTCCAGCAGAAAAGCCAGACTGAAGTCTGGCTCCCCTGGGCTCTGCTGGCATTGTCTCATCAGCACCTGTCTCTGTTTCACTGCTTCACAGTCAGGCGGAGTCCCCTCCAGCAACTCCGTGGGGCCCTCTGTCTCCTGAGTTTGTAGGGCACTGGTTGGCTTGGCTGCTAGTCCAGGTTCCCGCAGAGGGCTCAGCTCTCTAAAAGAAACATCCAATTCCTTCCCTGGTCCAGCTTTGACTGACCTGTAGGGCCCTCCTTTTGTACTTCCTGACCCACTCCTGCACTTCCTGTGAGGACGGCAGGGTCAATTTGGCTCCACCCACTATGGGGAATGTAATGGTACTTCCCTCTCAGGTCTGGAGGGAGGTCACTCTGCCTCAGTACAGATCCCCACTCCTGGATCACATCCCTATTGTGCTAAGCATTGTACAAAAACAAAGAAACAGAACTTGCCCTGAAGCGCTCATCACTTTGATCACCTTGACAGATAGGTCCTTCAGCCCTCATATAGATTGCACTGAATTCAACATGTCTTCCATTTTTCTGTTATCCTGGCCTTCCTTCGCCATGTGCGGCCATGCCTTTTCACGATAAAATCTTCCCATCTTATTGGAGGTCAGACGAGTGGTCATTTCAGTTCCCATGGGTACCACTTGGCAACAGCTGCAGTCCATTAATTATCAGTGAGCCTATCTATATACCCACCCGGCCCATAACATATTACTGTACCTGCTTTCAACAACAACATCCTGCACTCCACTCTGCTGTGAGATCACTTCATTGCGGACTTGGTCACAGATTGAAACCCCCAGAATTCCTCTTCCTATCACCCGCTCCGTGAGAGATAATTATTGCTCTTCTATCTTCATCAGTACCCATGTTTTGCTGCCGCACAACAGTTCTGGCAGTACTGTTAAGTTGAAAAGGTTTGCATATGTTGCATTGTTGATTTTTCCTTGGAGGACATCCTTGATGGAATTGAATGTGCACCAACTAGCTTGCTTTTTTTGTGAGAATTTGCCTTCTTGGTCATGGTGAATGTTAATTTCTTGGCCCAAATAGACATGTCACTCATCTTCTTCCATTTGTTCTCTGCTTATTGCAGAGGTATATGTTAATAAGTAGAATAGCCTCAATTTTGGAAAAAATGCATGTAAAGACAACAAAAGGGCAACTTCAAGGGTCTGAATGCTTTATCTGAACCTTCTTAGTTGTCTAGGTTGGCCTGTGAGCCTTTTATTCTCTCACAATCCCACATCAGGCTTTTGACTAGACCCTCCCTCTGCCATTAACTTATATTGTCTTCTTGGGAGTTGGGGAAGGGCCACAGAAGTAGGCCTACTGGCCTATCATTCTTTATCAGGTGTCTTTGGCAAAGGGGAGTTCCACTCCTCTCCTGGAATTTTTTGGGATTGTCCCCCATCTCTGTGGCTCACTTGCCCCCATATAGGCTGGGAAAATGTAGACCCTTCCTGAGTAGAGGGGTTAGGCTCAGCAGTTCAGAAAACAAAAAAGAATATTGTGTGGCTTCCTACAATAGTCCAACCTAGCTCAGTGCTCAACATGTAAGATACACTTTGAAGTGGCCTCCAAATTTTCAGAGATATCATACGGTACAAAAACCTTGGAGCCCAAGTTTTCACTGATTGAAACATTTTCCACCCAAAACTACACATTCATGAAGAAAAAACCATGCTTTGGGAAATAAGCAAATTCTGTTTCTTGCTTTTGTGTGTGTGTATGTGCATCAAATAATTCTCACAATGTTTTCTCCATACAAAGGTCAGAACAGAGGCCACATAGAATTGCCTTCAACTTCCCCTGCAAAAAACAGTAATAAAGAAACTATTGAATGAAATAAAGAAATAGTAGAATGTTTATCTGAACTCTGCTGCGTCTGTGGCTTATTTTCTATTAACCAAGCAAAAAGCATTTCATCATTCCTTGCTCCGGAGGCCTCTTAGAGATACCCACTTCATAATATGTACTACATCTGGTACAGAGAAAAGAGTAGGCTGTTTGCATTTTGCTATATCTCAAGGGAACAACAAAACACAAACTACAGGTTCAGAAAAGGTGACTAAGAAAAAAGTACAAAGCCAGATAACTGTAGTTGAAAGAGCTGCAGCTGCTTTAATTTTCTCCTGGTACTCATAAACAGCACACATGGCTGGGAGCACAAATATGAGTCTACTTGAAAAAAAAAAAAGGAAAGAGATTAAAGAAATGGTAGAGAAGTTTGATAAACACTGTATCTCCTTATTACCTGACAGCATACAACCATAAAGGGCTAAAAATCTAACAACATCAAACTAGGGTATAAAACTATAAATTTGAAACGGTTTATCTGGGACGTATTCTCAAGAGTACAGTATTTATCATTTTATAATCATGCAGTAGTCTCAGATTTAAAAACGGGAAATTAGCTAATGCTTGTACAGTGCTTTGAAGATGTAAAACACCATTTAAGTTCTAAAAATTATTATTATTATGGCAAGTCAAATGAGAGAGTGGGTAAGGTTTTGACATAATCATGGAATTCCCTGAAAGTCATGATCAGTGAAGAACTGTAATACACTATACAGAGGAGAAGTCTGTTTTTCTGTTGGGTGGGATTCCTATTTTGCTAGTGTAGCCATGCTAAGTTTTCTTGTGCTCAAAATCAGCACCGCCTTAGTTAAATTCTATGTTTTCTAGTTAAACACATGAAAGATCCTCTTAGCTTACTTTTCGGTTTGTGACAAGTAGCAGAGGAAAAGTCAGTTGGTGTCCCAGGAGGAGTTGATCTTGGGGGAAGTTTGGAACAATGAAGTGCCAGTATCAGTGTACCAAACAGCCGAAGATTTGGGTCCTCATCAACTATAATGGTTTATCATGGCTGTTATTTTTATCCCAAAAGAAGGAGAGGTTGAAATCTAACAAAATAAAGCAGTTTGAATGAATCATACCAATATTCTCTATACAACACCAAAGACAACTGAATAGGGGTAAGAAGTCAAGCTGTTTCTTTTGTAAGTGACAGTACCTGATGTTTCAGTTACTGAGTGAATTACCTAGGCTAGCAGCTGAACAGAGTGCACTTTATATGCTGGGCACATGCCATGCAATTTACTCATGATGCGTAAGTAGACTTGTGTGTTAATGGGGGAACGCTCCAGAATTTCCCTAATTCCACCAATTATGAAGCTGTTTCAAAGCTTCACATGGCTAGGTAAAGAGATGATGACCCCTACTCCGTAAAAGCAGC
This sequence comes from Chelonoidis abingdonii, assembly GCF_003597395.2. Lineage (NCBI taxonomy): Eukaryota > Metazoa > Chordata > Testudines > Testudinidae > Chelonoidis > Chelonoidis abingdonii. The sequence continues at coordinate 264,402,665 of NC_133769.1, forward strand.
AGTCTCCCATTCAAGGATCGGGCTCTTCTGCCTGGGGTTGCATGACAAATTCATGACAAAATGAAATCCTCAGCAAAGTCCTGTTACACTAAAGGGAGCTCTTCATATGTTCTTGAAGAGAAAACCTCTGGCTAGTGCATCAGTGGCTAAAAATATTGGGCAGCCAATAAACTGATGGATGGCAAGGAAAAAGAAAGACCTTTGACCCCTGGCTTGGGCATCAGAGCTGTTCCTAAGGCCAATTCAACTTTTTTCTCTAGCTCTCCCCTAATCTTATTTGGTGATGATGCTGTAAAAGACTACTGGCCCTCCTGGCACCTATGACTACTCTCCCAGTATTCCCTCACAACAACTAGTTGCCATTAGAATGCACAAGACCCAATCTCCAGCTGCACTGCCTTGTTGGGGAAACAAAATGACTGACAAGAGGGGAGTGAGTAAAGTCTGCTGGAGGAAAGGAAGTTTATCAGCTTCTCAACAGTACAAACAACCATAGTCCATGTTTTGCAAACTTTTACAAGTAGGGGCAGAGGTTCACAGATGTAGTGAATATGAAATCAAAGGCTTAATTTGACTAGGTTTGGATTTCTTTGCAAATGTTCCTCACAATCTTGCTCACTGCTTATTTACTTAGACACTCCTAAGTGTCTCTGTGGCCCATGAGGTGCTGGCATTCTGTCTAGGCCTCAATGGCTGAGCACTAGAAGTTCAAGGAGGCCTAGCTTGCTGGAAAGTCTGACCAAATGAGCCACATCATTGTGGCATCTGATTTCCAACACTGATCCAAATCACAAACGATGCGATCTTCATTTCTTTTATGCTTAAAGTGCTACACTCAAATGGTTAAAACAATATAGCCAGTTGAACTCCACTTTCTGTAACTGCGCTGAAGAGTGTTCTGCCCTACCTCTAACAGCTACATCACAAGGCAGGGCTTTTCCCCAGCTTGCCAAGGACTCACTACGATGCCCACACTATCTTTCAGGCAGTTTTACTGTCCAAACTTAGGTTAAATCAACAAAAATACAGTTCCTCAAACTATGGATTTTGCCCCTGTTAGTTCTCAGTTTCCTTTTGCCCCCTCCCACCCCAATCCACGTGATTCTGACAGTCCTTCTGCTCCTGCTTCCCTGTCTTAACCTCACAGAGGACTCACGCAGTCCTAGTTCTCCAGGGCTCCCTGTTCCCAGGGAGCAGGCAGTAAGAACCCTCTGTCCACTCTCTCTACCTCTTTCCTGTCTGACTCACCCAGGTTCTCCCACGCCAGGTCTCTCTCTAAGCTCAAATCCTCCGCATACCCAAGCCCTCTTTTAAAGTTCAACTGAGGTCAGCTGACCAGCTACAGGTGGACTGGTCCTGCTTCTTCTTAAAGGGCCGGTGTCACCCTGTGACAAGCAGTTAGACGATTTTCAATTCCAGTTTAGAGGGACCTAATCCGGATAGCTATTACTTTACACTAATAGTTTCCTGGAACAAATAGGGTCTATGGAAGTCTTGTAAGTTTAAACTCATCAAATTCATCCTGGACAAAAGGCCCACTGGATTTTAGGACTCCCTCTCTTTTTCTCCTACCCCTATCCTCTTCTCTAAATTATTCTGAACAGCAGATTATAGCTTTAGAAAATAGACAGACCATAACTGTGGGGAAGTTTAATAAACCTTCATTTAAAAAAAGAATGGATTTTGAAGTACATATTATACCAATAACTTATATATCCTTGATAAGGACTCGAACAAATGACTCATAATTAACAGCCCATTCAGATACAAATAACAGCTCCTACAAAGTGAAAGGAGAGAGGAAAAATGTGTGTGTACCAATATTAATTAATTAGCTAAGCAATGTTACTTAAGTGACTACATAATTAAATCTGGGACACTGAGGTTTCATTTGCTGTATTTGTTAATATTTGTTTCCTTAAAACCCAGTTCTGCATTAAGTAGATGATTGCAGCTTATTTGACATATAGTGTCCAGAATGTTTGAGTTTTCACTGAAATGGAAATGGATTTTCCTTGAGATGCGTATGTAACCACGGTAGTTAGTAAAATTTTCCTTGCCCTATTTCCACCTTTAAAACTGTTTCGTCAAGGGAGTCTCTGGGAGATAAAGGACTGAGCGTATAATTAATTAATAATTAGTCTGATTGCTTTCTGTCCTAAATATATAATAATGTAAGGTTTTGTCAGGTAGCTTTTGAGACTATGAAAACCGTCTGATGCACACATTAGTAATAATTAAATGAGGTTGATGATTGTGCCCTAACTGCTATCGTGTGCTGGTGCTCACATATTAGATAATTGAATAAAGATATTCAGAAATGTCAACATCCTGGCAGTGTGATTTTTAAATCAGTTTATAGTATTAAGTTGGTAACCTTTACATGTTTGTGTTTCTATCATATTTCTCTTAGTATTTCATCTCTCTTTGTCTCTTTTATTTTATATTCACTCTTTCTTTACCGCCAGCCTCAGACTGTAGAGTTGCATGAGTGCATCCAAAGGTGATACCGATATTGTTCTATTGATCTTCCAGTGAACAAGGGAGAGCATTAACAGATGCTGAGATTAGCACTAGAGATGGACAGTATTTCTTCCCTTTTCTCATTCTCCCTCTGTTAATGAGCAAGAATTGCCTCATCTCTTTCTCAGTTGGTCTTTCTTCATGCCATTGTAATTTCCTGGACAGCTGACAGAAACATTTTGCTGACATGTAGATCTACTCTGCTGGGTTTTAATCTAAAATCAACAAGTTTCTACTGTGTACAAAACTGCACTTCAGTATAGTTTTCTCACTGCTGCCCAGGAGCCAGGAAATATCTTATTACTTCATGATTCAATGATCAAATGACTCTACTTCAGTATTCTTCCCCACAAACATTTTCTGCACTAAGGAATACCCCCTTTCTGGCATTTGGTAATGCAGAAATTACTAATTACATTTACTATACATTAGATTGACAAGCTGGCTGACTTCCTTTGAACTGACCTTGATGGTTAATGGGGATCTAATAGTTATGCCCACTCCCTATTGCAGTCATTGGAACGGGATCTGGATAATGATAGTTGAGTTTCAAAAGGTTTGGTTAGATAGGTATCCAAAAGCTTTGTGCTTATCTGAAACTTGTCTATGTGACTGAACCACTTTGAACTAAAAATGAGGATGGAAAGTCACTGGAAATCCAGCAAGAGAATGTGTACTACAGGAGTGGGTGGGTGAGATTCTGTGGCCTATAATGTGCAGGAGGTCAGACTAAATTATCATGATGGTCCCTTCTGGCCTTAAAGTCTATGAGTCTATGTTCTTGTAATTTCCAATTCAGAAATGCCCTGTGGTCAAGGTTCTTTTATGGTACTTTCATATTCTGGCTCTAACAAACCAGGCAATGCAGAGGCATGCAAAGAGGGAATCCGATTAATTTCAATTAAACCTTTTCAAACTTCAGAAAGGTTTAAACTCTGGGTTAATTAATGATTTTTATTTTATCTTAACTGGTTTGTCTGTCCCTCATTTTCTTCTTAAAATATTTTACCTATGTAGAAGGGCCTTAGATCAATGGTTCTCAACCTTTCCTGACTACTGTACTCCTTTCAGGAGTCTGATTTGTCTTGCGTACCCCAAGTTACATCTCACTTAAAAATTTCTTGCTTTCAAAAATCAGACAAAAATGCAGAAGTGTCACAGCATGCTATTGTTGAAATTGCATATGTTCTCATTTTTACCATATAATAATATTTATCTAATGGAATATAAATATTGTACTTACATTTCAGTGTGTAGTATATAGAGCAGAATAAAGAAATCAGACATTTTAGTTTGTACTAACTTCACACATGCTCTTTATGTAGCCTGTTGTAAAACTAGGCAAATATCTAGATGAGTTCCTGTACCCCCTGGAAGACCTCTGAGTATCCCCAGGGGTGTGTGTACCCCTGGTTGAGAACCACTGCATTAGATAGTGTAAAGTATATGAAAAGCATAAGAGGTTAGTTTTGAAAGTCTTTTCTGAAAAGGAAACTGAATGATACTTTCAATATCATCAGTGGTAAAATTAGTAAAGTTCCATTATAATAGAAAAGATCACCAAGAGCTTCTGAAGATAAACAGCTTCTCAGCTGGTGCTTAGTTGGTAAAAAACACATCAGCTGAAGATAAATAGATTCTCAGCTAAAGTAAAGTTGAAAGTTAATGAGCTATGCCAACATATGCCAGCTGACAATCTAACCCAAGATACCCCTCCCTCATTATTTACATACTACTAGACGCACTGGCCATTGGAGTACATAGAGTATTCTATGTTGATACAAGACATGTACTCTGTCAGCTAGGAAGAGAAGAGAAACCTTGAGAATGGATTATTTCTGTCCTGTCATATATAATTAAATGCTTGACTTTTTTTTCATGAAAAATGTGAATATAACAGTGTGTTTCATGCATTGTAACATTTCTAAATATAATAATTAATCAGCAAATTACTTTGTTTTAATTACATTAGGAAAATTTCTCCAGTATTTGAAACTTTTTTGCTTGATCTGGATTTCACGGTCAACTATGTATTTCAAAAGTAATTAGAAATAGCAGTCAAGATTATTGTTACAAAATGTTTGTATTATGGGGCCCTAGTCAGGGATCTGAACTCCTCTGTGCTAGGCACTGTGTGGATATATAACAAAAGAGTAGTCTCTGGCTCCAAAAGGTTTTATAACATAAGATAAGAGTAAACTATTCAATATAGTGCAGCACATGCAGTAACTTTGGGTTTTTCTTCCCAGCGTTGGAACTGGAATTCAGAAAGAACAAACTCTGACATATAATACCTAAATGCTACCAACCTATACTCTTCATAATTGTCCTACCCTGCTGTAGTGAGGCTTTGCAAAGTCTTCAACTGGATGAGAACATGTAGAGGTTATGGGTGAAATCCTGACTGCACTGAAGTCAATGGGAGTTTTGCCATTAACTTCAGTAGAGCCAGAATTTCACCCTATACTTTTTCTTTATATTTTTCCTCTCTCTTAATAATTGTTGCTTATGTTGCTTAATAATTGTGGCCTCTCATTATGTAACCATAATTTGGATTACTCTGTTGGACTCTTGAGAAACAAGTGCAGAATCTCTGTAATGGGAGATCTCTCTCTTCCAGGAAGAAAGAAATTTTTTGAAGTTTACTGGTCAAGTGGTGCCAAACACCATACAAAAGTTGACGGGGGTTGTAGTCTTTGTCCTAAGAGATCCCACAGACAACAGCTAGTAGATAGCAGCCTGTTCTGGCACAAAATGTGCCCTCCAAACTTAATGGAGTTGGGATGCTGTGATGCACTCTTAAGGCTTCACCACATATCTAGAAGATCCATTTCCTCTTTTCCTTGAATGGATCATACTAGAATAAATGTTGACAGGTATTTTGTTGATGAACTATTGTTAGGCTAGTATCAATTCATATATTACTAATTTTTTAAGCCAAATTTGATTTTAAATTTGAGACAAATTCACACCTGGTGTAACGGATTTACACCAGAATGAATTTGTCTTCTAATATTTATATTTCAGCTGGCAATAAAAGCATGAAATGGACAGAAATTAAACACTAAATAAAGAGTTCATTAAACTTAAAATCCTCAGCAAGACAGAGATTTAGAAGTTAAGAACAGCTTAACTGATAATAGTACTGTAGCAATTAATGAATTTAACTACAATTATTTCAGCTAACTTTTGTTTGGGGTTAAGGCTGCTATTGTTTTATAAAGGACCTTACCTGTTTCTTACAGCTATGGTAAATGGTAAATGAAGGGTGGTGATTACACCCACCAGCTTCAATGACATTTTGCCTAAACCACAATGATACCCTTAAAAATCTGTCCCTAACTTGTTTTACCTGATACTATTGACATGTGGCTGTATGGAGTTGCTCTTACTCACCTCAGATAAAAAGTACAATTAGAGATCCATCCCCCACTATGTAAATGCTGGCTAGCCACAAATGAGGGGAACCAGTCAGGGAAGTCTTCAGGGTTCTATCCAAGGTTTTCCATAATGTGATGTTGGAGCACCATGATTAAAAACTGCAGAGGATAATTGGCAACTGAAATTTGGATGTGCTCAGTACGTTCAGCTTTGAAGGATTTGTTCAGTTCCTATGCCCAGAATTATAGCTAGTAAAAAGGAGACAGGTTCAAAACTGAAGGGGCAGAATCATGTGTTGAGCACAGTTTAATGCCAAGGGGTGGACAAAAGGGAGCTTCTTTTGTGGATATTGTATGGTTTAGCCTCCAGTTAAAAAAATAGTAAAATTTTAATGATTCCCAGATCATGAGAAGAATAATATCTTTCACAGTGAGTGCACATATCAGTCCTAAGAGTGAGTCAAACATATTGCTGGTTATAGCAGCCACAATGGAACAGGTACTTCAAAATAGCTGGGGTTGACAAATCATCCCTTGAGCTCCAAAATTTGATAAACGTTGACAATTCTTGTTCCTTGAACAAACATACATTTGAGAAGGTTAAGAAAATCTGAGGAGATCTCAAAAATCAATGTTTACCCCCAAGCCTATTGAAGAAGAAAAAGTCACAACTCCTGGACTGACTTACATATTGTACCTGGAGTAAAGAGTAGTGGCTGCAGTAAGGAGTTTTAAGTTACTGGTTTACAATTTAACATTTAATATTCATTGTTATTTAATGGCAGCTCCTTAATAGCTACTTATAACTGAGCCTATGTCCGCCAAACCAGATTAAATCCCTCACTGCATGTTCTAAGGTGCGTTTCAAAGGTGTTAAAAATGGTCCCACTTTAATAAATAATATAGTTACCGCCTCCAGTTTTAGAGCAGGAGATAGGGTGACCAGAACTTAAGAGTGAAATATCAGGACACATTGGACAAGAGGAGGTGGGTAGGGGAGGAAGAGAGCCATAGCTGCCCAGCACTCAACACAGAACCCTCCACTCGCTAGTATCCCAATATACACAGATTTCTCTTCCATCCCTCCCTCCTTCCCATTGCCCTTCCCCACACAGACCCCCACTGCCCAGTTCCCTAACACACATAGATCTCCCCCATTGCCCAGCACTCCCCAACAGGCCCCCACTGCCTAGCACCCCAAAACACACAAACCTCCCCCACAGCCTAGCGCCCTCCACACTCTCAAAGCCCAGCACCCACACACACCTCCCAGACACTCATTCCATCACATCCTGTCCTATTCCCTGGCCGCACTCACCAGCCCTGCTGGAAGGTCTCTGGCTCCTAGGGTGAGATGGGTCTCCAGACTCTCCACATGCTGTGCCTGCCACAAGCATGAGCTCCGTGGCTCCCGTTGGCACTTTTCCCAGCCTGCCAGAGCTGCGGAGAGGAGCTTGCAGGTGAGAGCAGTCCGCAGAGCCTCCTACCCCTCTCCCCCTGACCCTAAGAGCCAGAGGGACCTACCAGGGGTGGGGTTCCCGGCAGTGCCTACCTGGGGTGGATCTGGCAGGTCCCTCTGACTCCTAGGATCAGGGGCGGCTGAAGGGTCTCCACGTGCTGCGCCCGCCACAAGTGTGAGCTCTGTAGCTCCCATTGGCTGGGAAAAGCACCAATGGGAGCTGCTGGAGCCACGGAGTGGGGCTGGCAGGTGCCAGCAGTGCGCGGAGAGCCCCCTGCCCCCCCCACCCTGACCTTAAGAGCCAAAGGGACCTGACAGGGGGATGAGGTGGGGAGTTCCAGCGGTGCTTACCTGGGGCAGCTCCTGGGAAGCATCCTGCAGGTCCCTCTGACTCCTAGGATAGGGTCAGGTGGCGGGAGGCGGCACCTGCAAGCCCCACCCCCACAGCTCTGATTAGGCAGGAGGGAGCCAGTGCAGCATGTGGAGCTCTTCTCGGCCTCTGTGCCGCACTGCAGGCTCCTGCCGTTGGGCAGGCACTGGGAGCTGCCCCACCAGGAAGCGCTGCCAGCCCCAGGGCTTCAGGTGCCTGTAGTGAGCAGTCCCCAATATCGGGACAATGATGTCCCGACTGATGTGTGGTCGGGACGCGGGATAAATGTCTTAAAATCGGGACTGTTCTGATAATATTGGGATGTCTGGTCACCCTAGCAGGAGATCTCAGAAGGTACAGACTAAAGCCTCAGAATACCAACTAGGAATGTTTCAGGGAGATGTATATAGTTTCATATTCTTGGTGTCCAAGGCCAAAAGTGGTCAGAAGGTGCAGCTATCATTTGTACTAATCTTGTTTCATTCAATACCCTCCAAAATAAAGGCAAGGGAATGAAAAAGGCATGTGTAGGCTCATTGGTTAGCAAAGAAAGAGGATTAATAATGGACACCACCAAGAAAATTGAGGTGTTTAATACTTAATTTGCTTGTCTTCATGACAAAGTTAACTGTGATCAAATGTGTAACACAATATTAACAACAAGGGGAAGGAACACAAATGAGAGTAAAGAACTGGTTAAGGAATATTTAGATATGTTAAATGTATTCAGGTTGGTAGGGCCTCACAAAATTCAGCCCTAGAGTATTTCTCAAACTAGCTGAAGCAGTCATAGAACTATTAGCTATTATCTTTGAGAACTTGCGGAAGACAAGTGAGGTCCCAGAAGACTGAATAAGGGCAAATGTAGTACCTATAGTTAAAAGGGGGAGCAATGAGAACCCAGGAAATTATAGACCAGTCATCCTAATTTTGATATCTGGAAAGATACTGGAACAAATTACTAAACAATCAGTAATTAATCTATAGGATAATGAGATTATAAGGAATAGCCAGTATGGATTTGTCAAGAATAAATTATGCAAAACTAATCTAATTTTATTTGACAGCTTTACAGACCTAGTAGATTAGAGGGAAGTAGTAGATGTGATTATGATACACAGACCCATTGGTGGTTCACTACTGTGTGTCAGCAACTCTTGTCAGACTTGACATACTCACTATACCTAATACACTGTTCTCATGATATTTACTCCAAAGGTGAGATGTAATATATCACTGGAAAACTAATAACACACTGATCATGAGTATTCTTGAGTGATGTACATATGGTAAACCCACAAAGGCCTTTATAAATATATGATGAAAATATGTGACTAAAATGTGTTTAAATTAGGCATGTCACGGGGAGTTGATAAAGGAAAGGAAGAAATCAAATGTGTAAATACAAATTGGGAAATAACTGGCAAGAAAATAGTACCGCTGAAAATGATCTGGGGGTTATAGTTGATTGCAAATAGAATATGAGCCAACAATGTGAGGCAGTTGCAAAAAAGGCTAATATCATTCTGGGATGTATTAACAGGAGTGTTGTATCTAGGATATGGGAAGTAATTGTTCTGCTCTACATGACACTGATGAGGCCTCACCTGGAGTGCTGTGTCTGCTTCTGGGCACTGCATTTTAAGAAAGCTGTGGACAAATTGGAGAGTCCAGAGGAGAGGAACAAAAGTGATAAAAGGTTTAGAAAACCTGACCTAGGGGAAAGGTTAAAAAACTGGGTATGTCTATTCTTGAGAAAAGAACACTGAGGTGGAACCTGATAACTGTTCTATGGAGGACTGTGATCAATTGTTCTCCATGTCCACTGAAAGTAGGGCAAGAAGTAATTTGCTTAAATTGCAAGAAGGAAGATTTACATTAGATATTAGGAAAAATATTCTAACTACACCTCTACCCCGATATAATACTGTCCTTGGGAGCCAAAAAACCTTACTGTGTTATAGGTGAAACCGCGTTATATTGAACTTGCTTTGATCTGCTGGAGTGTGCAGCCCTGCCCCCTGACAGCTGCTTTACCACATTATATCCAAATTCATGTTATATTGGGTCGTGCTATATCGGGGTAGAGGTATATGAGGATATTTAAGTAGTGGAACAAATTACCAAGGGAAGCTGTGGAATCCCTGTCACTGAAGGTTTTAAAGAACAGATTGGACAAACACCTGTCAGACATGGTCTAGGTGTACTTAATCCTGCCCTAGCACAGGGAGTGGGGATTGGACTAGATGACCTCTCAAGGACCCTCCCAGCTGTACATTTCTATGATGCTATGAAAATCACCCCTGAATAGAGAAAAGGAAAGACTACCTACTATCTTCTCTTTGGATTCTGAAAATAGATAGGACTAAGAAAGCTCTTGAAACAAATGATGTCTTTCCAGTGGATTTTGCGCTGCAAAACATGTACATTATAATATGTATTAAAATATAGAATTTTGCAAAATCATTTTGATTTTACCTGAATAAATCCACCAAGTGCCAGGGAGCAATGCTTTTTATGATGAATTTTATTGATATGTAATTGTGATGGGCCATATTCAATCTTTGCAGCTCACTTCTGGGGGCCTTGTGGTTCTACCACACTCCACCCCAAGAAGCAGCAAGATGAGGGGAAATGAGCAGCAAAGGTGGGTCCTCCAAGCTTACTTGGAGACAAATCTCTGAAGTAGCCATTCTGGAAACCATACAGACATGGTTCCACAAGGACTTGAAGAGCTTGCAACAGCCACTCAGGTCTCTGCTGGTCCAGATAAAAAAGCTGTAGGGCCTTAGCAGTTCAGTTCAAGACTGGTAGCCAAGGAGTGAAAAAAGGATGCTGCTCTCTGACCAAAGGATTCTGACAATCAGACAGAGCTTATAACTGGCTAAAATTACATAACTGGGGTTGCAGACAGAGAAGGACCTGATGATGCTGGCCTTGAGATAGGGCTGGAGATAAAAGGGCCCAGTCGGAAGAGGTCCAGAGAAATAGCAGCAAAGAATTGGAGTGAGCAGTGAGTGGCTGCTGTGTGTAGGGTCCCTTGACTGCAACCCAGAGTTGTTGGCAAGCCTGGTTTCACCTACTGGCACAGGTCACTCAAACCCCAAGAAGGGGACAGGGATTATTTGGAAGCCAGAACAAAGGGCTGAATTTCTAAAGCCCACACTAGGGGCTTACAATGCTAATGAGGGCAAAGAGATTGTTTATTTATTGGACTCTAACAGCCCAGAAGGGGTTCGTGTGTGTTATATCCTTGGGGGCAGCCGGTTTAGGAAGAAATCACTTGAGGCCAGACAGCAGACAGCTAACAAAACTACCATTTATTTACAGACACAGAGCTCGCCTAACTTGCCGAAGTGGCTGGGCTATCCCCTAATCATCTAACTCAGTTGCCATAGGAACAAAAACCATGACAACCAAATACACAACATATTCCTCCCCCCCTAATAAGAACATCCCCTAAATATAACATACTTTAGACTAGAGAAGGAGGGTAGAGTGCCTCCAAGAACATGCTTCCTTCAAGGGGGTCAGCGAAGTCAATGTGAATATGTTGCCGCAGGTTTTCAGGTCAGTCCCATGGGTGTAGCGGTGCCCACTGGGGTGTATTCCTCACACCCTGACATGACATACAAGCTTTTGCCTTATCTTTAATAGCACTGTCCAATCCAGGCCACCAAAAATAGCTTTGTGCAATTTCCTTCATGCGTACTATTCCACAGTGACCGGAATGTAGCCTCTAACATGTGTGATCTCAGTGGTAATGGAATAATGACACGTCTCCCCCACAACAAACAACCAGATTGGAACGATAACTCCGTCCTCCTGGAGATGTAGATAACAAGATCGGGTGAGACCAGAGAGGTTTGTCGAGATTTTCCATGCCTCACCAGGTCCATAACTTGGGACAATACTGGGTCAATGCGAGTTGCCTTCTTTATTTGAGTAGCAGTGATGGGTGTATTCTCTACCTGTTCAAAGTAGAAGATTTCCTTTTGGGCACTATCTTGATGTTTGACTGGCAAAGGCAACCTTGAGAGGCCATCTGCATTGCCGTGCAGAGTGGATTTCCGATATTTGATTTCATA
>NC_133769.1:264415324-264484047 GCF_003597395.2 Chelonoidis abingdonii
AATATGAGCCAACAATGTGAGGCAGTTGCAAAAAAGGCTAATATCATTCTGGGATGTATTAACAGGAGTGTTGTATCTAGGATATGGGAAGTAATTGTTCTGCTCTACATGACACTGATGAGGCCTCACCTGGAGTGCTGTGTCTGCTTCTGGGCACTGCATTTTAAGAAAGCTGTGGACAAATTGGAGAGTCCAGAGGAGAGGAACAAAAGTGATAAAAGGTTTAGAAAACCTGACCTAGGGGAAAGGTTAAAAAACTGGGTATGTCTATTCTTGAGAAAAGAACACTGAGGTGGAACCTGATAACTGTTCTATGGAGGACTGTGATCAATTGTTCTCCATGTCCACTGAAAGTAGGGCAAGAAGTAATTTGCTTAAATTGCAAGAAGGAAGATTTACATTAGATATTAGGAAAAATATTCTAACTACACCTCTACCCCGATATAATACTGTCCTTGGGAGCCAAAAAACCTTACTGTGTTATAGGTGAAACCGCGTTATATTGAACTTGCTTTGATCTGCTGGAGTGTGCAGCCCTGCCCCCTGACAGCTGCTTTACCACATTATATCCAAATTCATGTTATATTGGGTCGTGCTATATCGGGGTAGAGGTATATGAGGATATTTAAGTAGTGGAACAAATTACCAAGGGAAGCTGTGGAATCCCTGTCACTGAAGGTTTTAAAGAACAGATTGGACAAACACCTGTCAGACATGGTCTAGGTGTACTTAATCCTGCCCTAGCACAGGGAGTGGGGATTGGACTAGATGACCTCTCAAGGACCCTCCCAGCTGTACATTTCTATGATGCTATGAAAATCACCCCTGAATAGAGAAAAGGAAAGACTACCTACTATCTTCTCTTTGGATTCTGAAAATAGATAGGACTAAGAAAGCTCTTGAAACAAATGATGTCTTTCCAGTGGATTTTGCGCTGCAAAACATGTACATTATAATATGTATTAAAATATAGAATTTTGCAAAATCATTTTGATTTTACCTGAATAAATCCACCAAGTGCCAGGGAGCAATGCTTTTTATGATGAATTTTATTGATATGTAATTGTGATGGGCCATATTCAATCTTTGCAGCTCACTTCTGGGGGCCTTGTGGTTCTACCACACTCCACCCCAAGAAGCAGCAAGATGAGGGGAAATGAGCAGCAAAGGTGGGTCCTCCAAGCTTACTTGGAGACAAATCTCTGAAGTAGCCATTCTGGAAACCATACAGACATGGTTCCACAAGGACTTGAAGAGCTTGCAACAGCCACTCAGGTCTCTGCTGGTCCAGATAAAAAAGCTGTAGGGCCTTAGCAGTTCAGTTCAAGACTGGTAGCCAAGGAGTGAAAAAAGGATGCTGCTCTCTGACCAAAGGATTCTGACAATCAGACAGAGCTTATAACTGGCTAAAATTACATAACTGGGGTTGCAGACAGAGAAGGACCTGATGATGCTGGCCTTGAGATAGGGCTGGAGATAAAAGGGCCCAGTCGGAAGAGGTCCAGAGAAATAGCAGCAAAGAATTGGAGTGAGCAGTGAGTGGCTGCTGTGTGTAGGGTCCCTTGACTGCAACCCAGAGTTGTTGGCAAGCCTGGTTTCACCTACTGGCACAGGTCACTCAAACCCCAAGAAGGGGACAGGGATTATTTGGAAGCCAGAACAAAGGGCTGAATTTCTAAAGCCCACACTAGGGGCTTACAATGCTAATGAGGGCAAAGAGATTGTTTATTTATTGGACTCTAACAGCCCAGAAGGGGTTCGTGTGTGTTATATCCTTGGGGGCAGCCGGTTTAGGAAGAAATCACTTGAGGCCAGACAGCAGACAGCTAACAAAACTACCATTTATTTACAGACACAGAGCTCGCCTAACTTGCCGAAGCTGGCTGGGCTATCCCTTAATAATCTAACTCAGTTGCCATAGGAACAAAAACCATAACAACCAAATACACAACAGTTTGGATTTTGTGGCACATCAAAAACTGCATCATGGGATGGTGAGCCTGCCCCCATGATGCACTGCAATCCTGTCCCAGAACTACTAGTGGCAGAAAGTGGTGATTTGCAGTGGGATAGCTACCCATGGTGCACTGCTCTCTCTGTTGATGCTAGAGCACCAGCTGTGGACTCTAGCCAAGCCATTGAAAAACTGATGAGAGGCTGGCTGGCAGCCTGCCAGGGGCACTGTAGTGAGAAAAGGACTGTAGTACTGCACCCTGCCACTAGGAGGTGCTCAAGAGGTAAGTACCCCTTATCAGTAGCCAGATACCAGGGCTATTAAAGGGGCTCAACAGGGACTATTTAAATCAGGGAGGCTTTGAAACAGCATTTTGACAATGAAAGTGCTTTCTGTAATTCATCCAGCCAGGCACTGTTTACTTGCTGCATTGAATGACCCTTGTAATGATTTCTGCCTAAGCAATAATTGCAGTCTGAAAATGTGCTGATTGGCACTATGTATGAATTTCTGCAGCAACCACTCTGTACAGGTCACAAATAAAGAGTCATATTTCTAAGACTAATTTTTTATTAAACAGCAATATACTGTGTGACGGGATCCCCAGGGTGTAGCCTGGGACTGTGGGACCACTGTGTCTCCTTAACTTTGCAGCCTGGGCTGTCTCTCACAATACTTTGCTAGTGACAAGCAGCAAACACCCCCAGACCCTCTTATCACTCGGCACAACAGCATATGGTGCTCCATCCCCAGCTAGATTGCATGAATGCTCCCAGAGCCACTCATGAATCACAAAGAGAAAGGCACCAGCCAAATCCTCCCAGCACTGTACCTCAGAAATATACCATCTTGCACTGTTCAAGACAAGCAGTACAAAATTATTAATTGGTTCACGACTTCATCAATTGAAAGTGAATATACACCAGCCTTTGCAAACCTAAGTAGATTTACCACACACTTCAGGCAAACTCACTTGTAAAGATAAACAGTAAAAAAATTATTGACTACAAAAGATAGATTTTAAGTGATTATAAGTGATAGGCAAAAAGTCAGAGTGGTTACCAAAATAAAAGAAAATATAAGCATGCAGTCTAAACTCTCAACCCTATTAGACTGGGCAAGATCTAGATAAAGCAGTTTTTTTCACCCCACTAGATATTGCAGTTCTTAAAGTACAGGTTTTACCTGGGCTAGTCTCCTCTATTGGAGTCTTCAGTCTTCTGAGTATCTTTGTTGCTTGCAGCATAGGTGGGGGCAGGAGAAAGGCCAAGCATGGGCCCCCTGTGTTCTGCTTTATATCCTCAGTCCCATGTCCTAGGAGAACACAAGTCCAGGCATGTCTGGTGGGCGTTCCTGAGTCCCCAGGCAAGGCTGAGCAATTCCCCTGATGTAGCCTGGTGCAGGTGAGTCATTGGAGCTCCGTTGCTGGACAATGACTGTTGATGGTTGTTTGACACCCTGCCCATTGGTTACTTTCCTTGCTATTGTCTCTGGGGAGCTATCTGGCTGATTCCTCAATGTACAGCATGTTTAGTGACCAGCATACAACACAATCTCATAACTTCATATGCACTAAAGATATACATACTCAGAGAGAATGGTGAATTTCAGCTGATCATAACCTTTTCCCTGATACCTCACATGGAATGCTTTAAATGCAATATCACAATTAAATACAGATGAGGAATATGGGGGTTACAGGATGTTCCCCCAAAGCATATAATGTCACACACAGATTTCTATATCTGACAAGGAACATGAAATTGAGGAGCACTTTCACAGCTGTGTGTGTAAGTCCAACTGTTATTATGAAACATATCCCCAGATGTGGAGTGCAAGAGGCACTGTGATAGGCCAGGAAAATGCGAAGAATGTGTATGGGAAGTTTGGGAAGGGCATGGAACACAGTTCTGTATGATCTGTGAGAGGAATCAAGTGCACAATCAGGGACCTCAGCATCTCTTTGATTCTCCATCAGCTTTATCATCCACTCCAGCCCTGTTTCCTCTCCTGGCTCTCCAGTCTGAGTTTTTTGTTGATTGTCTGTCTCGACACTGTGTGCTTTCTATCTGCAGCATCAGATGACTGCAGCACTTCTCTAAACATGTCCTCCTTGTTTGTCTCCTTATCTGACGGAGGCGTTCTGTCTGTGTATAGGACCTGTCCCTCAAGGGCACATCTGCAGAAGCAAATAAAAGAATGAACAGAGTCAGTATTGAGAGTGCACTCATAGCCTTGAGTCATAAAAGTTACATACACCTCTGTTTCATGTTCCCTTGGCAAGCACACAGCATGGTGAGAGCCCTAAGCATGGTGAGTTCACCCCAGTGGAGAAGGGGCAAGAGGGCACAAATGGCCTGAGTGGTTTCAGAAAGGGATTAATAAAAGTGCTAGGGTCACTATTCCAAATACTGGCACCACTTTCCACAGGCAGGAATGATCAAAGCCAATACTCCTAAGGGTAACCAAGGATGTAAGGACAGATGTCCTGCATGCATGTGGCTTGAGACTGGGTCCATATGCTTCTCACCTGTGTGCTGTTCTTGTTCCTGAAGAAGTAATTGCCAATTAGTGCGACAAAGTTTCCTACAGCGAGAGAAGAAACAAAACAGCTCTGCCAAGGAACATTCAGCAGAGGATTGCAGAGTACCTCCACGAAAGTTTCCTAGAGATCTCTATGGGGGATTCCTGGGAGATCCCATTTTGCATTAATAAACATTTCCTCATGTCTCCCACTGTGTAGCTGTGCAGGAGAAGGAGAAGCAGATGCAAACAGTATCTAATGTTGTTAATTACTATCCCTTCTCCCACTTGTACCATGTAACAAAGTAAAGAAGATCTCCACCTCATGACACCATGCAGTATCAAAGAAAATGAATACTTACTGGAGCTCCCCTTTCCTGCGTCAGGCATGCCAAAGCTGGAGTACTGGGACTGACTAGATCCCTCCAGAGTCAAAAAGAGGTTCTGGCTTGCAATGCCACTGGATGACCATGTCTCTTGTCCCCCATTCTCTTTCAGTTCCACTTCCTTATTCATTCTTCATCTTTGTGCCAGAAGGGTAGGGGCAGAACAGGAAGTATGAGAGGCAAGGCCTCCAGCTCAGTTGAGGGAAAGCTAGGGAAGGAGTCAGACCCTGCTACCCTGCTGCTGGCCCCTGAACCAGGGACCAAGTTGTATCAACTCTTATCTCAGGAGGAGTATCCAGAGAAGCTGCTGCCTGGCAAATGCCCCAAAGAGCTGCTGGAGCTGCTGGCTGCTTGTAGAGCCTGAGGGCCTGTGAGTAATGAAGCCCTATTCACAGGTAGGAGTAAGAGTAGCCAGGGAAACCAGACATTTGTCCAGATTTGTTTGCTGAAGCCACAGTCAGCGTGTTTCGTAAGGTTTCCCCGCCACTATTAGGGCCCTGGCCTGCGACCCAGTGAAGCAGAGTGGGCTCGGGTCCTCCTTGCCCCTGCTGCCAACCCAACTTCTGGGGTAGCAGCCTACCACTCTTAGGCCAGATGGCCTGCATTTGTTCGCTGTCTGCCCCCAGCAGGTAGCTGGGCCATAGACTGTTTGAACTCTGCCCAGCCCAGAGGGCTGAGCCTGACCGTGCTAATTCCCTGTTGACTGGTTTTCAGCCACAAGATGGCGTCATGAGGCGCAGTCACCTCCTTCTGATGCTGACAGGGAGGAGCCACTCCAAGCCACTACAGACTGCATTGGCCACTGCCTTCAGTCCCTCTGACTTATCCATGGGGCTCTTGGCAGTGGAGGTGGGGCCACCATCTAGGATGGTGTGCAACTCCTTGTAGAAGCGGCATGTCAGCACCTCACCAGAGTGGTGGTTTGCCTTTCATGCCTTCTGGTATGCCTCTCTCAGCTGCTTGGCCTTAACACTGCACTGCTGCATGTCCCTTTCATGCCCCTTCTCCTCCATGCTATGAGCAATCTGCTCGTAAGTATCAAAGTTCCTATGGCTGGAGAGGAGCTCTGACTGCACAGCCTCCTCTCCCCACAGACCCAGCAGATCCAACAACTCTGGTGTACTCCTGGAGGGAGCATGTTTGTTGTGGAAAGCCAGCATGGTCAGCTGGGAAGACGTGATATGAACTCTCCACACCAAGGAAACAGGAAGTGGAATTTCAAAAATTCCTGGGGCTTTAAAGCGGGAGGGATGCATGCCTGTGTACCTAGCTGCAGGGCAACGGAGTTGAAACTGCTGACCACAGCAGTCGTGATGGGCATTGTGGGACACCTTCTGGAGGCCAATTAGCACAACATAATCAAACGTAGTGTCTACACCAGGGGTCAGCAACCTCTGGCTCGCCCTGGCAGGCCGGGCCAGTTTGTTTATCTGCCGCATCAGCAGGTTCAGCCAATTGTGGCTCCCACTTGCCATGGTTCGCAGTTCCAGGCCAATGGGGGTGGCAGGAAACCACGGCCAGCACATCCCTCGGCCCATGCCGCTTTCCACGGCCCCCATTGGCCTGGGACAGCAAACCACGGCCAGTGGGAGCCATGATCGGCCAAACCTGCGGAGGTGGCAGGTAAACTGACCCAGCAAGCTGCAAACCAGAGGTTGCCGAACTCTGGTCTAAACTGATACTGTTTTTTTTTGTTCTAACTTCGTCGCAAAAAGCTGTGTGCCTCTTGTTTAGGTGGCTTTACTATGTTGGCATGGGAGGAGTGTTAAATTGGTGTGAGGAGCATTGTAGTGTGTAAACCTCCACTGTTTTGTTGACGAAAGCTGACTTTTGTCTACAAAACTGTGTAGTGTAGACAAGGCCTAAAACAGATTTTCTTCACTCATCAGTTCAAGTTGGATGTAATACTGCACTTCAGCCACATGATGGCGCCATTAGAAGTAACCTAGATATCCTGCATATTATTTGTTTGTTATGATTATTTTAATAAAATAAGTATTTGTGTAGTGAGATCCTGTACTATATGAATGCCAAATACATACAGTTAAAAATACATCAGTACCCTCAAGGAAGAACAAAACTTCCATTGCCTTCCCCACAGATTAAGCTTTTTTCTCCGCTGGAATGAAATCTGGCAAGTTTACTTTGCATTTGAGTTCTTACAAGAACTCTTGCCAACAGAGAAAGACCTTCTAATGTGATGTAAAGCTGATAAGATTGTGATTCAGTCTGATCTCTGAAGACCTGTGATCATGCAGTCAAGAGCCTTCTATTAACAATGTGCAATTTTCATTCTAAATTTCGGCAGCTCCAGCGATCCTAGTTAAAACTACTGTATAGGGAATGGTGTGAGAGGCCACCCCAAATAACCTGGCACTATATAGATGTTTCCAAATCATTCTTGCAAACCAAAACCCACACATTTAGGTTTGACCCAAATAAATCTATTGAGTGCCTGAAAGCAATGCTTCTTATGATGGAGTTTATTCATATGTAACTCACCCAACTAGAACAGAGATTTTTTTTACATACCGATAAAAAACAACAAGGGGCATGGACATTGCTGAAAGAAAAGGCCATTTGGAATTTGAATTAGTGTGCATGAACTTGTTTATACAATATATCTTAGGCTCTCAATGTGATATAATGCTGATTGAGTCTTTTAAATGAATGCCTTTTTTATGTAAATAAAAGGATGTGAATCAAACCAAAACATTTTATACATGTAAAGAGACTTCTTAAATGATTGCATGTGGTATTAAAGGAATAGACCTTTTAACAGAATTGCTTTTGGTACAAAAAGTTTTGATTTAACATATACAGTGGATTTTTTTTTTTTTTTTTTTGTGCACGTGTTTGGCAGATATCGCTAGTGGAATCTAAATATGCTTTTTCTGGCTCAGGTTTGTTTGTTTTTAAAATATGAATTTCTTTGAGCACTCAGATGCTACAGTGATGAGCATGGTATAACAACTTGGGTACGTGAGAAGTCGGATTTTTACACTGGCAAGGTACCCAACAGGGAGCCTAGGCATAGGAAAACTACTGTTTCTGTAAAGTTACATTAAAATATTGGGAGTGTCTTTTGTTTTGGAAGTACAAATGCTTATATTAAGAACAAAATGCAGTCTCCTAATTCTAGATCATTCTGTAATAATTCTGTTAGGACTACACTAGATTCTATAATCATCATAAACTCTTAATTGATATCAGCATGTGCATATGCACAATATAATTGCTTCATACTTCATGCACCATCACCAGATAATTCACTCTGAAATCAACTAGCCAGCTATTGTGTGAATCCAGGCAGAAGTAGGGCTTAGCAAGTATAAGCAAAATATTGTCTGAAATTACATAACTCTTTCATACTATGAAAATAACTTTCTTTTAGTGATTTTTTGTGTCCTTATAGCAAATGGAAACAAGATGAAATTGGCACTATATGCAGTTATTAAGACCACACTGAAGGAGAGAATATGCATTTGTCTACATTACCTACTGTCTTACAGGGAAAGGAAGACCTTTCAGTAATGTTATACTTTATTTTAATGATGTGGTAGAAGAACAGACCCTTAGATCTGCATTCTGAGCTGTGCATTGCAAGGAAAGCTCAATAGCATGTGTGTGTGTTTGGAACAGAAAGGGGGATCAGACCTTAGATTTTGTATTAGAGCACTTTGTGGAAACACTTTATAAATATATGGATCAAGAATTCTGGAGATGTTCCATGCATTTCCAGTAGGCCTTCGTATAAACAATCCTGGAGGTGACACTGATACTGTGCCTATTTGTTATAACTCAAACTGTAATTGGATCTTCAGCAGAGAAAACAAACTAAACGAATCCAAAACTTTAATGAGAGGACATTTAAGAGATGTAGCTGTACTTCTGAGTAATGGAATAACACCAATCTTTTTGAAATTTTATAAAAAGACATTTTCCTCTGGAAGCAACGCTGTCAGCTGCTGAGTCTGAGCAGGCCCTTATTTTACTGACTTCAATTATTAGCAAGAAACAGTGCATTAAATGTCCCTAGAAATACCCAGGTTTTTTTAAAGCTCAAAATAGTCAATAGCAAGGAAATAGCAGGTCTTAATACTGGATACTGAACACTCTGCACGTACTTTCAAGAATATTTGCATCTAGCATATTGTTTACTGATTTTTCATGTTTGCCTTTTGGTTCTGCAGAAAATAGTTGTAATTCTGTTATTCCTCTACTACTTATTTGATGTAATTATGCTAGACGTGACTTATACAGTAGAAGAAAACCTGCCATTGGGCCATATCATCTCCTCTTGCGAGAAAACTCACAGAAGGGAACCGTGTAGGAGGAAATCTGAGCAACGACAATTTTATGGAGACCTTCTCATATCTACCCCTCAGGGGGAAGGTTTGACCTCTCCTGAAGAAAAGGCTCCAGGGCCTGCTTTCTCAACTGATGCATCTCCAGAGATTTCTGTACATCTCGGAGGATCTACAGGAGAACTGGGCCATTCTTATGAAGGCACTGTGCCTTTGCACCATCTCTTGCCCTAGTGGCTACCCTTGGTACCCTGGCAGCTCAGCTCCATTATAACTTCACTACAAGAGGCTACTCATGGCTGTGGTGGCCACTGGGGTCCCCAAAAAGGGCTCAAAAATATTTAAAAAACATTTTCAGGCTGTATTATCTTGAAGGAACAATACACAACCTCCTGTTACCCTGGTCCATCCAGTCTATCCTCTGCCACCCTGGACTCAGCCCTCTCTGGTCTCAGGGCTTTGTCATGATCCTACAAATATTTACACATTTGCTTAACATTGAGAATGTGAGTAGCCCCAATGACGTGTGTTTACAGAAGCCATTGCATGAATGTTTTATCTCATTCCTAACCCTTCCTCTGGTTTTGTCCTTCGTCACAATTCAAACTCATGCCCACAAGTATGCTTGTCTGGGAGATTAGTGTACGGAAAATTGCTGCCCATTGAGTCCTTTACAGAATGTCTCACCTTAATTTGCACATATGCTTGAGAAGATTCTTTATGTTCTTAACAGCAAATCTCCTGTGACATCCCACAGGCTAAAGACAGGTGTTTATAGCTATGATTTATGCTACATATTAAAATGCATTCAAAGAATTCCCATAAAAGATATTTCATTGCAATTCAATTTTACTGCACCATTTTGTCTAATTGTTCCATCTCTGTAAAATCAAAATGAAACACTGTAATATGAACCAGTTATAATAATTTAATGAATATACTGTAGAAATGCTTAGACCAGAGGATCATCCTTATTAGAACTTAACATTCTAATATTATAGTCTATTTTTTTTATTAACTGCATAGTAAATTCTCCACTCTGATATAGGAAGTAATATGACAACTAGATGACTTTTGACTAGTTCTTAAATAACATATCCTCTTGATATGGTATTAGTTTTGTCTTATTTCTGTTTTGAAGGAAGTCTGTCAGGAGAATATATTTTTTGCTTCTTTTAGTCATAACTCTTCATTGTTTGCTATGTTAGAAAATATTTACTATCTCCTACCAATTTTCCTTTTTCCATTTGGAAAACATTGACTCTTTCCTTTGTATCAAGAAAGTTGAAATTAACAGGGAACACTTTCTTCTTTTTTTCTTTTAAAGTCCTTTAAATATATTCTATGTGCAGAGCAATAGTCTGAGCAATCCTGATACAGCAGATTAACTCCTCGAGGGAAACACTTTCATTCTTATATACAAGGAGGAAAGAATAGAGAGGGTGAAAGAGTTTTAATATTCCAAGCATACCCATAAAGCAATTTGGTCTAAATAAACAGATGGAGAAAACTGTTTACATTATAATCAAAGTTTAATCTGTATCGGATGGCACCCAAGAAGTGGTGTGCTTTTTGCATGGCAACAGCCAGAATGCACTTCCAGCTCAAAGCTTTTTCACAGCAGCACTGGTCCCTGTCTGGAAGTTGGTTGGAACTACACTACTATGTAGTCACCAGTCTTCTTCAATAAAGATTTATTTGCTTTGGATAAAGATTTATGAATGGTGTTTGAATAACAAAAATATATCATTCTTATGTGTTGCCTTATATTTTCAAAGAATGAATAAACCATTCTAAACTCTTGTTTAGTGGCTGATCTCATGTGCCTCTCTCAGTCTCTAATGCATTTGACATCACAGGGCTTTTTCCCCCTTCTGTGGACATCTTATAGACAGCAGTTCTGGAACTAAGAAATGATTCCAGTCATAGGGACCTTAGCAATGAACAGACTTGACTGGTGATATGCAAATGATGTCTTAAGAGATCTGCTCCTCTGCATTCTAAATAGTATGACCTCTAGTTATGTCTGAGCACTCTCTTCACTGCTTCATCCCTCAGAAAGCTACTTTGTTCTATTATTTTAACATGAACTAGTTCTCATTAGACTTTCCACCCTGATTTGCTTTTGACACTACTTTTGCAGACCATTTCCCTAATTCTCTGTATTGATATTGCTCTCACTTGTTCATCTCTGCCTCTGGCAGTGGAATCCCCCTCCATGCCATCAGCTCCTTTGACTATCACAACTATCCCCTCTAATGCCCACAAGTCTCCACTTGCCATACTCCAGCCCACACAGACTAAAGTTGCCTACTTTCTCACATGCACAAAGCATAGGCACTTTAGATCCCAGTTCATACAGATCCATTCACTCCCCCTTAATTGCATGGCAGGGCCGTCCTTAGGATTTATGGTGCCCTAGGCGAGATTATTAAACTGGTGCCCCTGTGCCTGATCTGCTCTTAGCAACACAAATATAAGCATACCAGTGCTGGAAAAACTTCCACATTCACGTTATTAAACCAGTTCTCCTCAATATAAGCTGAGTAATGGCTATGCACTAGCACTAAAGAGGTTAGCACTATAGAAAAATTCTGATTTGACAGAGTATGAAATAATATTAATTTTTTAATTTTTTGTCAAAATTTTATTGAAATTTCTATGAAGAGGTATTGAAACAAAGATTAATTAATTAAAGCAATCTGTCTGGCTTTTTGCTGCAAAATCAGTAATAATGTCATCGTATGACAAAGACAAAGTCGTGTCTTGTCGATTGCAAGAATAGCAAGACCAGTTAAGCGTCCTGACTCATTGTAGAGCGGAGATATTTTTAATGAGCTTTAGTTTTGAGAAACTCCTTCTCCTGATGCTACTGTTACAGGAATTGTCAGTAGGATACGAGTGGCAATGTACACTCAGTAGAATGTACACTCAGTAGATGTAGATTAGAATTAGAAGTAGAATTAGAATGTACGCTCAGTAGAATACGAGTGGCAAAGTCCTGGCCACTGGTCCTGCTCAGGCAACTGCCAGCTGAGTAAATGGAACCCCAGACCAGCAGCGGGCTGAGTGGGCTGGTGGCGCAGGACTGGCGCTAGAGTTTCTCGCGCCTAGGCTTCCGGCATTTCGCCGCCCCGCTCGACAGTCCCGCAACTGCGCAGCTCCACCAGAGCTGCGGACCAACGGACCCTCTGCGGCATGCTGCGGCAGGTCACCGGAGCTGCCTGCCGCCCCCCGCAAATCCGCCCCCCGAATAATCCTGGTGCCTAAGGCGATTGCCTAAGCTGCCTAAATATAGGCGCCCTGGCGTGGTTGGAACCCTAACAAGGATCCCAGGCCCTGCTTAGCCCGCTGCTGGTCTGGGTTCTGACCACAACTCCAGCAGCCAGATCCCAGCCGCCAACCCCCCCAGCCACTACCAGCCCTGGATTCTGCTCACCAGCTGGCAAGGCAGTTTGGGGCCGGAGCTGGGCTCCTGACTGGCAAAGGGCCTGCTGCTGAACCCCGGACAGTAGCAGAGCTGACTGCTTCTGGCACGCACAGACTGCAGCAGCTCAGCACACTCAAGCCCCCACCGCCGGCTCAGCCAGCGCACCGAGCCCACCTCAGCCGCTGCCGTCTGAGTGAATGTTGAACCCCAGACGACCGCCAGGTTGAGTGGTCTATGCTCGCTTGCTCATGCCCGCTGCCAGCCTGGGTCCTTGGATCCCGGCCAGCAGCAGTGCTGAGTTGTGGGCCAGTGGCAGATATACAGCTGGCAATAGGCACAGCCGAACCCCAGAGCAGTGATGCGCTGAGCGCGTCCAGCCTGCCGCTGCATACATCAAAAATTCAGCTCACCTGCACTGTTTGCACATGTGCCGTATTATTTGCCGACTTCTCTGCTTTATACGCTAGTAAGAAATGAGCATATACATTTGTTGGAGGCTTTTATCAGGAGTAAACAGGCTACAAGGAAGTCAGTCAACATTTTTGTTTATCTGATGAAAACTGGCCATTGCCCGCCCAGACACGCAAACTCTTCAGTAATAATTGTCAAACAAACTTAATTTTCTGTTTTTGCTAGAGATACTGATTAAAAAAATGATTGAAATTGATGGATTGTTAGCAAGAATTTTTGGCAAACAAGTGTTAAATGACTCAATGGCAACACGAGGAACTGCTTTATGCTTGCTCACCGCCCAGCCTGCTGGTCCGAACTAGCTGCAGTAGGACCCCAAAATTCCACTCTTAGGGTGAGAGTGGCAAAGCAGCAGCAAACCCTGCACGGTCCAGTCAACCGCCACGTGTTGGCCACCCCAGCCTTTACACGACGTCATGGTGAATTTAGCAACAGCAGTCTGATCTCAGGACAGGTCACCCATGAGCCACAGGCAGCTCAGATCCTGCCCGGTGCCAGCGTCCCCGATGAGATGGATACTGGCAGCTGCTAGCCGGGGAGCAGGCGCTACCCCCAGCTAGGTGGACCGATCCAGAGTGTCTGGATTTTATAGGCCGCGACTCTCGCAGTAGTGCGTTGTGTCTTATATAGGCACCAATTACCCCCACCTAGAGTGACCAGACAGAAAGTGTGAAAAATCAGGACAGGGATGGGGAGGGGGGTAAAAGGAGCCTATATAAGAAAAAGACCCCAAAATTGGGACTGTCCCTATAAAATAGGAATATCTGATCACTGTACCCCAATCCCCTATCCTGATTTTTCACACATCTGGCTAATCCCAGCCAAGCCCTGTGTGACATTCCAATCCTGGCTCGCTGCCGAGGAAGTGAGTTACTTTCACTTTCATTCCTCAGAAGGCAGGCAGCCTCCTCCCCCCACCTATCCCCCAGCACCTCACCCAACCCAACCCTGATGGAGGGGAGGGAGGAGAGAGAGAGGGATGCTCCTGGGGAGGAGGGAGAAAGGAGGGGGTGCTCCATGGGGCGGGGGGGGGAGAAGAATGGATGTTATGGGGAACAACAAAGGATACTGGTTCCAGAGCCTGCCTCACCTCACCTCACCTCACCTCACCCGGGGGTAAAGAGTCACAGGTGAGCTCCTTCTCCAACCCCTACCTCCCTCCCCTTCCTAGAGACCCCAGCAGCCAATCCCCTCCCTCAGACTGTGTAGCATTCTGCTCTTTCTCGGACCCAGCAGCCCTGCTCTTACATGCTCCACTGCTTCCCATCTGTCTGGGCTCCCAGCAGTGCGGTGCCCCCAGACCTAGTGGTGCCCTAGGCTGCTGCCTAATCTGCCTATGGCTTAGGACGGCCCTGTTGCATGGTTTAGTTTTAGACTGTCCTCCTGTGAAGGATCAGTTGTTCTAGCCTTCATGTTGTGCACTTCTTTGTGTTTCCTGCTGGCCCTTAGTTTGTGTATGAGGACACTTTCATTAACTCAGATAGGTGCACTCTTTTCTGAGACCAGTGGCTAAGTTTTCATTTGGTGCCCCAAGCTGAAGTAGTTGAGTACCAGCTAAACAATTAATTCCCTTTTCTGCCTTATTACTTTTTTCAGAGCAAGGCCTAGTGAAAATAAATAAATAAAACACACACACACACACACACACACAGATGTTAACAACATTTCCTCAAGCAAAACAGTCAGATTCAATCCAGATTAGCTCAAACAAAAAGCTGCATTTATCTTAAGGTATAGCAAAGTGAGATAAATAGCATAAGAGATTAGTAGTTTAAATTGACTGCCTGGGTGCTATGAAAAGCTTAATGCATGCTAGTGGAATCCTTAAAGACCACTTAGCTACAAAGCTAGCATCTAAAAGATGACATGTTTCAGTCTGTTTGACTTATGTTAGCCTGCCTCCTGCCAGAACTGCATAGTGGAGTGACATACTCATTCACTCCCCTTGAGGAAATGGAATGCTCGTCTTCTCAGAGTCTGGGCCAAATATAGCTCACTTCTGCTTTGTAGGTGTCTGAGAATAAATAAATGGCAATGTCTCAGGTCCTGCTGTAATTAAAAAATATATATATTAAATCTTTTTCAAAACTGACTACACTAAGCCTCATCAGGGACAATACAAAGTGAATAGGGAGCTATTTTCCTCACATTCCGTCTCATTTCTACCCAAGCTATTCAAAATTTCTTCCCTCCAATTTCCACTGTCTAAATCTCTCTTTACAGGCTGATTGATTCCAACAACTCTTTATTGGAGCCACAAAGCTATTTTCAAGTTTGTGTGAAATGATTTCTCCATAGACGCCGGTGAGCTTTGTGGTTGCTCATTGCAGTCATTTACATCTGTGCAAGATGAGTGTTAACATTCTGATTTATTAACTGTAACAGGCCTGTCTGTCCCCATTATGGACCATGGGCATGGGGTTAGCCAGCCATATTCCAAGGCATGGCTCCTTTAAAGTTAGGTACTCCAAGCAGGATTGACTGAATATTGGGGCCAGATGACAAAGTCAGGTGATGATTACTGTTGTGTTAATAATTATGATATGTTAATTTCAATGAAATAAATGAACCCAGAAAGTCAAAGGTCTTAACATGACCTTGTCACTGTAAAACAGTAAAGAGTTAGACTTGGTTTGGCATTTGGAGTACAGAGACCTTGGGCCTTCTTAATCCCATGGCAAACACACCATTAATTTTCTTTAACCTTTTATTAAAGATATAGAAAAAGGAAACACAGTTAAGGCATTTGAAAAGCATTAAATAAAGCTTTTATTTTAACAATATTCTTAGTCTCTCTCCTTTAGCTGTAGAGAGTTTTTATAAGAAAATGTCCTTGTCTAATAGTCTTTTAGATGGCGTTAAATAGGTAATACTTTGCCTTTTGGGGGAAAAGAGAAAAGTTAGTTGAGATGGTCTGCTACTGTTGTTAATGTTTGATCCTGCTTGCTTTAAGACAAAACAAGACAAACACACATAAAAAAGAGAGAAAAGGATAGCAAAGAGAAAATGCAGCTTCTGTCTCTGGTACTGACTTTCACTTGCAACTTTACTGCTAGGGGAGCATAGGCCCAGCACAGTTTCATCAGCCACTCTGAGAGCTGGCAAATTTGTACTAGCTATTGGACTGTTTAAAATGTCTTTTAGTTGTCTCACTGGGCATGGGCTCATATTATTGTTGCAAAAGAGCCAGTCTTGGCAGGCTAAGCCAGAGTCAGAAGGCAAAAGGCAAGAGATAGGCAGGAGACAAAATAAGGTGAAAAATGGAAAATGACACACCAGGGAAGTGTTGACAGCAGGCACTCAAGTCTCACATCCTGGGTTGTGATAGCATTTAGCTGAAACTACTATAAGTGGTGCTGTCATCTGAGTCCTGGTCTCTGGCCCAGCCTGGTCTGACCATCTTTCAGGATCAGGACACATCAATGGTGACATGGTGGATCTTGGGGTCTCAGGAGATAGTGAATGTGGCAGCCATGCTAAATCTTACTCCTTCCGGTTCACCCATCTACATCATTTTGATCCCCCACCCCAAGTCTATTTTAAAGGACCTCATGAAGGAATACAATATTAAAACATTACAAACAATTAAATCAACATTTTTCCACAGTATCCTTAAAACAGAATGCTCCACAAACTTTCTGGAGCCTGCCTGAAAGACCTGTTTCTCTCTACTGTCTTTTCACATTTGCTTTTGCTTGTCAAGCATTAGACAATACTGTACTCCTTCATATAATCTTCCCTCTGTTGATGCAAGAGCCTCCTTTTCTGCAGCTTTGCTATATGGAACAACTTTCCTCCATCCCTTTGCCTGCCTGACTCTTTTTCAGCACACAACTGAAACATACATATTTATTCCTTTTAATTTCTGCTTCTGCTGTTTGCCTTCTGACTGCTTTAATTTACCCACAGTATGCTATTTTAAATAAGTGTTATTTGTAGCTTAGGCCATATACTATCATATATTTTTAAACTTTAAAGCGTTTGAAGTGCACTTTGTAGTATATTATTGATGGGCAAGACTGGTTTAAAGATGAACCCTGTATTAAGAACAGAAACTATGTGAAGGAATAAGCTAACAAAATTTCTTTCTGCTTTCTAGCTGCAGCTGGCAACTGCCCAGTCCTGGTCTCCTTTGTTTTTTTGGTCCCAATATGCAGCACTTCACAGGAAAACCAATAAAATGCATAAAGAGTGTGCAGGAAGTATGGTATCTCTATACTTCCTGAAGGACTTATTCCATAGCAGACATGTTGGCTGCGATTTTCAAAGGACTCCACTAGAATGCAAAAGAAGTTGTGCACCTAAATTCCTCAGGCTCATTTGGAAAATACAAAATAAAACTATAACATATGGTGTGTTATGAGAGAGAAAAGCTGAAACTATTACCCTGTAGACCAAGGTTCTGACTTTATCACCTACTTCGTTCTGCAAAATTAATTAGTTTTTAGTTAATATTTGCACAGAAAACTGAAGATACAAATACTATGTAAATGCTAAGTACTGTTGGGTGGTCACACAAGTGAATAAAATGTTTTTCTAGGTAAGTGAATGATGCATCTTCAAGATGGTCATTCATATTTCTGAGTTGAGTACCTAGGACTAGCAAACAGTATTTTGTTCCTAGCAAATGATATTTTTTCTCTTATGTGAAAGATAACTGGAGACACAATACAAAGATCCTTCTTCTCAGCACAGTGCCCAGATGGTCTTCATTATTTCATCGAGTTTCAGTTTTTATTGCTACAAAGTTGCTATCACTATTCAAATAAAATGCTGAAGAAGATTATTTTTGACAGTAAACTCAATGAACCATTACACTAGGGACAATAATCTTTATAATCTTTATAGTGGTTTTCAATGTTTAGCATAAAAAATGCACACATTGAATTGGATTCAACCACAGACTGCTCAGAGATTATCTTGTCCTGATAAATTGTGAAATTAGACCCTATTCTTCAAAAATATTTCCAAGAAAAGTGATTTGCCATGAAAACATTATGCTCTTTAATACACTAAACTGATTTGTTGTTTAACAAACCACTTTGATGTGTTCTGAGTTCTAAGAATTCTCCATCAATTCTGTGGCATATGAGAAACTACTGCTGGCGAAAGATCAATTTAAAATGCTCAACATCAGTATCATTATCATCTACAACAAGGGTCGGCAACCGCTGGCATGCAGCTCTCCAGGGTAAGCATCCTGGCAGGCTGGGCCAGTTTGTTTACCTGGTGCGTTGGCCGGTTCGGCGGACTGCAGCTCCTACTGGCCGCGATTCACCGTCCCAGGCCAATGGGGGTGGTGGGAAGCTGTGGCCAGCACATCCCTCGCCCACACCACTTCCTGCCACGCCCATTGGCTTGGGACAGTGAACCGTAGCCAGTGGGAGCCGCGGTCGGCCAAACCTGCTGACGCTGCAGATAAACAAACTGGCCTGGCCCGCCAGGGTGCTTACCCTGGTGAGCCACATGCCAGAGGTTGCCGACCCCTGATCTACAAAGAGCTGACCGTTTTGTACAGATAACCTAGCTATGTACACTTATTAGCACATAATTTTGTTAGCAGAAGATTGTTTAGTCAAACACAAGTTGCTAATAGTCTTATAATGTCAAGGAAATGGAATGCTGTGCTCTGATACAACCAAACTGTGGTTCACAGTGTACCTGTTAGTGGTCCACAGAGAGAGCAATGTGGTCAGATGCTGTTGCCTCTCCTTGCTTCCAGGTGCAAAAGTGAATTTTTAGCTCATTTTTTTAATGCACTAAACACTTCCCTATTATTATTTTTTCATGTAACCAGCTGCTGGAAAAGGAAGTTTACAGTATGCCAATGAACTTCACAGAAAATAGGAAGTTCACAAGAACAACTGAAGACAGATATAATAAGACCTAGACCTTGTCTATGTTACAGGTTACTTTGGTATAAGTTATGTCACTCTGGAGTGTGAATAATCCACATCCCCAAGCGGCATAAGTTATACCGACCTAAGCACCCATCTAGACAGCACTATGTCAGCGGGAGATCTTCTCCCATCGACATAGCTACCACCTGTCGCAGAGGCAGGAGTTATTAAGCTGATGGGAGAGCTGGCTTAGAGCATCTCCACCACAGGCGCCACTGTAAGTGCTGTAGTGTAGATATAGCCATAGATATAGTTAGGAAAAATGATATTCATTTTGGAAAGATGCAAGCAATGACATAAGTAAAATAATGGAAAACATAGAGATTCAAGGGGGAGGGAGAGAAACATGTAAAGTTGTGAATTTTTTACCATCCCTAGTAGTCCTAGTTTGGACACCAGTGCCTGAACAATTTTTTAAATTGGTATTTTTGGTGTATCATTATTCTGTGTCCATCTCCTAGAGTTGGTCAAAAATCTTCTGTTGTAATTATTTTCCAGAAGAAAATTGGGTTTTCAGGGAAACAAAATTTTTCTGTAGAATTTTCTTTTCAGATGAAAACCATAATATTTTGACCAAACCCCCACATATTTCCATACTGAATTGTTTCCAGTGGTATTTCTCATGCTCCCTTTCTCCTCTGTGAGCTGGGCTCCCCAGCTTGTTTTCATCTTCCCTGGTATACAACTTCCCTTCACCAAGTCTAGGAGAATGGGATCTTGAGGCACCGAAACTAAACATCTTGCATGGGGCATGCATTGGCATACCAGAATCTGAATAATTCCATTATTGGTGGAAATATTTTGTATTTTGATATTTTTCCTGAGTAGTCAAACTCTTTGGGGGGGAGAAAAGACCCCCATTTTCCAAACACCTCTAGTATCTACCCAGCCAACTTGAAAAATTCAACTATTACGTGAATTTTAATTTCTTGTGCTTTGTTTTTCGCTACTGTTACTATATTTCTGAACAAAAATAAGTTTGAAACTCCTATCAAAGGGAAAACTTTCCTACAGCCTTCATTATGCAATCATTACTGCTCCACCACAGCTTGTTATTGAGAGCAAATAACTCCTTCATTGCTAAGTGAGAGACTTTAGATTAAATTCAGAAGTGCTGTGTACTCTTTTTGCCAGCCCTTGAGTGCTCAGACATTATGTTCTCCAAAATACTGTGATTTTAATGGTAGTAAATGTTGGATTCTTGTTATTTGCTTTTGGATTTTCAAGCCTTTAGAAGTGTGACAAAGTGCAAATTTTCTGTAGTACTTTTATGAATCCTATGTGTCCCCCAGCTTCTCTATATACTTGGCATTGCTATTCCAGTAGGGGGAGATGGATTAAGTATGCTTTTAGGGCAGACTAAGAAACATAGCTAGGTGATACACAAACTTATCTGAGCAACTGAATGGGTCATTAAAGGACGTAGTCGAAGCTGACCCATGTCTGTAGAAAAGATGAAAACATAATGGAAAGCCCCAGTCATGAGAATATTGACACCTAGCAATCGTCCCAAAGAAGGGACCTTTCCCTACCTCTCAGCAGTGGTTGTGAAAGCATGGCCCTGCCTGGAGAACAAAGGACTGGGAGGTGACTGTCAGATAATAAAGAGTTATTTTCTGGAAGAGGCTGACTCCTGTCACCTGATTCTGATTAAGGAAGTCAAAGAGAGACAGAGCCCCAAAATGGAGTTCACTACAGCTTGGACAATAAATAGCTCTGACTTGACCGGAATGGACTATGCTTTAACCTTTATTTCTGTATGTTAACCTCAGACCTTCCAATGCTGTATTCCAGTTGACTGATAAATCCTTCTGTTTTGAAAATGCTTCTTGGATATCACTCCAAATACTTTCTGAAGTGTGTCAGTCCCTGAAGAGTATATAAGTCTCTGCCAGGAGTCTCATGGTGTGAAACAGGAGTGTTGGAGACCAAAGGCACGAGTCTAGGAGGCAGTGAGACCATGTGGCCTACTCTGAAGAACATGTGGGACTCCCTGGGGGTCTGGCACACTGAAAGAATTCCTCCACATGACTGTTCCAAAGCTGAGGTGCAGCACTGATCCTGTGGACCAGTGATAAAGGGTCAGAATTTCAGGCAACCCTGTAATCATGAGGGCTAGGAATATTTTTTAAAAAATATTAAACCTGGGATTTTGATGTATTTTTATGACTCTAGGAACTGGAACTTTAAGAAAAACAGTAAATATCACAAGACACTCAATAGTAATGTGAGAGTTGGCAGCACTGTGTGTAATGAGTTGTTGGTTAAATTCTCATACATTCACTTCCTTAGACAAACATACACCCATGAAAGGAATCCAATTTGGTATAATTTACCTACTCAGGAACCATAGGAAGTGTAAGTATAAGTTGGGTAAAGTGTGTGCTAGTCGCCTGCCATTAGAGTAGGGCTGGAGGCTTCTGTAAGCTATACCTCACTTCAGCATCTGTGATGCACTAACTTAGATTCTCTTACACATCAGCAAAGTATTATTAAAGAAGCTCTAAAGGTGCTGATATAGCTATGCCAGCAGATCACCCTAATGTAACATATGGCAACACAATGAGTTTTTCTGCTGGCAGAGTGACACCATCCCCTTTGCTCCCAAATGACATTAGCTAGGTTAACAGAAGCACTCTCTAGAAAAACTTTGTAGTGGAGATCTGATGTAAGAATCTAAGGGTATGGCTACACTACCCGTCGGATTGGCAGATAGCGATCGGTTTATCGGGGATTGATATATCATGTCTCATCTAGACGCGATATATCAATCCCCGAACGTGCTCCCGTCAACTCGGGAACTCCACCAGGGTGAGTGGCGGTAGCAGAGTCGACAGGGGGAGCCACGGCCGTCGATCCCATGCTGTAAGGACAGGAGGTAAGTCGAAATAAGATACTTCAACTTCAGCTACGCTATTCCTGTAGCTGAAGTTGTGCATCTTACATCGCCCCTGCCCCCTAATGTAGACCAGGCCTAACTTACAGCAACCAATTCACTTCTCAGTCTGGCCCTTTCTTTCCATTATGAGCCTGACTTTGGCTTCTGTTGACCAAACGAAACCAGAGTCCCATAATGCTTTATGGCTAGGCCAAAGGTGGAGTGCAAAACCCTGCTGAGAAGCTATAGTGCCAACATAGCAATGGTATTTTCACTGTATATGGAATGGAATGAAAGACTGTGAAACTGGCTCTCATAAACAAATGTGTTAATCAAAATATGTAAATTGCTTTAATGCTATAACTACAACTGTGGTTGAATAAAGTATGCTGTACTATTAAAATAAGAAAGTAGCTAATAGTAAATACGTTATATTATATAAAATCCTTTGTATTTATCTTAAGTTTTACTGTGGAAACTTACTAAGTCAAATTGTGTAACCTCTGTTCATAGCACGTGCATAGTCTGGTGGAATCTGTCAGAGAATAAGATGGATGCCTTGCGGAGACTTGCAAAAGCAGTCTACCAGGTCCAGATAATTATCTGTACTGGGCTCTGGTTGGTACAAGATGCCTCTGTATTTTTCAAAACATATGTGGAGCTAGATAAGAGAAAGTCTGTAAGATCTGTGGGTAATACAGTGTTTGTCAGTGTCCTACACAATATCAATGTTTATATATAACATTACATATGTTTTTATAACTATGAATTGTATCCATGTTAAGCTTTTCTGAGAATGCTTTTTACTTATGCAAAATTTTTGAAGCAAAGGGAAAGATGAAGTGTTGGATTCAGAAACGTACCCAAAAGATAGGATAAGATATGATCTTGTTAATGCTTAACCAACATACATGGTTAACCACTGTGCTCAATTTACCAAGGCATGGGTCGTACAGGTGACTCTAAGTTTTTCTGATCTCTAGAATGCTATGTTAAAAACAAGATAAGAAACTGGTAAGAACCAGTGTGTAAAATTTTTGGTGATGTATGGAATCTCCTATTTTGTTAGAAACAACTAGGATATAAATAGGAGCAGAAATGAGTTCATAATTTTGAAACAGATTTGAGCAGCAAGGCTCTTTCTCAGGGATTGGTATATATTTACCACTCTGTGCTAATCTCTCTTTAACTAATGAACACCAGCTGAACTGAGCTATCTGATGTCTCATTGATCAATCTAAACTGAA
Source organism: Chelonoidis abingdonii (assembly GCF_003597395.2). Lineage (NCBI taxonomy): Eukaryota > Metazoa > Chordata > Testudines > Testudinidae > Chelonoidis > Chelonoidis abingdonii. The sequence goes on from NC_133769.1 coordinate 264,438,421, forward strand.
CCTCTAACTCTTCACACCTAAGCCTCAGGAAAAGTCATTTGCACTTTGAATTTTGCTTGTGTGGTCTGTGACTGGCAGAGAATTCCGTCCTGCTGCTGACCCGCATTCCCAATCTGATGTGGCTTGAACAAGCTGTACTGATATTTAAGACATAAGATTCAAGGGGAAAATGTAGCCAGTCATGTTTTGAAAACTGAAGATTTTGCTTACTACACCAAAATAAACAGGAGTACTTGTGGCACTTTAGAGACTAACAAATTTATTTGAGCATAAGCTTTTGTGGGCTACAGCATGTTTTCTGTATATATATATATGTTCCTATATGTTCCATTCTATGCATCTAATGAAATGGGCTGTAGCCCATGAAAGCTTATGCTCAAATAAATTTGTTAGTCTCTAAGGTGCCACAAGTACTCCTGTTCTTTTTGCAGATACAGACTAACATGGCTGCTACTCTTACACTAAAATATGTTAACTACCTAGCACTAAATACACTTTTTGTGTCTTTAAATAAAGAAGATATAAATAAAAAGGCCAGGAAGGTGAATGTAGAGGGAACTGTATTAAGTAAACAATACAAAAGAGACATTTGAAAGATCTAAAACAGAAATATTACAAAATGAAGTTTAGCCTCTGTGAAATAAAGGTAAGGAAAGCAAAGGCAGAGAATGACAGGATGATTGCACAAGAGGTTAAGACAAAGATAAGAAATGTTTCAAGTACACAGGAACAAAAGGTCATCAAAAGAGACAACAGGAACTATAAGAGATAAGGGTAATTTATTGGTAAAACATAGACAGTGCTAGAAAGAAATAGATGAATCCTGTATTGCAGTGTTCGCAAAGAAATCCAGAGCCACAGAAGTTGCCAGAGATAATAGACATACTTCTACATATCTCCTAGTGAGGAAGAAACACTGACAGAAATCAGGACCTCTTCAGAACAGGTTACCAAGAAATTACAACTGCAACCTCTCTGTTCATGATCATATCAGCCTTTGTCTGATGGTCTTCATTGTAATGCCTGCCATGTGGAAGAGGTTTCCTATATTTTCCCTCCTTATCCAGCCATGATGCAATTCAGTCCTGGCAGAAACCAGGAATTCTGCTAGAATAGGGACAAAGTTTGATCAAATCTCTTCAATTCTCATATGAAACTATTTTCCCCTTGCCTATTTCTTAAACTTTTCAACATACAATAGTGATTAATTTATATGACACTCATTTAGTATTCTGTAATTTGTATCACACTCATATAGTGATCACTGTCATGTTTTATTTAACATGGCAGGCAATTTTTAATATCATTTGTAGGAAAAACAACTATATGGAATAAATTATTATGGAATTGCATTTAAAGATTGGCAAGACTTCGAGACTTGATGAGATCTATAATTGGATTTTGAGGGAAGATTTCAGAGTAAAAGACCATTTATGCACATGGAGTCTGATGCGGTATATAAACCCCACACTGTCTAAGAAGAGGTTAACTGGAGCCTGAGAGCTCTATTAGCCCCACCTTGTTACACATGAAGCGTGTGTCAGGCTCAGTGTCGAGTTAAAAAAGGAGGAGTTCACAGTAGTTAGGGAGGATGACACCCAGGAGAGAGATTTTGTGGAGTATCTCCTCTGTGGGAAGTTCCTGATAAGAACCAGCCAGACAGAGAACTGTGGAAATGCTACAGTAGTGGAGTAAACTCCTGTGGTGGACCTTGGAAAATGAACAAGACTCTAGGGAGAAGTCCTGGGAGCTATTCCTTTGGAAGAAACAATGAGACTGAAGAGGAGCCCAGGATAGGCAGAAGATGTATTGATGACCATTATTTTGTTGGACATTGTTTAGGACTCTTGCCGGTGTGGAAATATAGCATGACCTGGCCAGAAGGCTGAGCCATCACCATACCAGACCTTAGCAGAGTTGTTGTAATGCTAGGACACTCTATGAGGGGGTGCTCTAGGATGATGAATCTATGGCAGGGCCTGATTCAATTCTCACTGTAGCCAAGGGAAAGTCCCCATTGACACCAATGGCAACTGTGTCAGACAAGTGGTTTGGGAAATTCATTTTAATGGTGAATGACAGAATGGATTTTCAATTTAGATAAGAGTTCATGAAAAATTCTATACTTTGTTTCTCCTGATTTTTCTTTTATCCTAATTTCATCAGTTTGAACTTTTGGAATGCCAAAATTTTTAATGTATGCAAAATGCACAGGCTAAATTCTGCTTTCATTGACAGTGGTATAAATCTGGAGGAATGCCATAGAATTTAGATTTCAGAGGGGTAGCCATGTTATTCTGTATCAGTAAAAACAACAAGGTCCTTGTGGCACCTTAGAGACTAACAAATTTATTTGAGCATAAGCTTTTGTGGGCTATAACTTCATCATTTCATCATATGCATGGAGTGAAAAATACAGTAAGCAGGTATAAATATACAGCACATGAAAAGATGTGAGTTGCCTTTCCAAGTGGCGGGTCAGTGCTAACGAGGCCAATTCAATTAGGGTGGATGTGGCCCATTCCCAACAGTTGACAAGAAGGGGTGAATATGAACAGAGGGAAAATTATTTTTTGTAGTGATCCAGCCACTCCCAGTCTTTATTCAGGCCTAATTTGAGGGTGTCAAGTTCGCAAATTAATTCCAGTTCTGCAGTTTCTCATTGAAGTCTGTTTTTGAAGTTTTTTTGTTGAAGAGCAATGCATAAGTCTGTTATGGTGTCAGGAGATTAAGTGCCGCCTACTGGGTTTTTTGATGTTATAATTCTTGATATCTGCTTTGTTGTCACATTTATTCTTTTTGCATAGAGTGTCTGTCCCAGTTAGGCCAATTGTACATGCATGAGTGGCTTGCTGGACATCGCTGTATGCATCACATTGGTAGATGTGCAGGGCGAATCACCTCTGAGTTTGGCTGATTGTGCTCTAGGTCCCCTTATGATGGTTGATGTCGCCCTTGATAGAAGATATGCAGACAGAGTGGTAGGCAACAGGAGTGTTGTTGAAGGGATTGTCCCTGGTTAGCGTTTCTGTTGTTGTATATGTAGTTGGCTGGTGAGTATTTTGCTTAAGGTTTGTGGCATTTGTCTGTAAGTGAGGACTGGCCCCTGTCTCCAAGTCTGGTTTGAGAGTGAGGGTGTCAATCCTCTTCCACGCGATAGCTCTCTGAGATCTTGATGATGAGCTGGAGAGGTTTTCTAGTAGGGGTTTGTACGTGGGAATGGCTAGTGGTGGTTCTGTATGTTTATTTGCTGGGCCGTCCTGAGTAGGTGGATTGCTGGGGTACCCTCTGTGGTTGGTTCTGTCTAGTCTGTGCTTCTGGTCGCTTTCCCTCGGTGGTATTGTAGTTTTGAGTAATGCTGATAGAAGATCCTGTAGGTGTTTCGGTCATGTCTCTGTACTGAGCGGATTGTCTCTCTGTTAGGATTCGGCGGATATAGTTAGACAATGATTCATGTGATTGTGGTGATACTGGATGAAAGCTGGAGGCATGGTTAGGTAAGGTATACCGCCGAGATCAGTAGGTTCCAGTATGCTGGGATTGTTTATGTGACGTATCGCTAGATGTGTGCACCCATAAGTGTCCGGAAGTGGATTCGTGTGTGACTCGCGTCCAGGGTCTGGGTTGATGCCGTGAGGTGGAGTGTTGAAATCCTGGTGGCCTGGAACCTTCTGAAGTTGGCTCCTTCCAGATGATGAAGATGTCATCATTGTAGCAGTAGTTAGAAGAGGGAGGCGCTATGTGAAGAAGAGGTGGTATGTTCTAGTTTTCTTAAAGGTCAGCATTAAAAATGTGGCTATGCTGCTGGGCCCATCCGCGGCCGTGTGGACCCATATTGGTGCTGATGAACTATAATGTATAAATCTGTCATCAGATCTGAATATTTGGGATGAGGACAATAGTTCACAAAGCTCAGCCACCGGTTCTGCGCATGACATTCTTCAGGGATACTAGTTGCGCGATCATTTAGAGTTAGTCAGGGTCTCTTTCCCACTGTTGACCCTAGGTGCAGAAAGTGGGCACCTGCCTGTTTCTCTTCTAACTTAATTCCTGCTTGACATCCAACAGCTGCCCCAACACAAAAGCTTCCCAGTGTCTGGGTTACACTCCCTGTCCTTCAAAACCTCCCTGGGGACCAGGACCCAACCCTTCGGTGTCTTAAACAAGGGAAATAACAGCCATTCCCATCTCCTTTCTCCTCCCAGACTTTCTCTCCCTGGTAGTTACCTGAAAGATACCGTGGAGTTTCAAAACTCCTGATCTTTAAACAGTAGAGGATATTCACCTTCCCCCCCCTTCTCTGCCCCCCTCCCCAGCACTCTCCTCTGAGGAGAGAGACACTGATCCACTTCCATTGATTAACCACAGAGGGAAATTATCTTGTGCCCGTGCCCCTTAATCCCCTCCCAGACTCTTCCTGAGAAGTACCGAATCCAACCTCTTGGATCCTAAAACAGCGAGGAATAGCTTTTCCTCCCCTTCTTTCCTTTCCCCCACCCAATTCCCTGGTGATTCAGACTCTCCTGTGTGGTCTTACCAAGAATAAAAAAAATTCAATCAGGTCTTAAGTAAGAAAAGCTTTTAATTAAGAAAGGGAAAAGTAAAAATTATCTCTGTAAATCAAAATTTGAAAAACTGTTTAAGGGTCCAGCTTACACCTAGACCTCGATGGGTCTCCTCTCCCAGCCTAAGTAAAGTTACAGCACACAAGGTGATATTCCTTCAGCAAAAATACAACGTTGGCAAATTAGATCCGAACATAGACGAATCATATAAATCCGCTTTCTATCTATTACTTACTATCTGGAACCTGAGAGTCTGTTTCAGTAAGATTGGAGAAATCTGGTTACATGACTGGCTTCTCTTAATCCCAAGAGAGAACAAAGACAGAACAAAACAGCACAAAACAAAGACTTCCCTTCACCAAGATTTGAAAGTATCTTGTCTCCCGATTGGTCCTTTGGTCAGGTGTCAGCCAGGTTCACTGAGCTTGTTAACCCTTTACAGGTAAAAGAGACATTAACCCTTAACTATCTGTTTATGACAAGAGTACATCTACACTAGCAACTGTTCACATGTCTATACATGTGGCTGTGCCATAACTCCTGCTATCGTCCAAAAGCATGGCTGAAGGCGAGTGGAGGCCAAGTAAGCTAGAAAGCCTGAGAGGTGTGGGGAAGTAGGTGCCTTGGACTGAGTCATGGTGCTTTTAGCCACCTTAATGCAACTAAATGCAAATGTATACACTTAGGAACAAAAAATGTAGATCATACTTACAGACTGAGTACTCCTGATGATATAATTTAGTAAGCATGTGTTAACGGTAATACAAAAGCATTGCACAATGATCACAACACAACTGGGTCGACATCCTCCACAGCAGAAACCCAACCCCTAAGGAGTTAACACTGTAGAAGAACCCTGCAACAGTTATCTATAATAAGTCATTAATTACACAGACATGAAGTGCTAATGACCATTGGCTACAGGGGAACAAAACCCTCACAAAGGAATGTTGGCAAACAAATACGTGCTAATGTTCCCTCTTGTGCTTTACTAGCAGTTGCATAGGGTATGAGGGTCTTCCTCAGCACAGATGGATGTTAAACTTTTGCCTCCTAGCTGTTCAAGGATGTGCACACATATGGCACTCTGGATTTCTCTTGCCTGCCAGGAAACAAGAGCAGTGTGCATGTGGAATCTGGCTGGCTGTATAGAGTTTGCAAGTCAGACTTGTCCAATGCCCACTCTGGAGAGAAGTACTCTTTTACCCTCACAAACATTATGCACATTGATTGAGAGTACATGTGTGAAGGCAGGGGACAGTATCAACTACACACTACAAGGAAGTTCCTAGATTGTCTCTTGTGATGCATGGAACCCTGATATTAGGGTTGCTGGGTGTCTGGTTTTCAACCAGAAAGTTTGGTTGAAAAAGGGTCATGGCAGTGTCCAGTCAGCTGTACTGACTGGACACCAAAAGTCCAGTTACTGTGGGTGGGTGAAACACCAGGTCATCAACCTGCACTAGCTCCTGCTCAGCCAGGGCCACTTCCTACTTGCATCTCACAGGCAGGAAGGCAGCAAGCTCTGCATCAGGCTGAAGCTCTTGTCAAAGCCCCCAGAGCAGAGAGACCCCAGATGGGTGGGGAGGGAGGTGGAAAAGATTGAGCAGTGAACAACTTGGGGGGAGAGGAGTGAACAAGGGGCAGGGCCTTGGAGGAAAAGGGGAGGGATAGCTCAGTGGTTTGAGCATTGGCCTGCTAAACCCAGGGTTGTGAGTTTAGTCCTTGAGGAGGCCATTTAGGTATCTGGGGCAAAAATCAGTACTTAGTCCTGCTAGTGAATGCAGGGGGCTGGACTCAAGGTCCTTTCTGGTTCTAGGAGATAGGTATATCTCTTATTATTATTACCTTCAGAGGTGGGGCCTCAGGGAACAGGTGGGGCAGGAGGCAGGGCCTCAGGGAACAGGTGGGGCAGGAGAGTCCTGTTTTCAGAAAGTTTGCCACCCTATCTGAGATACCAACACTGAATTGGTAGCCCTAAAGTCATGTAATAAAATAAGAAGTGTGGATGGGGATATATGCTTGTATAGAGTGTTTTATCTATCTCCAGAACAACACGCTTCCATTCTACTCCATGCTGATTAGGCCTTAACTGGAGTATTGTGTCAATTCTGGATGCCACATTGCAGAAAAAATGTGGACAAATTAGAGAAAGTCCAGAGAAGAGCAACAAAAGTGATTAAAGATCCAGAAAACATGATCTGTGAAGGAAGATTGAAAAATTGGGTTTGTTTAATCTGGAAAAGAGAAGACAGAGGGGATACAATAACAGTTTTCAAGTACATAAAAGGTAGTTACAAGGATGAGGGAGAAAAATTGTTCTTCCCTAACCTCTGAGGATAGGACAAGAAGCGATGGGCTTAAATTGCAGTAAGGGAAGTTTAGGTTGGACATTAGGAAAAAATTCCTAACTGTCAGGATGATTAAGCATTGGAATAAATTTCCTAGGGAGGTTGTGGAATCTCCATCACTGGAGATTTTTAAGAGTGGGTTAGACAAACATCTGTCAGGGATGCTCTAGATAAAATTTAGTCCTGCCATGAGTGCAGGGGACTAGACTAGATAACCTCTCAAGATCCCTGCCTGTCCTATGATTCTATGATATGTAGACAATCGGCATGGATGCAGGGAACATGCTTGATTGTGTACATCAGGGATCGGCCACCTTTGTAACGCAGCCTGCCAGGGTAAGTCGGGCTGGTTTGTTTACATGCCATGTCCGCAGTTTCAGCCAATCGCAGCTCCCACTGGCTGCAGTTTGCCGTTCCAGGTCAATTGGAACCCTGCACATCCCTCAGCGCGCGCCGCTTCCTGCAGGCCCCATTGTCCTGGAGCAATGAACTGCGGCCAGTGGGAGCGGCGATTGGCCGAACCTGTGGATGCAGCAGGTAAATAAACCAGCCTGGCATGCCAGGGGGTTTACTCTGGTGGGCCGCGGGCCAAAGGTTGATGATCCCTGTTGTACACGGTCAACTAACAGAGTTCATGCACCATTGTAGACATTGCTGAATTGTAATGTTATTGAATTAACGCAGAGGTCAGCAACCTCTGGCACGCAGCACCCCATCTCAGGCCAATAGGGGTGGTGGGAAGCACCGCGGGCTGAGGGATGTGCTGGCCGCAGCTTCCTGCCTCCCCCATTGGCCCGGGAGAGTGAACCACAGCCAGTGGGAGCCATGATTGGCCGAACCTGTCGACGCGGCCAGTAAACAAACTGGCCCAGCCCTCCAGAGTGCTTACCCTGGTAAGCTGCGTGCCAGAGGTTGCCGACCCCTGAATTAAAGCATTCTCTCTTTTACCTAAGAAACACACACATGCTGTTACTCCAGCGTCAACCAAGATGATTACACTATGGTTTATGTTTGATTAATTCACTATCAGATGGACAAACCTTTAACCAAAATCTTGAGATTCCAATACCATGAAGCCAAATAGGCAAATTTCAAATTAAATCAGCTTTAGATGAAATTTAATAATTTTAGATTCAGATAAACATTCACTAGCCTAAATACTCACTAATCTGTGACTCGTACTGGAGTGAGAGTATTTATCCCTATGTTTTTAATAATGGCCGTACTAATGCAAATTGTAGCTATGTGAGTGGGGAAAAAAAAGCAAATTTTTCTTTAGGTTATGGTAACATTTTAGTATCCATATCTAAGCTCAGTCCCTCTCTGACAATACTTTCCATGGTTCTTATATAGGTGTATGTGATGGGGTTTGTACCTCATTAAGTACTAAATGGGTTAATGTGGGCCTTAGACACTGTGACAGAGTTCACTCACCACTGCAGTGTTTCCTCCTGACTGTCTTGGGGATTAGCTCTGTTCACCAGTGCACCCTCCTCTGGTGGTGTCTTGTCGCCATCACTTTCATTCCAGGATCCACACCACTCTCACGATTGCGGAGTCCTCTTGAGTGACACTGCCCTTCGGCTGTGCCACACTTTGTGTTCCCTCTTTCTGGAGGACTTGGAATCTCTGTCCAGCCACTTCCCTCAGTGGCAAGTTCAATCCATTGTCCCAGAGCCGCTTCCCATGCGGCTCCAGCACCCTATACTGCCCTTACCTCACGGCCTCAGCCTGCAGGCCCTAGCAGCCAGCCAGGAGCTCTCTCTAGCTTCCCCAGTCCCTGCTTGCAGCACTGCTTTGTCCCAGGTGCCGGTGCTCCTTCCTGCTGCTAGAAGCCTTGTTTCCTTCTCCCCTCCTGTCATAAATGGATAGGTAGGTAAGGGTTAAGTTTCTTTTACCTGAAAAGGGTAACCGAACACCTGACCAGAGGACCAATCAGAGAACTGGATTGTTTAAAGTCAGGGGCGGGAATTTGTATACTCGGGGTCTTTGTTGTTTTCTTAGCTATGAGGAAACAAGTCTTCTTCTAATTCTCTCCTAATACTTCTTCTAAACATCTGTAAGTACCCAGGAACCGCAAAGTAATTCAGCTATGATGGTCTTTGGGGTGTATTTACCTGTATGTTAATTTGTTGTGCTGGTTTAATTGGGCTATCTTTTAAATCAGACTGTTTCTTTATATTTTCTTATAAGCAAGAGCCTGTATTGAGTTTCTTAATGCAAGATGATTGTTTTATATTTTCTTTCTTTTTTTCTATAAAGTTTTCTTGTTAAACCTTGTGAAAGTTCTTTTCCTAGGGAGGCAAAGGGAAAAGCCAGGCTGTGGGCTATTTTCCTATTTGGGTCCAGGGAAAGAGCAGACTACGGGGAAAGAGACGAAGAATTCTCTCTGTTCTCTGGTGGTTACAGTTTTTCCCTCGTTCCTGGAGCAAGGGGGGTGGCAGAGCCCAGCTGTGGGTATTTTGCATCTCCATTGTCCTGAGGGAAGCAGAAAAGCTGGTTTCTTCCTTCACCCAGGTTAGCCGCGAGGCAAGCCTGAGAAGGAGGGGGAAGGGGTTATTTTCCCTGCTTTTAGCATCCAAGGGATTGGGAATCTGGGTGTCCCACCAAGGGAGGGTTGGGGACACCAGAGGGAGGAAAGGGGGGATCAGGCCCCATAGATTAATTCCTGATCTGGTGGCAGCGAGAATATCCAAGCTGGTAGTGAGCTTGGGGGAGTTTCAGGTAAGCCCCCAAAACTTTGGACGCAAAAGTCCAGGTTTGGGACAGGACCAGACTGGTGGACACTAAAGTCCAGGTCTGGGACTGGACGGCTAGATTACCACACCTCCCCTCAAGCTCCAGTCAGCTACTGAACTCTGCTCTGCCCTGCAGCCCTTCTTATATAAGCCTGCTGGGCTATGATGCCTGCGCCTCTCAGCCCGTCTAATTTTCTGGCTCTGGCACAGCCTCCCTATGGCTGCTTTTAATCCCTTTTCTGCCAGTGAGGGGCAGCTGCCCCATCACAGAAGCCAACTGATGAAACTCAGATGGGAGAGGGGAATGGTGATTATTATAAAGGCAAAAAGTTGAGAGCAGAACTAGCTATGGAAAAGACAAATGAGGCAGTCCAAAGACTTTCCAAGTGTGGAAATGACTGGTGATTTAAAATCTGACTTGCAGAAACAAAGGGGAATGTTTTTAATCAGGAAGAAAAATAGAGAACAATGGGATTTATTTCTTTATGGTGAAAAAATTCAGATAGTTCAAAACTTTATGTTCCTAGAAGTGGTGCTTGATAGTAAGTTAACTTGGAAGAAGTCATATAGATAATGTCATACAAAAGTGTAAAAGTAGGATGAACTTATTTAAAAGTGTAGCTGAAAACAAATGCAGTGCAGATAAGAACATACTGATGATGATGTAGAGACCATTGATAAAATCAATTTCAGACTTCAGATGCCAAGCTTTTGGTCCAGCCTCTAAAACAACTCCCAGAAAATTGGAACTGCTCCAGACCCAAGCTCTGCAATTGGCATGTGGCACAATGATAACATCACCAATGTGTGTGCGGCAAATAGCCACTGGGAAAGCCCCTACAAATTTAAGACTGAAACTGTTAGATCTAATCGTCTGGGCAAAGGTAAAGGGAATTATGAAAATAGAAGTACACAACATATTTATGAGGATTGCTGGGAGCTTAGTAGACAAAATGATTGCCACAGACTTCCTCATACTATCAGGGTTAAAAAAATGGATAAGATACATGTAAAAAAGAAAACTTGAGAGAACTGAAAATGTTAAGTCATGGGAAATCAAATTACTGCTGGACAATTATTCCCATTTATGGATTTGGAATTGTACAAAAAACTGGAGGGGAGTTAAAAACCGCATATTAAGACCAATGAAATTTCTGAATCTATTTATGACCAGCTTTGCCAAGTCTATACAGACAGATCAAAAGATGAGAGCATGGATAGAGTGAGATCAGCCTTCTGTGCTCCTTGTTTTGGAATCCAGAAATCTAAAAGGCTATCGAATTATGAGACCATTCTGACAGCTGAAGTAATGGCAAGACTGTTGGCACTAACCTGGGTAAGTGTGACCGGCTACAGCTGTAATTGTACTTGATTACTTGTCAGACATAACAACAATAGAACAGGAACTTCAGAAAGCAGAAATGACATAATAAAGTATGTGAAATAATGTTCCTGACTATGGAAATAATGCAAACAGGTATTTATGTAGCAATGGCATGGATTCCAGTGCATATTGGAAATGAGATGGCTGACAAACCAGCAAAACATGCTCTAAAAAATTAGGAAGTGGATATTATGATACCTCGAAGTAGACAAGTCTTTAAAAGTGTGGTCATAAAAGAGCTTGCAAAGAATGACAAGACCTATGGACTAAGGAAACCAAAGAATGAAGATTCCATGATTTATTCTCAAAAATCGAAGTTCATATTATACTCCACAGTCATGATGGAAAATGTGAAGTAGTCATTTTTAGAGTGCCCAGCAGCTCATTGTGCCATAAATGATAAGTGAAACTGAGTAAAAAGACATAAAGACTGGCTGTGTAATGTGGGCACAATCAAAGAAACATGATCATGTTCTGTGGCATTGTGGGCAATATTCTATGGAAAGACAGTTTCTATAAGGAAAATTGAGTCGGCATGGAATCAAACATTTTAGCCTAAAGACATAAGTGAAAACGTTAGGGAAATGGAACAGTGCAAAGCTTTGCTGTGTTACCTTAAGGACGCTAGATAGAGTGCAAAGGATGAGACTGCTGTACCAGAAACAAAGACCAGAACAAAGACAGGCTGTAGGGAGAGAGCCTACAGTCATTCTCTGGGAAATAGAGAGGTGGTGAGGAGAAAGCTGGAGGGAGAGTATGCCCTGGGATTCTACCTTGAGTTGAGAAGGCTGACAAACAGCTGGGGAGGCATAAAGCAGCCCCTGGCCCGGGCAGCAAGTTATATACCCATGTGGTGCCTGGGCAACAGCAATATTCAGAGCCCAGGGGCTCAGCTCCACCAATGTTTGGGGCTGGGTTGCCCCACCTGCCGCCCCCCGTGCCTCCCCCAAGTGTCCCCTGGCTCCCCATTTGTTGGCCCAGTGCACGTCCCTGGGCCCCAGAGGGAGCAGAGTGTCCCTGCCTCTTCCGTGCAGCTTGCCTCACTGCAACAACTGCTGCCACATGGGTCATAGAATCATAGAATATCACGGTGGGTAGGGACCTCAGGAGATATCTAGTCCAACCCCCTGCTCAGAGCAGGACCAATCCCAACTAAATCATCCTAGCCAGGGCTTTGTCAAACCTTTCCTAGTGACACCATCTCAACTGCCAGGGCAGACTGACTCTGAACCTGCCCTTCCCCCTCAGACCCTTCCCTTTTCTGGTGGGACCCTCCACCAGCACAGTGCTCCCTCCCCCACCCACAATCACTGCTCCTACCCCATGCAGGGCAAGGAGGCAGCCCCATCCCCCACCTCCAGTGAGGCTACAGTCAGGGGCAACAGCAGGGGAGGAGGCACACACAGCACCTCCTGGCACCCACCACAGGGAAGGTGAGGGAGATTCCTGGACCTGAGTGGGGCCCTAGGAGCACATGCAGTGACAGTGGTGGGGGTGAATGTGCTGCTGGGGGGGCAGGAAAGGGGGCCCCTCCCCAAGAGCTCGCTGCTGCCAGTAGGGAAAGGGCTGAGGGGAGTCCTCCTCTCTCGCCCCTGTCCCGGAGCAGCCTGTCTGCACCCCAAACTCATCCCCAGCCCTGCTTCACCCCAGAGCCCACACCCCTAGTCAGAGCTTTCACCCCCGGAATGCACCCTCAACCCTCTGCCTGAGCCCGGAGCCCCTCCAACATCACAAACCCCTCATCTCCAGCCAGAGCCCTTATCCTCCCATACCCCAACCCTCTGCCCTAGCCCTGAGCCCCTCCCACACCACAAACCCCTTATCTCCAGCCCCAGACAGAGCCCTCATCCCACTGCACCCTAACCATCTGCCCCAACCCTGAGCCTCCTTTTGCATCATGAACCCCTCATCTCCAGTCCCACCCCACAGCCCTCACCCCAACCCTCTGCCATAGCCCTGAGCCCCCTCCCACACTCCAAACCTCTCACCCCACAGCCCTACCCCCAACCTCTTCCCTCCCCCAAAATCCCTCCCAGCACCTGCACCCCTCCTCCACCCCAGATCTCCTCTCCCACCCAAACTCCCTCCCAGAGCTTTGGGCAGGTTGGGGGTGGAGTTTTGGGGGGGCAGAGTTTGGGCTGGGGCAGGTTCTGGGCAGCACCAAAGTTTCTACAAACCTGCCACCCATGGCCCCTGGGGTGGAGCAGGCTCTGATGGTGCACCCAGAAAAAGGAGTAGGATTTGGACTCCCATGGATAGGAAGCCCTGGGAGGTGTTCTGTGGAGGAACAGAGAAAAGAGAACTAAAGAGACTTAAAAGGAAAAGCCTGAGGAGGATGGAAGTTGATTAAAGTGTATATTTTTATGCTGGAATTTTGTTAGGAGGTTCCAAATGAGGACTCTGAAAGAAAGGTCAACCTAGAGAGGTTGTGGGGAAGAAGTCCTGAGAAAGGATGGGTATGAAGGCTTGAAAAACAGCAGCAAGAAGTGGGAATTTGTAGACCTGGACTGCTGGTTATAAGATCCTTGGGCTGGAACCTGGTGTAGTGGAAGAGACACTGGCAAGATGGCATGAGTCTGGAAAAGGACATTAGAAAGTCCTGAGGCCAGGATGTGAAGACCAAGGGACCTTAGCTGGGGCCATAGCCACTCTTGTGAGGGACTTTTGTTACCCCAGAAGGATTAGACTACATATTGTGACCTGGCTGGAGGGCTGAGTTACGGGAAAAGAGATCACCACAGCGATGGAGTGTTAACAGAGAAAGCCATGTGGGGAGAGAAGTGTCACACCTGACCATGAGTGTTCCTGTGGTCAGTGAACACCTTCACAGTTTCTAAGCCTATCTATGTACCTATAAGGTGCTGTTTAGTGTAGTATCTATTTCAGTAAGAATAAAAGCTTACCTAAGTGGGCATTTGACATTTTGTGCCAATCGATGGCTGGCAGCACGAGAGGGGAATGAATCACTCTGACTGCAGCATGATTGTGCTTACACAGATACCCTCGCTCACACGTGAACAAGTTTTCTGATGAGCGGCCATTCCTCAGATGTTTTGTATGAACAAAACCCCATGCACATGAAAGTTCACAAATAGTAAATAATAAACGGGGTAAACATAGTCAAACCCACTGGCTGTTCATAATTTGAACAAATGTGCCTGAACATTCTTCACCATATTTGACCAGCATTAGCTGAAACTTTGAGCTGCCCATGAGAATTAGTTAGAAGAAGCTGTTTAATCATTTCCCATTGTACTATAAAAATTTTGTATGAAGCATAAATTTAGGATGTATTATCAGAGCTAAAGTGTGGTGTTAAGGCTTCCTAGCTGTATATTCTTCCAGGTTTTTTTAGCATAAAGTTTGACTCTGAATGGGTATTAAGCACCTGACTTGCTTAGGCACTTTTGAAAATCCCACTAGGCATCTATATGTATCTCCAAGTGCTTAAATAATGTTGTAAATCTGGCCCCTAATTTTTTTTTTAAATGCATTATGTTAGTTTTGGTGCAGGATTAGACCACCTAGCAGTTTATACAGGTGGCCGATCGCAGAGGAATACTAGGAAAAAAAGCCTATTCCACATATAACCACACTGAATGTCAAAAGCCTGAAACCCAATCACATTGATATTTTAAGTGGTCTGCCTAATGAAATTTGAGAGAACCAGTCCTCCTGTCTCTTCATCATCCTGACCCTTGGATTTACTCAAAAGAAGATTTATAGGAGTCTATACCAAGTCTGACCAGGCCTGGTGTTTTGCCCTGAGGGACTGAAATGCACCAACAATTGTGCTGTACATGTCATGCAGCCAAATAGCCCAGATTAAGCATGGTGCTCAGAAAGCGTTATTGGATACAGATGAAATGCTCTGACAGCAAATATGGGCACAAGAAGGGAAAGTCCTAAAAACACCCACAAATTGATATGTATCTGGAAATATGTGGAGGATGGAAACAATGGAAAAACAGGTCTCCAGGGATGTTGCTGTGGAACACTAGCCAATAATAAAAAGATAGTTAGGAATGACTAATGCCCTGGTTCTCTAAACAATGGTTTGTCATGAAAGCATGGGAACCAGTTAGTGGACAATGGACCCCACTACTCAAAATCACCTTTGATTGGTCATTCCACCAGTTACTGAAAACAAGTGTGACGTGTAACCACAGAAGATAAAAGTTTTCAGACCTCTCTGTAATATTTAAGTTGAAATAGTATGACAAATTCTATTCCTCTTTATACTAGAATTAATCTTTCTGTGGGAAAATTGTTTCTCTTTGAAGAAGTGTAATTCACTGTTGGAGGATGGAAGGCCTCCCTCTCTGTTTTTAACATGCATATCCCTAAGAAGAAGAGTTGAAATTATGTAATTGCATAACAAAACTGAGGTTTCAATGATTATGTCTAATTAGTAATAAACATATTCTGAGAAATACCAGAGACCCTTAGCCTCAAAATCTAACTTGACTCACATGAAAGGACACAAAATTTTTAAGAATTATGCCTGTACAGTGGAATGAATTAGTGCTTTGTGGCAATTTTTCCTCAGACTGAATTATTACATTTTCTGACTCTTAAATCGAAGCCAAAATAATCATTATCTTAAACAAAGCTATAGTATAATTAAATTATAACAAAAGGGTTCTTTTAGCAACATGATGTTTAGTCATAGAAGAAAGAAGTCTTGGATCACAGGTGGCATGATCCCAACTATATCAAACCAAGGGAATTTGACATCAAAACAATGTTGTTTATGAAAACACAAAACCCAGGGAAACTGTGATTAATTATTCCTGTTCTTAGATGATGTCAGAATTGATTAACAGATAAATGGCTGAATGATTCACCTCCAGCAGATCAAAATGATTGCACAATGCTGAAATTAAAATACTTAATACCAGGGGTTGAATCAGCAGTTTTTCCATTCCAGAAGAAAGCTCAGCAGAAGATGTCAGCTACCCGCAAACCCATGAACAGTTCCATACTAGCCCTTTCTCTCATGATATATTAGAGTTCAGTGGACACAGTTCAACTTATTCTTTCCTTTTCATTCAATAAATATAAAAATCTTAAGTTCCAAGAAGAAATAAATGCCTGGTCACTCCAGGTGATAACTCCTTTTACATCAATCTCTGTCTCCTACTGTTTTCATCCATCCAGCTTTGCATTACATAAAGAGTTCTTTTCAATTTGAAAGGAAAATGTGAAAATAGCGATTGGTATACAAATAGGTGATGGAATATTTGGGAAACAGACTTATATAGATCAGTATCTCTGGATGATGTGTATGAAAGGAATTGACAAATAAACTTCTTGCACACTGGCAACTTTTGAAATGTTCTGGGTTTGTGGGAAGATACCAGAGATTAAAGAAAATCAAACATAGTACCAGCCTTCAGAAAAGAAAAGAAATATTACAGACTGTTTATTTAGATGTGACAACTATTCACCATAAATCTAACTTCTGTTTTAACTTCAAGCACCTCTCACAGTGTATATAGTAGATAAGGCACTCTCTTGTGTTATTCTAGGTTTTGGAAGAGTACATAGCTCAGTCTGTTCTCTATCCACAGAAACATATTGTAATTTCTTTTTAAATCACCCTTGGTATTCTCTTCTCTCCCCAAAACTATGCCTCCTTCCCCCATTGATAAAATGAGACTAACAGTACTTCCCTCCCTCTCAAGAAAGCTGTTAAGATAAATATGATTGTGAGGTGCTCAGGTACTACAGTGGTAAGCACCACAAAAAAGCCCATGAGGAAACTAATCATTCTGTGGTTGGTACCAGGTTTGAGTGGTGTGAAGTATCATAAAATCATAGAACCATAGGGTTAGAAGGCTCCGCAAGGGTCATCTAGTCTAACCCCCTGCCAAGATGCAGGATTTGTTAGGTCTAAACCATCCAAGACAGATGGCTGTCCAGCCTCCTTTTGTAAAACTCCAGTGAAAGAACTTCCACAACCTCCCTAGGCAACCTGTTCCATTGCCCTTATAGTTAGGAAGTTTTCCCTGAGATTTAATCTAAATCTGCTATGCTATAGTTTGAACCCATTGCCTATTGTCCTGCCCTCTGTGGCAAGAAAGAACAACTTTTCTCCACCTTTTTTATGGCAGCTTTTCAAGTATCTGAAGATTGGTATCATGTCCCCCCTTACTTTCCTCTTTTTCAAATTAAACACATCCAGTTCCTTCAGCCTTTGCTTGTATGGCTTTCTTTCCATCCCTTTGATCACCTTTGTCATTTTCCTGGATCTTTTCCAGTTTCTTTACATCCTTTCTATACATTGGTGACCAAAACTGGACACAGAACACCAGCTGATGCCTAACCAGAACAAAGTAGAGCAGTACTATCACCTGCCATGACTTGCATGCTATGTCTCTGTTAATGCAAGCTAAAATCCCATTTGTTATTTTTTTGCAACAGCATCACATTGTTGACTCATGCTAAGGTTGTGATCCACACAACTCCCAGATCCTCCTCAGCAGTGCTGCTGCCATGTCAGTTATCCCTCATTCTGTATTTATCCATTTGTTTTTTCTTCCCTAAGTGTAGTGCCTTACATTTATCTTTGTTGAATTTAATTTTGTTGTCTATCACTCATTTCTCCAATTTATCAAGATCCCTTCAAATTTTAGCTCTATCCGCCAAAGTGTTGGCAAACCCCTAGCTCTGTGTCATTTGCAAATGTGATCAGTATGCTCTCTATACCTACATCCAGGTCATTAGTAAAGATGTTGCACAACACTGAACCTAAAGCAGATCTCTGTGGAAACCCCACTTGATACTTCCTTCCAACCAGACATCTTTCCACTAATATCAGAGGGGTAGCCGTGTTAGTCTGGATCTGTATTAATAGTCACTTTTTGTTTGTGGTTGTTTAACCAATTATGTATCCACTTAATAGTAGTTCTGCTGAGCCCACATTTCTCCAGCTTACTTATCAGAATGTCATGTGGGACTGTGTCAACTGTCTTGCTGAAGTCCAGGTACATTATGTCCACCTCGTTCCCCCTATCCACCAAATTAGTTACCCTGTCAAAGAAGGAAATCAAGCTGGTTTGGAATGATTTGTTCATTGTAAATCTATCCTGGATGCTAGTGATTACCCCTTCATCCTCCAGGTACTTGAAAATGGAATGTTTCATCCATTGCACTAGTAGCTTCCCAGGTATTGAGGGATGTGCCCTTTTTTTAAATATAGGCACTACATTAGCCCTTCTCCAGTCTTCCAGGACCTTTCCTGTCATCCACGAGTTTGCAAATACTATTGCCAGTGGATCTGAGATTTCTTCAACTAACTCCTTCAGTACCCTGGGTTGAAAAGCGTTGGGCCCTGCTGACTTGAATTCATTCAAATTGGTCAGAAGATCGGACATGTTCTTGACTTATCTTGATCTGCATCCCTTCCCTTTTGTTGTCTATGGTAACTTCACTAGTCATCTGGTCACGTTATTTTTTGTGAGAAGACTGAAACAAAGCAGGCACTGAGCAGCTCTGCCTTCCTGTCATTTTCCATTACCAGCTCGCCTTGTCCATTGAGCAGCAGACCCACACCATCCTTGATCTTTTTTGTCTCACATATTTGTAGAACCTCTTCTTGTTGTCTCTATTATTTCTTGCCAGCTGTAACTCATTCTTTGCCTTGGCTTTCCTGATTATGACCCTACATGGTCATGCTATTCCCATGTATACTTCCTTGGTGACATGCCCCTACTTTCATTTCCTGTATTTAGAGCCCTGCACAGATAACAATTTGTACCCATGGATGTGGATATCTGTGGATATAAATAGGTATCCATGGAAACACAAGGCTCTCCCTGGAACTGCAGCAGCAAAAGAAGCACAGTGTGGGACAGGGATAGCTCAGTGGTTTGAGCATTGGTTTGCTAAACTTAGGGTTGTGAGTTCAATCCCTGAAGGGACCTTTTAGGGATTGGGGCAAAAATCTGTCAGAGGATTGGTCCTGCTTTAAGCAGGGGGTTGGTCTAGATGATCTCCTGAGGTCCCTTCCAACCCTGATACTCTATGCTGCTCCCAGAAGCTAGTGCCCTGTGCTAGTAGCTTCTCCAGCATGGCTGTATTGTCCCCAGCCCTGGTCACAGGGTTGGGGACCAGACTCACTTACACCTTTCTCTGTGTTCAAGCAGCAAATCCCTGGGCTGGGGGAAGTACAGCCACAGTGGAGGAACTGCCAGTGCAGGGTACTGGCTTCTGCAAGCAGCAGCCCCATGTTCTTCTCCTTTTGCTGCTGGGAAAGCCCTGTGATTCTGTGGATACTGATTTATATCCATGGATATCTGCATCTGGGGATCTAAATTTGTATCTGGGCAGGGCTCTACCTGTATGTATCCCAGTAAATAAAACATGGGAACACATAATGAGTAAGAAAGCTAAAAAGACATAATAAAAGTTGTCTGGTTTAAGACCTGATCCAAAGCCCACTGAAGACTTGGAAAGACCCTCAGTGATAGCAATGTGTGTTGAATCAGGCCTTCACTCTGCACCATCTATCACTTTCACTGAATGAGGCCAGAGTCCGGTGTCAAAAATGTGATCATATAATTAAAGACTAGGATAATGCATATGCATGAAGGGACCAAATTAAAGTTGGATGGGAAACCTTAATTCTAGCACCTCTAACTTTTGAATTCTTGACTTTACAATCTTAATGTTCCTTTAGCAATTTTGGAGATGGGAGGGCAAAGAGGAGATGGAAGATATACATATGTTTTCAAAGCTGATAATGACACAAAGTGTGAATCTCCATATAAAATGTTTGCGGAACACAAAAGAAGCTTGTGTTCCCTGATCTATGTACAGAACTCATTTTAATGTTAGCACTGTATTTTCAAAATAAGGCAGATACATGAAAAACAGGAGGAAGACTGAATGAAATAAGAAGACATAAGAAATTAGAAACTTGAAGGTAGTGGGCCAGATTCTTGGCCAGGTTAAATCCCTTTTGCTGCTGTAGTAGCACAAAGTGTATCTAAAGGGGCACTTAGGGTTACTTCTGCTGATGGGGAATTCCTCCTTTGGGGACAGGTCCTGAGTTGCAACAGCCCTATGACTACTATAATTTATGCTGGTGGTCAGTCTGGCCCACAGCCAGCTCCAGGATTGAAGTCAGTGGGAAGGAGGCTTAAGAGATTTCAAGCACACTGCATTTTGCAGGATGTTCTGCATTGTATTTGCATAAGGGTCTTTGGTCTTCTGCACTGGATAGTCATGTGATGTTCCGAGATAGAAACAGCAACATACCCATTAGCCTAAGGGAAGGGTACTGGTCAGGAGGCAATGAGTTCTAGTTTCACCTCTATTGACTGCTCTTAATATTTCTGTATAAACCACAGCCCTTATTAATGAACAAGTCTCTAAATCCCTGTAGGTATCACTCCCCCCACCATCTTTTTTAAAATATAAGTTAACTAAGAGGTTGTACAGGGTCACTCTAGCAGAACTAGGAACAGAAACCAAGTGTCCAATATAGCAGAGGTAACTCTCATTCACTCATCTCCATTGCCTTTTAGAAAGCATGTCCAAAATCAACGTGCTTGGCTATTGTGTCTCTAATTATTAGGCCACAGTCCTCTTCCAGAGCAAACAATAGACTCTATAAATCCTTATCTTCAACTCTCTACTGCTATGCAACTATTTGGTTACCCTCTGGTGCAGTGTGTGTTGAGACCCCTTGAAAGAGGGGTCCACAAATAACTTGCTACTTTAACTTAAGAGTTTTCATAGATTATTATTAGTATTTTATTTATTTGAAGGCCAGAAGACATCATTATGATCATCTAGTCTGGTCTTTTGCATAACATAGACCAAGAACCTCACCCAATAACTTCTACCGAGGTCTGTGCTGGGGATCTGAAAGTTAAGGGGCTGCTGACAACCCATGTGGGAAATATTTATGGATGCACGCAAAGGATGAGTTTGTTTTCCCCATTTTCTTTTTGATAAGAAAATAAATTGGCTAATTTAATTCACACAGTGAGAAAACATCCTTTAAAAACTAGTTTTTTACTTAAAAACATTATTCTGGTATGTCATGCAACAAAATAGGTCTTCCATATTTTGGTCATGTGGCATGTAGTCTCAGATTTAATAGCTGAAAGATACAGGTGACTGAAACATAAAGGGATGACTCTCCCTTCCCCAGCTGCACCACGCATGAGCTTGTCAGGAACTGGCATTTATAATATATTTTGTACAGCACCTGGCACAATGGGGCCCAACGTTGTTGTAGCTTTTAGGCACACCTGAAATATAAATGTTAAGTAACTGAGGAGCAAACCTGTTATTTTCAATTTTTCTTTAAAATGGTGGTAGAATTGGAAGTTGAAATGAAAGCAGCTCTCCGGTATCAGAGTAATGGGCATAATCACCATTTCCATAGCAGATCACTAGTAGCATTTCAAAGGTCATGGGGTTTTTTTGTTTTTTTTCACATGGATGAACTGGGTTTTTTTTAATCTGCTTTTCCAATGTATTTGGAACAACGAGGCTTTTTGTTTTCTTTGATATCAGCCATGCATGTCTTTTCTTCCCACTTTATTTTTTTTCCTTCAACAAACATTTACTGGGGCTATGCTGAAATCCAAGAAGTTGCCTGGAGGGATAAATCACTTGGTCTCACCACAGCTGCTATTGCCAAATTGACAGCCCTGCAGACTGCCCGTGCTATAAAGTAGAGGGCTTCTGTCTCTGTCAATCTAGCACTTTTCACAATCACTAAAATAAATAATAAAATAATAATAATAATAATAATAATAAATATCGAGCCCTGAAGTAATCAAAATGAAATACAGTATTTACACATTTTTTAATCTCACCACATCTGCTGATGCTTCTATTCAGAGATGATGCAATATTCACTACAACAATAAAATCGCACTGATTCATGGACATTGCTGTACTGTTTGAGTTCCTCTCGCAGAACATTCTAAATGCCCATGACCATCCTGCTAAGGGTTCTGATTCATCTTAAAAAGTACTTTTGCAATGGTCCAGCACAAGCTGTCCACAACACAGCACCATGATCACCACAGCCTCAATTTCCCCTCCAACTCACCAGTGAACTCTTATTCCTCTTCCTGGGGCAGTTTAGTGGAATATAACAAAAATGTGTTCTGTTCCTTATCCTTACAGCAGGGCTTCCCCTGGCCCGTCCCAGTAACCCTTGTGTCAAGTCTTCACCAGCTCATTTGGCCCCTTCTGTAGGGTTCCACAGCTGTGATGTTAAGGCTCTAGACACCAATTTTCTTGTTTCCCAGCCCAGGGTCACCCACCATTTCTCTTAGCCTCTGCTGAGGTACACTCTAGAATGTTGTTGTGATAGATGTGAGACCTGGGAAGTATAAGGAGTTCAAATAACTATACTGAAAGGTGCCGGACGGGCATAGACTTTTGGGACAAGTGTTAAGTTGGTTTCCTGGGGAACCAGATACGGCAAATTCCAACCTTTGGTTGCTATGCCAGTGGTGAGCAACCTGCAGCCCATGGGCCACACGTGGCCCATCAGGGTAATCTACTGGTGGGCTGCCAAACAGTTTGTTTACATTTGCACAGCCATCCGCAGCTCCCAGTGGCTGTGGTTTGTCATTTCTGGCCAATGGGAGCTGCAGGAAGTGGCAGCCAGCATGTTCCTGTGGCCTGCTCCACTTCCCTCAGCTCCCATTGGCTGGAAATGGTGAACCACGGTCACTGAGAGCTACGGGCAGCCACGCAAATATAAACAAACTGTCTGGCAGCCCTCCAATGGATTACCCTGATGGGCTGTGTGCAGCTGCGGGCCGCAGATTGCCCACCATTGTGCTATGACCTGCTGGGAGAACCATTGACTGGTGATTACCAGTTTCCAGAGACTGGAGAGCAAAGGCCCAAGATGTATGAAGAAGCAGCTGAATTGTCCAGTTGTTGTCTGGTTCCTGATGTAAAAACTGACATGAACTTGTAACCAAGGGGAAAAACCCCAGTTGGCAGGTCTAAAAGACTGACACCTGCTAGGAGTCTATTGTGGAGTTGGGCTGATCTCTTTTAAGCTTTTAGCATTAATGTAGGTTCTTATATTGCTTTTCATATATTTTCTCTGCAATGCTTTTACTCTAAGAGTTTGCTTTGTGAAGTCTGGCTGGTATCTTGTATAAACTGTTATGACCCCTGGAGAAAGAGTTAGCCACAAGTGCTAGACACTGGTCAAACCTGCTGAGAAATCACAGTGGGATGCAGAAGGACTACCAGCCTAAAATCCCAGTCTGAAGGGAGAGAGATGTGGGTTTCCACCCCAAGAGCAGTGACAGCTGGGTAGCCTAAAACCTTAAGTGGGTGCCCTCAAGGAAGACAAGAGAGAGGGGAAGGAGTCAAAAGTGCAATTAACCCTGAGAATGAAACAGTCATCCTCTAAAATGATATGGAAAACTAAAAAGGTTCATACTGTAGCATTTTTATAAGGGATAGTATTTCCTAATTCTGAGCTAAGTACAGAAAGATACTGTTTAAACATGTGATCCTGACATTTGTGACTGCTCAGTGCCTCTGAGGATCAGGCCTTAAGCATCCACACATAGCTTTGCCAGTCTGACCTACAACACAATTGCTAATTTAAACCTAAGTCACTTCTAAATCACAGTGTTGTAGAAGTAGAGCAAGAACTGACAGGGATTTGAAGGGGATTTCACTACAAACAGTCTCTTCTGTGAGCAAGAGTCAGGCTAGCTGTTACCTTAATAACATGAGACTTGTAGAAGCAAGGATTGTGTGAGGCAAGTGGAAAAGAACTGTGTGAGAAGTTATTGCAACCTTGTGTTAGATATGGAATGTGGACTGTAGTCTAAATAGAAGTGAGAAAAATAAGATATCAAGATGAGCTATGTATAAACAAAATGCAGCTGTTGCTTATTATTGTCTGTAACAAAAGGTATAAATGCTTGCTGTAATTGTTTACCTAGACAGATACCTGTTTAGCTCTCTCCCCCCATTCAATTGCTAGAGATAATAAAGTATCTGACTTTGCTGCTCCCAACCAGAGAGTGAGAACTCTGTTTTTCTCTGACAGTGTCGAGTGTAACAAGGAGGCTAAAAGCACTGGCAATCTCTTACAATGGTTTTGTGAGCTGGATAAATGTTTGATAAATTCTACTTGAAGTAAGCAAAATGATAAAATAAGTTATGAGGTTTAGTAAAGCCAATGATGCTTCTGAACCATGACAACCTGTGCAAACCTCTCCTGCCAAATCTCCATTTCCAGAAATTTCACTTATTAAAGAGTAAGATTAAGTGCTGGTCAGTTAGCAATGAATAATCATTTTTAGAATGACTACCTTTGGAGATAGTACTGACAGCATAAGCAATTCAGCACAGTCCAGATGCCAATGAGTTAAGTTTCTAAACTGTGTTTTTCTCTAGCAACCTTTCATGACGTACATATACAGTTAAATTACTATTTATGGAATCCCTAGGACAATGGTATCTAAGGTGACAATGTTGTCTCTTTAAATCTCTCTTCCTGGAAGCAGTCCTTTGGGATGAGAAAGCACATAATTCTGTGAAATAATTGCAGGTACTACAAGTTTGGATCCTCTGTAGAGTACAGACCTGTTGGCTGTATTTTTACTTTTTTTTTTAAATAAAAGTTGAGAAAGAACAATGCTTCCTTGAGAAATAACCTTGAACACACCTTCTTCACATTGTGTCTCCTTCAGTAAGCACTACAGAAGAACAGCAGGGCGTTGAGCTCAGACAAATGCAGAAATCTAATGCATGTCTAGCTATTCTATCCTGATTCTTTTAAAAACAAGTAGTATGACAGAGAAGTACTGCAAATGGAGCGTAACATCCTAGTCCTTCTTTTCTGCTGTTAGTAGACTACATCTCGACATGAAAATCATTATCAGTTTAATAATAGAATGGAAATTTTTTCAGAAATAAAAGAACTCCAGCACAACAACTTCAAAGTAAATAGTTCAGCACCCCCAATAGAGTCACATGTTTCCAAAACAAGAATGAAAAGAAAACATCTCCCATCTCTCAGATTTTTAAGTGAATTTAGTTCTATCCTGTCCATCAAATCTGTGGAGATTGATTCATGTGTATATCAGGAGATTCAAAGGATGTTGGGGCTTAAGCCAGCTTTTCTCCCAAAAGGAATGAGCTAAAGGAAACTTTGCAAAGTGAATTCCACAGTGTCCTTCCCTATGCAAGTTTATCCCACACAGGGGGATTATCTGGGCCACAGAAGCTGTAAGGTTTCTGTATCAATTTCAATGGCAATAGGCTGAACCTGAAGAATATCTTTTACTCAATTATGATGAGACCAGTTTCATTTTTCCCTGCTGGGTTCCATAAAAGTAAGTGCGATTTGGAGAATGCATCAGAAAGGCTGCCTCTAAAAGGGGAGCATATAGTGATGCAACCCTCACTCCCCAGGGGGCCTGGAGGTGGCTGTTGCAAGACCAGTTGACACAGGGGCAGGAGCAAGGCATTTGGTAGACACATTGGTGAAAGTTCTTCCAAGAATCAGGGCTTGTTTGGAGCCCCACCTGAAATCTGAAGCTATTTTACGCTCACAGAATCCCGAGGCAGCAGGCTGGGTGTGTGGGGGTGAGAAGTGCATTGAGTCACACCTGAGGGTGTAGCCAATTCCCAATACTTATGCTTCACAGTGAAATTTGAAGGAATGATGATAGCTACTTCTCTGCCATATTTTATGTTTTCAGTCTGGTTTGTGTTTATGAAGTTAGAAAACCCATATGGGTCTCATGAAATAAAACAATGAAAGAAGACACTGTCTCCTGGCAGAGTTATATTATGATGTCATTGGAGAAAAGCAATACCTAGCAGCAACAGAAAATGGGCAGATGGATGTGAAGGCACATTAGAAATAAAGGAAACAATTCAGTTTGATCAGTGACTCAGTGCTCAGTGCCCAAGCCACTGACCATGTTAAATCATTGTATTAACTTTGGTCATTGTGAGGCTCCATGATGAAGCTACTTTTAAGTGTGGGAGTTTCTTTAGAAAGGAGAAGGACCAAAAAAGAATTGTGCAATGTGCACACAATCGCTCACTACTAGTGTTAAAACATCCAACATGTGTCATAGCACCATAATGGCAAAATAGCATTCTTCAGAAGCTTTGCTGGAACTGGTCAAGTGAGCCAATCTGACTCATATTTGGAAATGCTGTTTAACTATTGATCACCACATTACAAAGCTCCTCTATAAATATTCATTTTTAAATTGCTATTTGTGTTTCAATGTCCAAAACTTTAGTAAATTTACCTCCATTGTGAATACAATACTGGGTATATTACTTTAAAATAAATCTTCTATGGCACATTGTGCCTTTATGGGGAAAAATTCTGTCAAGTTTGCCACAAATTCACTGTGGGCAGAGGGTCGGTGCTGCACATTTGACCAAGACAGAGGACTCATCACTACTAGTCACAGCCTAAAAGCTGTCTGGCAACAGCAGAGTGGGGTGGGGGGTTAGCTCCCTTAAATAGATGTACCCCTTCTCTTAAGCAACCTCTGTGGGATGGGGATGAAGCAGCCAGGCTGGAGACATTTTGATGCTGCTTACAACACATCTTGGAAAGCAAAAACTTCACAGTTCCGAAGGTATCAGGACTTTAATGCCTTCAGATGTCAAAGTGTACAGGCTGGAGCGTCTGTATGTTGTCTAGTGAAATGGTCTCACATTATGGAATTTCCTTTTCTTTCTAAAAGCTTGTAACAAAAAACCTAAATGATAAGAGGACTAAAAGCTCAAAAGTCAAGGAATGACAACATTAAGGTTGCGCAGTCTTAACTCTGCTCCTTTGTATGTATATATTTTGATAAACCTTTAATTACAGGACCACATACTATTTTTCAAATACAATTTATAGTACAATATTGTGCACACACACATCCTGTAGTACCGTACATGTGGAGTTCAGAAAATCATTTATATGAAAAGTAAATAGTGAACCATTCTTAGAAAACATACTAAAAGAATAAGCATAATAAAACCAATAATGAAAATGTACTGGCCAGCATAGACTATGTAACTGCAAGAAACGGAAATACAAGTACCAGCAGATACATATTTTAAGAGAACTTATCTATAAAATGACTATATTAATACAGATATACTAGACCATTGTTACAGTAAAAGTAGAGCATGTTTGCTAGAATGAAAAAACATTTTATTCAAGGTGCTGTGCATGGTGTGACAAAGTTCCTCCTCTACCTTGGTGGATCCTGAGCTTATTGGCAGGTTTGCTTGCCTCACAGACTCATCCTGTGGGTCGGGAAACAGCCCAGAGACCTTCCCCTCTGGTAGAAGCAATAGTCCAGGTCAATTCCTCCTGTGTTTGATCAGGAGTTGGGAGGTTTAGGGGGAACCCAGGCCCACCCTCTACTCCGGGTTCCAGCCCAGGACCCTGTGGACTACAGCTGTCTAGAGTGCCTCCTGGTACATTATGCAACAGCTACAACTCCCTGGGCTACTTCCCCATGGCCTCTTCTCAACACCTTCTTTGTCCTCACCACCAGACCTTCCTCCTGATGTCTGATAACGCTTGTACTTCTCAGTCCTCCAACAGTAAGCTTACTCACGCTCAGCTTCTTGCACGCCTCTTGCTCCCAGTTCCTCACATGCACACAATTCCTCTCCTCTGGCTCCCTCCAGCCTGACTGAAGTAAGCCCTTTTATAGCATCAGAGAGGCCTTTATTAAAGTCAGGTGCTTAACAGTCTCATCTGACTCTTATCAAGTTAATTGGAGTCAGGTGTTCTCATTAGCCTGGAGCAGCCCCTGCTCTGGTCACCCAGGGAACAGAAAACTTCTTATCCAGTGGCCAGTATATCTCCCTTCTTCTACTCTGCTGTTCCCAACTGGCCTGGGTCTATCACAATAGTTATCTAATACTGTGAATGGAGAAGTATATGAAAATGCCATATTGCCACCCCAAGCATTCAAAAACCATGAGTTAGAGCCCCAAAATCATGAGATTGGCTTAAAAATAATATAATTTGGGTTCTTTTAATTTGCTTTCTGGTTTTTGAATATTTAGGGTATATTTTGTTGGTGGTTTTCAAGAATTCTCCACAACCATGGGGGCTTAAAATTAAATTATTTAAATGAAAGACGAGATTCTCACATTCACAGGACTCCAAGTGCTGAGGCATCAAAGAAAAATACAAATATCAGAAGACCTATGATAAAATTGTGAGTTGGCAAGTAATCGTATAATTAAGATTGGATCTTAATGCACATGGGGGTAGTATCAAATGTATACAGTTAGTTTAACTTGGAAGGTATCTGATATTTGAGAAATAAACTGTCCAACTCTAAGAAGAGTCACCATCCTTACTCGTCTATGAGTACTGTCATGGATTTCAGTGGAGTAAGGCACTGCTCAGTGTGATGAAGAATGTCAGAATTCAGCTTTTAGTGTTTTTGAATAATTGTGTCTTATCCCATTCTCTTTTCTTTTATCCAATAACTTTTGCACTCATCATGAGTATTATGTGAGATAGGAATGTTTTGAAACTAGCAAATTGTGTACAGTAGAGAGTTTTTTGTTTGTTTGTTTGTTTTTGGTTTCAGAAGAAGGGCAGCGGGGGCGGGGGGAGGGACTTGCCATTAAGAACCCAGTTACCTTTTCATGTGTACACACAACTCTCACTGAATCCTGTGGCACCTTATAGACTAACAGACGTTTTGGGGCATGAGCTTTCGTGGGTGAATACCCACTTTGTCATCCATGAAAGCTCACGCTCCAAAACGTCTGTTAGCCTATAAGGTGCCACAGGATTCTCTGCTGCTTTTACAGATCCAGACTAACACGGCTACCCCTCTGATACTTGACAACTCTCACTGGACTTTATGGGGGTTGCATAGAACTGGCCATAAGACTTTTCTAATGTGTAAAGACTTTTCATATGTGTAAAGATTATCATATTTGTGTGAGTAAGCATTTTGCAGGAGCAGCCCCTAAATAAAGATGTCAGGATCTGGCCCTGTCTGTATGTCTGTCTCATTTTTTCACACATACATGTTCTAAAACTTCAGGTGCACAGAATAAAATTAGCCTGGGAGTGATATCAAGTAGCTACACTCAATAACTGACCATTTGTAAAGAACTCAGCAGTCCCCACTGATGTCTCTTATATATGATGACAGGAAGAAACAAAGTGCCAAGTTACATATGCCATTAACAATGTCTAGTTCACATTATAGAGCTAATTAATCAATGTCATGAGATCAGAATTAAATATAATTGTTCACTTTTCACATTGCTTTTGCCTTACAAATAAAATGTATTATTAAAAAATTCAGACTGACAAATCCTATTTCGAATGAGAGAACCAAGCTAAGTGCATACAATATACACTGTTGTAATACAGATTATAGGTGAGTCATGGCTGGTAGTCTTGTTTCATACAGCAGTAGTGCAAAACTCTTCTGTTAGTTTGTGTGTTTTTTTCAACCCTTACACCTTGTTTATATACAGAAGTTACAGGGGGTTGATTTAAATTAATTTTTAAACTGGTTTAGCTAAGCCAATGTGAACTCTCTCTATATATACACTCATTTCTGTTTGAGCGGCTTATTTTAGGATAGCTTAAATTGATTCCGAATTGACTTTAAATAAACTGAAAAAAACCTGGTTTAAAGAAGCAAGAATGAACACAGCACTGGCATAATGAAATTGGTTTAAAATCACATCTCAAATTAAACCAGTGCAATTTTGTCATGTAGACAAGCCCTAAGAGCATTCACTGCCTTATAAATTGTGAAATCATTTGACCTTGGGCAAAGTGGGTATGGAACACTAGCATTTTGATTTGATAATGATTTACAATTTTGTGCTCATTTTAAACAAGCTGCATTGTACAAGGAGAATCAGGCCCCTTCAGTTTTAAGTTTGAACAAAACCCGCAGGGAGAATGTTGCCCTTGCTTACAGTCCATGTAACTCCATTGAGTTCAGTGGGGCAGCTGGGATTCTAAAGCCAAGGGAATGTGGCCACACAGCTCAAAGTGAGACTCATCCGTAAAACCTCAGACTTTGCCTGTTTATGAGTCAAAACCACATGAAGCCATTGAGTGTTTCCACTTAACCCATGTCTTGGACAAATTCATTGAAATGTTCATGAATGTTAGCAAATATAGCTCAAGTTTAAAGCTACGTCTACACTGGTGATTGGCCACGGGTACTGGGCCATATGTAGGATTGCCAATTCTTCAGGATTGTCCTGGAGTCTCCAGGAATCAAAGATTAATTTTAATTCAAGATTATGTCATATGATGAAACCATCAGGAATATGTCCAACCAAAACTGGCAACTCTAGCCATGTGTATTCTCATCCATGTGTCCAACACTCGTGTAAGTATCCAGCTATGCTGTGCTGGAGACGAGTATACAATCTGTACCTGGGTATACCCTCATCCACATTGTACTGTTTCTGGTATATGAGTTTAGCTCTAGCATCTCAGGGGCAGTATCCCAGGGTTCTGTGCAGAACTGAACACACTCTAGGATATGTCTTGTTGTGTTGGTGGTACTGCAGATGACTTCACATATTTGGCTATGGCAGCTTCTCCTCATCCATCTGTCTTGCCGAACTTGGTGGAAGACCTGGAGCAGTGAACAACAATGTGGTTCTGCTCCTTCCTGGTGTGTGTGTGTGTGTGTGTGTGTGTGTGTGTGTGTGTGTGTGTGTGTGTGTGTGTGTGTGTGTGTGTGTGTTGCAGTATGCAAACAGTGAGAACCTTGGGTAAATGGACTTGGACCTTTCTCACAAGTCAAAGATGGGTGATATGGACAGTGACTAATCCACTGACGTCCTATGAAACAGTCACAGGAGACTGCTGGTGCTTCATCTGTATGTCCGTTGGTGGACCACCGCTTCTGAACGAGGAGAACCAGCATGCTGTGGTGGGATCACATCATCTTGGAAGCCTGGGGTAATAACCATTGACTGCTGAATTTCTGAATGAGAGAGCAGATGGTCCTGGAGTTCTGTATGGAGCTGGCCCCAAACCTACAGCAGCAGGACACTCAGTTCTGTAGACCCACACCGGCACTGAAGTGGGTAGTTATTGCTCTCTGGAAGCTGGCAATGCCAGACAGCTTCCTGTCAATCACAAACCATTTTAGGGTGGGGAAGTCCAGTGTAGGAAGTTGTAGTGGTGCAGCTTTGTGAAGCTATCCACACTCTCATCTACTATGGGTGGTCATCATCATTAAAATTCCAAAAATGATGGCTGGGTTCCAGAGAATGGGGTTTCCAACTGCATAGGTAGCATCGAGGGCACCCACATCCCCATACTTTGCACCCCTGAAAGTTGTGAGTGAGTATGTCAAACAGAAAAGGTACTATTCATTTGTTCTTCAAAGTCTAGTGGACTACAAAGGCAGGTGCGTTAACACTAATTCACAGAAAATATTCATAGCAAGAGGATGCTGAGAAGATCGAGACTGTACTTGAAGAGGGAGGAAGAGACTTCATATCCTGAAAATGATATGGTTCAGTACAAAATCTCCACACCCTGGGAGGGTCCATATACCTGCTCCTACCCTAGCGAATGAAACTCTGCCCTGACATCAACAACCTGGCAAAACAGGAATTACATTTTGAAATATAAATTTACATATATGCAGTGTTGTATGGCAGGTTAGAATTTCCACTTATTTAGAAAATTCAAGTTTACAAGATGATCCAAAATTGTGCAGGGGAATTCAAGAAATGTACAGGTTATTCTAAGCATGTTGATTTCCATTACTCTTAATAACTTAATGTTCAAGGTTTTATGTTCATGTTCCCTCTAGTATGGAGGGATGACTAGATTAATTAAATCTGACAACAGATCAGGAAAAAAACCACATTAAAATGGCTTAAAATATGAATGACTTGCTTTGCTTCTCAAAATTGCGAACTCGCTATATTTTTGGTTGCTATTGCATTACTATTGCTGGGATTCCACATGTTCAGCTACAGTACATCAGATAAATTATTTGATACCAAACAAATGACTTAACAAGACATGATGCATGATTAAAATCATCAAGTGTGTACAGGAAATGCATAATGATAGTTTTAAAAAAATGTGGTTTAACTACTTAAGAGATTTAAAACAACTTTACACATTTGAACTCTTAAAGAGCAAAATTTGTATTTGTGTTTTTAACTGAAAATCTTACAACATTAATATTCCAGGTTAGTTTTGGCTTACCTTATATTCCTGTGATGCTTGAATGTACTGATTTAATCAAAAATACTTTGTATCTTTGAATAAACCAATATATCTTGAATAACAGCATTTTTGATGGGCAAATATTATTAAACTAATTACTTCTCTATGTGAATGCCTGAAACGACCTAAAGCTTCTAAAGCAGAGGTCTGATAGCAGTTGTTTGCTAATGTTTTGGTATACTGGTGTTCTGATCATGAATAAATTACAATTAATTTACTTTTTAACATGCTGGCATTCTTAACAAAGGGTGTAACCGCAGATGTGTGTGGTAAATGATCATTTGCTATTAATGTTCGTTATTACCATCAGTTAAAAAAATACTAAATTTTCAACCAAAAAAGTGACATATTTCTGATGATTATTGTGAAAATTGTCCCATTTTAGACCAGTTGTATTTATTTCTTTGGTTATACTCAAAATATGGGAACATTAATACTTTCTAGCTCCTTAGTAATAGCATTATTGTTGCTGCTGCTAACAGAAACAACAAAGTCCAGACTAGAATCCTTATTGTAAATAGATGCTAGGGAATCTTAATTCAGTTGACTTTATGAGGCCCATTCCTGTAATGCTTGGGACTGAGAATTAACCTTACTCGCACAGGGCTATCTTTTACTCCTATTGAATAAAAACAATGAGGAATCCGGTAGCACCTTAAAGACTAACAGATTTATTTGGGCATAAGCTGTCATGGGTAAAAAAAAACCACTTCTTCAAATGCATGGAGTGAAAAGTACAGTTGTAGGCATACGTATACTGACACATAAAGAGAAGGGAGTTACCTTGCAAGTGGAGAACCAGTTCTGACAAGGCCAATTCAATCAGGGTGGATGTGGTACACTCCCAATAATTGTTGAGGAGGTCAATACCAAGAGAGGGAAAATACAATAGTTATTTAGGATCAGATTTTTAAAGGTATGTAATCAATTAAAAATGCAGATGAGCACTTTGTGGGATTTTCAAAAGCACCTAAACAGGTTAGGTGTCTAACTCCGTAATTTATTTAAGTGTTCATCTGCCTCTTTAGGTGCTTAAATACCTTTGAAAATCTGGCCCTTACTTCCGTAATATTCCCACTGATATCAATCAGACTCCATGTGAAGTAAAGTGCTACTCACTCTGAGTTAAGGTCCTCACAATCCAGCGCACTAGTAGCATTATAGATTTCACTAGGCCTGATAGTATCAGAACTCATATGGGTGGTCATTATCTCATTAAAGTTCGAATATTAAGGGCTTGATTTTACTTATGCAGCATCTGTTTAGTTTATTATAGTGGTGATTTATAGGTCATTCAGACTAGCTTTTTAATGGGTTATATTACTTGTTTTGTGCATGGGAGGAATAGGGAACCCAAGACAGCTGAACACCAGACTTTCTTCTAACTTTAAATGCATGAAGAGTTAATTACCAGAGCACAGAAACAGTGGGGCAGGGAGGGGGAGGATTATTAGTCTCTCAGGTAACTAGACTGGAACACACAAAAAAGAGAGGATATCAGCTTTCTGGCTCTGATGGAAATGACTAGATAGCTGAATAGAGCAAAGGGAGCTGCTCTGAATTCTGGGGGTGTTTGTTTTAGTGCTCTCTCTTCTGTGGAAAGATGAAATCTAAAATCCTTTGTTTTTTAAGACCGTTTGGGATATCTCATCTGAGGACAAGGGAGACCCCACATTTTGTGCTCCCATACAGGTCAAGGGATTTGCAGTTTTCCCTCCATTTAATTACATTAGCCTGTTAAAAATTTTAATTTCCATCCCAAGGACTGAACCTGGAAAAGTTGCTGACTCAGATCCATTCTTAAAGGTAGAGGGAGCCCACAGGTATACAGGGAGGCAGTGGTCTTGTGAAAGCAGTAGGGGACACTTTGCAGAACAATTCCTCACTGCTGCCTTTCCACAAGGGTACTGCAACAATATGTATGGAGGGAGGAGGGGCTGCTGAGAGCTACTGAACCAAACTGTAAACCCTGTGTATGATGGAAACCACTTCAAGCTAGTGATTGGGCAGCATCCCCAGTACCCCTAGTTCCAGAACTTATGCCTTTCTTCTGAGTCCAAGACTAGAGTGGCTAGGTGCAAGTGTATCCGCACACCTCCCGGGTGTGGTGTTCTGTCCCATCTACCTCTTTAGCTCCAGCCTGCTTCTTGCTTGCATATATATACCTACCCCTGGAAATTTCCACTACATGCATCCGACAAAGTGGGTGTTCACCCACAAAAGCTCATGCTCCAAAATGTCTGTTAATCTGTAAGGTGCCACAGGACTCTTTGCTGTCCCATCTAGTGGCACTGAGGCCACTTCAAGAGAGAGATACAAATGAGTCTACTCTACAGCCTTAGCTAGCAGCCAGTTGGCTCTTGCAGTAAAAGCTAGTGTGCTGAGATCCCTGGTTCAGTCCTGCCTACTGATGCATGGGGTCTGTCAGCACTACACAAGGTAGGTAGGAGCTCCCATTAACAGAGAAAGAACCATTGGTAAGAGTCTTGTACAAGCCCCTGGAGGTTTATACTTGCTTGTGATTATGTGACAGGGTTGTTAGATTTAGCAACTTTATATGATGCTTAATAAAGGGTAACTTTAATGAACATGTTCATGTGACAGGCAAATTTTTTCAAATGCCAGGAATTATTGGATTCTTTCAATTTCACACTGTTTCTTTACCTATTCATGGTTGGAGTAGTACTTTTTGATTTACTAGTTCCCTCAAGGTCTTTTCTTTATCAGCCTTCTATTAAAAGAAGTTCTTTTCTTTGATTTCTTTCCTGCTTTTTCTTCAAGTCACTAATCTTCATGTCACATTTTTTACATAGTCATGTGTTGCCCAGAAGACTTAAACTCAATGAGGATGCACTCTGTTGTTTCTCTCTTAGTTCCACTGAGTCATCTTGAAGCGTCTGAGTCTATTAATGAGACACTGGGAGCCACAAAGGTTTTGGGGGGAATATAGAGTGGAGATCTGCACTGTGACTAAAAGATTGGAGAGAGTTTTGTCCTTAATTTTCATTGTCTGGCAGCTGATAGTCAAGTGTGATTGTACATTATATGGTGAGTCCTGCCTGGGGTATAACACGAACAGCACTTTGTCTCACGAAGGCACACTCACGGGGATCTTCCTGACATAGAACTGGGCAGTGGCCATTGCTACAGTCCTTGAGTGGATGTAGCATACCCTCCCTTCCATGACCAGTCAATCAACTGCCAAGAGTTTGTCTACATGGCAAGTTACTGTGCGACAAGCCAGCAGCACATCAGCTTGCCGCGCAGTAACATCCCGTGTGCATACTGCTAAGTGCAGTGAAAGACCCTGGAGTGCTATTTGGCTTATTACTACTTGAAAGTGTAACAAGTCAAATAGCACTTTGGGACTTTCACTGTACTGTAGCTGGTGTGCTGGAGAGCTGCACCCTGGCTTGCTGCACAGTAACTTGCCACGTAGACAAGCCCTAAATGATGGCCATTAGCAAAAACCTTCTTTGCAGGCTTGTTGTTCCATAATTGTCAGCTTTGGGGTGTCTGACTCCTTCCTCAGAAGCACTGGGTACTGGCCATGATAAGAGACAGGATGTTGAACAAAATGACTGTGATCTGATCCAGTATGGCCATTCCAATGAGGCCTAGCCCCAGATTAAGATGGACTTTACCCTATATATATCAGAGCCAATTATATGCTTGTTAGTACAGCTTGAGTTTTGCTGCAATGTATGCAGTAGAAACGCTAATCTGTGAAAAAGACTAGTAAAGAGAAATTCATACGCAATCCTTATTCAGTTGTTACTCTAGAAAACTTCCCATTAGCTTCAGTACTCTTGCCTCAGTAGCAAATGAGTAAAGACTTTAGGATGGAACAGTGGCATTAATTCTTGACCGATAGCATCAGATCTGAAATAGTGTTCCTTGACAAGTTTCAGAGTAGCAGCCGTGTTAGTCTGTATCCGCAAAAAGAACAGGAGTACTTGTGGCACCTTATAGACTAACAGACATTTTGGAGCATGAGCTTTCGTGGGTGAATACCCACTTCATCGGATGCTTGTAGTGGAAATGTCCAGAGGCAGGTACAAATATGCAAGCAAGAGAGAGTCAGGCTAGAGATAACGAGGTTAGTTCAATAAGGGAGGATGAGGCCCTCTTCTAGCAGTTGAGGTATGAAAACCAAGGGAGGAGAAACTGGTTTTGTAGTTGACAAGCCATTCACAGTCCTTGTTTAATCCTGAGCTGATGGTGTCAAATTTGCAGATGAACTAAAGTTCAGCAATTTCTCTTTGAAGTCTGGTTCTGAAGTCTTTTTTTGCTGGAGGATGGCTACCTTTAAATCTTCTATTGTGTGTCCAGGGAGATTAAAGTGTTCTCCTACAGGTTTTTGTATGTTGCCAATTCTAATATCTGATTTGTGTCCATGGCATATGACAGCATATATTACATTGGTGGATGTGCAGGTGAGTGAACTGGTGATGGTGTGGCTGATCTGGTTAGGTCCTGTGATGGTGTGGCTGGTGTAGATATGTGGGCAGAGTTGGCATCAAGGTTTGTTGCATAGATTCGTTCCTGATTTAGAGTTACTATGGTGCGGTGTGTGGTTGCTGGTGAGAATATGCTTCTGGTTAGCGGGTTGTCTGTGGGCGAGAACTGGCCTGACACCCAAGGCCTATGAAAGTGAGGGATTATTGTCCAGGATGGATTGTAGATCCCTGATGATGCGTTGGAGGGGTTTTAGCTGGCCCCTGTATGTGATGGCCAATGGAGTTCTGTTAGTTTCTTTCTTGGGCTTGTCTTGCAGTAGGAGTCTTCTGGGTACACTTCTGGCTCTGTTGATCTGTTTCCTTATTTCCTCATGAGGGTATCATACTTTTGAGACTGCCTGGTGAAGATTTTGTGGGTGTTGGTCTCTATCTGAGGGGTTGGAGCAGATGCAGTTGTATCTCAGTGCTTGGTTGTAGACAATGGATCGTGTGATGTGTCCAGGATGGAAGCTGAAGGCATGAAGGTAGGCATAGTGGTGCGTGGGTTTTTGGTATAGGGTGGTGTTAACGTGACCATCACTTATTTGCACGATGTCTAGGAAGTGGACCTCCCGTGTAGATTGGTCCAGGCTGAGGTTGATGGTGGGGTGGAAGCTATTGAAATCATAGTGGAATTTTTTCGGACTTTCCTTCCCATGGGTCCAGATGATGAAGATGTCATCAAAGTAGCGTAGGTAGAGAAGGGGCATGAGCGGATGAGAGCTGAGGAAGCATTGTCCCAGGTCAGCCATAAAAATGTTGGCATATTGTGGGGCCGTGTGGGTGCCCATAGCGGTGCCGCTGGTCTGGAGGTATATATTGTAATCAAATTTGAAATAGTTGTGTGTGAAGTATCTAGTCTATAAGGTGCCACAGGACTCTGCTGCTTTTACAGATTCAGACTAACACGGCTACCCCTCTGATACTTCATGCTAAAGTGAACGTACAGTAAATAAATGGCATTTTTTTGTTTTAAAAGAAGAGGCAATACTTTTATGAAAGGTTCCAAGGAGGATCAGTTTAATCTGTCTTATCCTCAGAGATTTATATGAAGTGATGTATGGGAAATGAGCTGTCTTTATTTGTAGTATTTTCCTCTAAGAGGTACTTCCTCAGCTTCAGCAAATGCACTTTTGGGAAGAATGCTTTGCATTTATCTAAAGGATTTCGGATGATGAAATGACATCACAGGAAAGTTTTGTGTGTGTGAGAGAGACAGAGAGAGAGTATGCACCCTACAAGAAAGTTTTTGGAGGTACTTCTAACAGAATTTCTGAATGCCTCTTTTGCTGTTCCTGCTGATAGGTACAGAGCCACTAAGAGAAGCTACTGTAATCTATTTTATAGATGTTTGAATGACTACTTGTAAATTATATCTGATAGCTTTATTTTTATTCAGATGGAAAGTAACCATTTAACAGGTTATACTTGCAGCAAAACTGTAGTTCTCAAAAGTACAAATACCCTCTTTTATCTGAGAAATTAAATTAAATAACGCACAAATTAGACCTTGAAGTGGCATTCAGTAATTTAACTGAAATCAGTTTCTCAATTGCATTTTAAAAAGTCCAATTATTAATGAGAATGATAGTAATTATGGTTATATTTTAGAGCACTTTGAATGAGATACAATTAATTTTATCTGAAATGGCAACGTTCTAATAGCCTGTATCCACAACCCTCTGCTTGTGGCATGATTTTAGCAGCTGATAACATGAGAAATATTTTAGCTAGAAACCAATTCTTTGACAACTGAGAGTTGGGAAATCTGACTTTTGAAAGGTGTACAAGAGAGAATATATGAAAGTTGCAGAAGATACCTGAAGCCCAATAGTTAACTGAAGGTTTGGACAATCAGATTTTGAAGCCATACAGATCTGCAGGTTTTTAAGTCTGAACTCAGGGTCTGCAGAACCAGCACTCCTCATTATCCAGGAGATGAATGACTTCCCTGAAGTTGACTGGTCAGTAAGGGGAGCTGGAGGAGCAGGAAAAGTTGGAGTGGTGAGGTGTTCAGCAGCACAAGACCGACTATTGTATTTCTCAGGTGACTATCATTGTGACTTTAGAGGCTCAGGTCTTGCAATGTTGTCAGCCCCAGACAGGTCTGGGAGCTAGGGCTCAAGGTCCTTCTCCCACTCTAAGTGATATCAGAGGCAAAATTCCAGCGGAAGCTGAACTAGCCCCCAGGAGTATGAGCCATACTCTGATCTACATGTTGGGACCAACGGATGGGCTACACAAATACTATCATTTTTCAAATTTTCAGAAGTAGATATTTGCAAGGATGTACATCTCACTCCCCCAACTGATATACACATTAATGTAAGTGCAATTCACTGACATGTATATCAGAAGCTGTGTGAATGTAAGCATAGTGTATACAAAAGTGCATGCCATGCTTGCACTCACTGAAAATTTGAGTGAGAGCATGTCTACACTACAGACTTTGGTCAATGCAATTTACGTTTGGGTACAGCTGCTGAAGTTTCTATATCACTCAGGCACATGCATACTTAGCTGCTGAGTGGGAGTTGCACATACGCACCAGGAGCACTTGTGTTGATTTAAAATATGGTGTATTACACATCAGTATCCCACTGTGCTATGTGCTATCACCCAGAACAATGCCTTTTGACGTTTTTGCAATGTTTTGTGGAATAGTAATGACTTGCTCAGGGTTTTCTGGGAACTAGCGGTCACGTTCATAGCATACAACTTTCTCCACCTCATTATGCCATCCATAGCCCATAATTTTCACCCCCTTTAAAAAAAAATCCCATATACTCAGCTGGCGCTTTTCTTCCTCTGCCATCTCTGAGAGAAGCACAGAGTCTGCACTATTCACTATTCTCATTAATGCAGAATACACAATTGTCCTGTGTTGGTAGATCCTCAGGAAGTACTGCACCAACTGGGGAGATGAAGATTTCTTTAAGGGCAGTTTGATGAGGGACATAGTGAAAAACAAATCAAGGTTGTTAGTGGTATTCACAGCCAGCTGCAGATGGAGCACCACTTCTGAGAAATGAGCACTCACTGGAGGGATTGCATGTAGTAGCAGAGCTGGGGAGGAGCAGGGAGAGCGGCCACTCACCCACTGAGCACAAGTGGCGCGTTGTCAATTTTCTGGCTCCTTTGTACTCACCTGGGGGAGCGATAAAAAAAGTGCTGCGGTGCTTTTATTTTACTCACCCGGCAGCGCTCTCTGTCTTTGGCGGCAATTCGGCGGCGGGACCTTCACTCACTCCGAGTCTTTGGCGGCATTTCAGCAGTGGGACCTTCAGTGCCACCAAAGAAACCTGGAGCGAGTGAAGGGCCCGCCACCAAAGACACGAAGCGCCGCCGGGTGAGTAAAAGCGCTGCAGCGGGTGGCCCCTTTTTTTTATTGTTCCCCCTTTTTCTTCCACCTGGCTACACCACTAATTGCATTACAATACAGATTTGGGATGACAAGCAGTGGTTGTTGAATGTTCAGATGTGAACATCCTGAGTCTGTGTTCCAAGCTTGCGCCAGCTCTCCAGCCCATGGACGCCAGAATGAGAGGTGCATTGACAGTTGTGATTGCACTCTGGAAGTTTGCAGTGATGGATTGCTATTGGTCAGTGGGCAATCATTTCGGAGTTGGAAAAAACACAGAAGGGGTCATTGTCATGCAAGCATGTAGGGTCATCAAGTGTCTTCTGCTACACAGGACTATGACTTTCAGCAATGTGCAAGAAATAATGGATGGATCTGTAGCAATGGGGTTCCCTCACTGCAGTGGGATGATAGACAGCACCCATCCCTATTTTGGCATCAGTCACGTGGCTATAGAGTATATCATTAGAAAGGGCTACTTTACTATGGTTATACGGGCATTTGTGGATCACCGGAGACTCTTCACTGATATCAGTGTGGGCTGGTCAAGGAAGGTGTATGATGTACACATCTTTAAGAACTCAGGACTGTGCAGAAAGCTGCAGGCAGAGACATGCTTTCCCGACTGGTAGGTGATCATTGGTGACATTGATTTGCCAATAGTTATTATTCTGGGGGTCCCAGCCTACCTCTTGGCCCCCAGGCTCATGAAGCCATACACTGGCCACCTCGACAGCACCAAGGAAAGATATAGCTACTGGCTCAGCAGGTGCAAAATGGCAATTGAATGTGCTTTTGGTAGCATAGGCGCCAACTTCCCAAAGTGATGCAGAGTGCTTGTTCCCCGTCTCTGTCCCAGGCCCCACCTCCACTTTCTTCCCCAAAGGCCCTACCCACACCCCGCCTCTTCCCATCCCCACTCCACTCCTGCTCTGCATCTTCCTGCCCTGGCTCCAACCCTGCCCAGTTCCACTCCCTCCCATGAGTGCACTGCGTCCTCACTGCTCCCCCTCCCTCCCAGCCTCCCACATGCCGCAAAACAGTTGATCGCAACAGACACGAGGCATGGGGAGGGTGGGGGAGGCACTGATTCATGGGGCCTACCAGTAGGCAAGAGGCATGGGGGGGATTGTGGGAAGCTAATGCGGGGCTGCCGGTGGGTGCTGAGTACCCAATATTTTTTCCCTGTGGGTGCTCCAGCCCCAGATCACTCACAGAGTCAGCACCTATGTTTGGTAGATTAAACGGACACTGTCTATGTTTACTCATTAGACTGGATCTCAGTGACAAAAATATCCCAATGGTTATAGCTGCTTATTGTGTCCTGCATAATATCCATGAGACAAAGGACTCCACCAGGGCCAAGGTGGAACAACTGTTTGCTGACTTTGAACAGCGAAACACAAGGGCTATTACGAGAGCCCAGTGTGTAGCTAGGCAGTGAAGGGAGGCTTTGAAAGACCACTCTAACAGTGAGCCACAGGAGTATTCTGTGCCAGCTTGTTCTCTGGGCCTGGAGCTTTGGGTGCTGCTAAGAACTGTACAGAGCTTAGTGTACATTTAGAAACATTACGGGTGCTTTCTTCAGGCTATGAATTCTGTGGTGCATGATGTGCATTCCCTGTTTGCTTTGAGTACAGCGACGCATTCTGCAATATTTGTTGTGAACTAATAAAGATAATTTGAGTCTCCAAAAATAGAACTTAATTGAATGGAAAAACAGTGCAGAAAATGAATGTGCAAAAAAACACAGGCTATGGAATATACAATTTAACATAGCTTAATGGGGTGAGAATTTTAAATTAGAAAGGAAGTAGATATTTAGTCCACTTGATTAAACAAATATAGTTTGCTGTGGCTGCACATTCGCTAACTAGTGAGAACCACAACTGGTGTATGTGAAGTTATGGTTTTCCTTGCTCTCTCCTGGTGTGGAATGGTAGGGGTAATGATGCATCTTGCGATGTCAAGTGGGATGTGGATGGATGAAGTCTAGGGAGCACTGAACCTGAGTTTTCCAAAGAAAGCAAAGGGTGGAGAATGCAAAGGGTAGAGACTCCAGGATTTTTGGACTTGTAGTTACACCAGCATCTGTAGCATTTGGGTTTGCTTCCTGAGAAAACCCAGAAGGCATTCAGCAGCCATGGAGAGGACACCCTTAAGCCTGCTGTATCAGAAGCTGCTGATAAATACAGTCTGATATAACACTGGATTTACTATCACAAGGGAAAAGGAAAGATAAAGGAAGGGAGTTTTGAAACTTATTACCAAACACAGTTTTAATACGAATTGTTTATTGGCACTTCAGGTTTGGAGCACCTCAGCACACCATTGTTCTCTAGCGCCAGCAATGGTTAATATGGCCTGCCAGGGACAAAGCGGGAAAGGCTTTTCTGTTGCATGAAGCTATAAAATCTTTGTTCCTTATCCATGAGTACAGTGATAGAGGAGTGACACTGAATATTGGCACTATTTTCCACAGGCGGTGGCAATTTTAGCTGATTTCTCACTCCTGAGGGTCACAAAAGCACAGAGAACATCCATCTCTTGAATTCATCACTTTGTAGTCAAAGAGAGTTCCTGTTTGGCATCCTTTAAACAAGTCCCTATGATTTAACACTTTTATCAATGACCTGAAGGAAAACGTAAAATCATCACTTATAATGTTAGAGAGACAAGATGGATGAGCTAATACGTTTTATTGGACCAAATTCTGTTGGTGTCTTTCTCTCAGAAGTTGGCCCATTAAAACATATTAGCTCACCCACCTTGTCTCTCTAAAATCCTGGGACTGACATGTCTACAACTATGCTACATACATCTCCGATAATGTTAGCAGATGACTGAAAGATTGAAAGAGTAATAAATAATGAAGAAGACAGGTTACTGATATAGAGTGATTTGAATCACTTGGTAAGATGAGTGCAAGCAAACAATATGCATTTTAGTATGGCCTGATGTAAAGTTATACATCTAGGAACAAAGAATCCAGGCCATATTTACAGGATGAGGGACTCCATCCACCATGACCCCCTAGTCTTTTTTGAGAGTCACTGCCCAGAATAATCAGCTGAACAGCAGCTCCCAATGAGATGCTGTGGCTAAAGAAGCTAACGTGATCCTTGGATGTATGAACAGCAGTAAGGAGGTTATATTTGTTATGCTGGCAGATCAGGTGCCAGCTCATGCCAAGGCCCCAAGGCATCAACTGTACACTGACAAATTCGTAGCTAGAAAGCAGTCTGGCTCACTCGTGTGTTAGTGTTGTTAAAATAGGTATTAGGTTAATGAAAATGTATTTAGTGTTTAGACTTCATGAAATGCTTGGAAGTTGCTGATGCATTAATCTCACTTATAATATCTCTATCCTATGTTAAAAGGTAATATGTAAGTGTTTACTCTATAATTATAACAGCATTCATGCTGAAATCATAACCCCCCACGTCAGGAGCGAAGTGTGAAATACTAGTTTACCATAGGAGGTGTTATCTCCTGCCCAACAAAAGAAGGCCCATAGACACCAGACAAACCATTGTGGAACATCAGAGGACAAAAGACTTTGTTGATTGCCAGCCCCCCACTCCAGCCTTGAAGAGGAGACGAGGATCAGGACTCATCCCATCAGCTTGAACTCTGGGCGACGGGGAATAAGAATCTCTGACAGGAAGAAACTGCATCTCTATTCTGCTTGGACTTGGAGAGTGCAAGATTTCTAAGCATAAGCAAGGGATTCCCTGTTGCTTAGCCTGAGTTAGCTCTAGAGGGCATATAGAGCTTACATATTACAGGAGCTTCTATTACCTTTTGAAACCTAAGACTAACTCATTTGTGTGTATTTGTTTACCTGCCTTAACCTTGTAAATAACTCTTATTTCCTTTTCCTAGTTAATAATTAGTTTATTACAGGATTGGCTACAAGAATTATCTTTGGTGTAGGCTCTAAGGTGCAACTGACCTGAGGTAAGTAACTGGCCCTTTGGAACAGGGAGTAACCTGAATATTATTGTGATTTTTGACAAGATAACCTGGGAGCAAGATAGACCAGAGTACCCAGAGTGACTGTCTGTGCCTCGGATGTTATAGTGCTTGAGGAATTCACCCTTGATATGTAATTGGTGAAATCTAAGCATAGAACTTATAGTCAATCTGGGGTTTGTGCCTTGCTTTGTATCAGTCTGCTCTGTAGCTGGTACTCAGGGGCTTGAGCCACTCTGGACAGCTTGACAATATTATCTCTGAATTTGGCACTAGTGTGACCGCTGCTAAAATAGTCCATCTAGTTCTGGTGTCCACAATTCAAGAAGGGTGTTAATAAATTACATAAGGCTCAGAAAAGAGCTGCAAGATTGATGAAAAGATTAGAAAACATGCCTTGAGTGATAGATTTAACTGATTACAGTCTATAATTACCTGCACTGGGGAACAGAAATTTGATAAAGGGCTCTTCAGTCTAGTAGACAACAGTATAGCAAAGTCCAATGGCTGAAAGTTGAAGATATACAAATTCTGACTGGAAATAAGGCATTGATTGTTAACAGTGAGGGTAATTAACTGCTGGAAAAATTTACCACGTGTGGTGATGGATTCTCCATTACAGGCAATTTTGAAATCAAGATTAGATGT
The DNA here is from genome assembly GCF_003597395.2 of Chelonoidis abingdonii. Classification (NCBI taxonomy): domain Eukaryota; kingdom Metazoa; phylum Chordata; order Testudines; family Testudinidae; genus Chelonoidis; species Chelonoidis abingdonii. Next base: position 264,483,192 of record NC_133769.1, read on the forward strand.
GTTTCTAAAATGGGAATTAATTCAGGGACATTCTATTGTCTGCATTATACAGGAGGCACCTAAGCCAAGTCAGTCACTTAGGTAGTCCATGATCCAGGAGCTGAAGCTGTCTCTGTCTTCTACTCACACTTGATAGCTCACTCACACTCTGCATGCATTTCACAGTGTGCTCGCTATCTTTTGTGCTAATGCTGTCCCTCTGCCTATTGGTGGCCTGCCTCTGAGCCTTCTGATGTGGGGTCTGGCAGGTCTCAGGTCTCAATCATGCTCAGAGCATGCCTGCAAGAGCGGGCCCCACCAGAAAGATAAATGTTTCCCTCACTCATTTGGGTATTCAGCTTGGGCTCTGAGTGGCTCATTAGAGGTGGGTGATAGCAGTGCTTATGCTACGTTGAAAACACAGAGACTAAAGTGCCTATGGGGGTTAGGTGGCACCTGAATGGTGGCTCTGAATGTGGCAGTCACACCTACATGGTGAACATAGGTGCCTATTTGCCTGTTTAGACCTTAATTTCTTTTAAAACCCTGGCTTCACAGTAATATAACTAATAAATGTTTATAAACTGATTTGAGTGCCTTGAGCAGAAGGCACTCTAGCATTCTAAAGTAGAGTTATTCAGGCTTTTACCTTGACTCCTTTCCTGAGCCTCACACACTTTTTCTCAATGTATATTGTGACAGACCCAAACCAGTGGGGTACAGGAGTCTGGTAGAGGGCAAACATACTGGTCACTGGATGAATAGTTTTCTGTTCCAATTAAGGCAGACTGGCTAATTAGAACACCTGCAGCCAATCAAGGCAGGCTAATCAGGGCACCTGGGTTTAAAAAGGAGCTCACTCCAGTCAGGCAGGGAG
>NC_133769.1:264484356-264624125 GCF_003597395.2 Chelonoidis abingdonii
TGGAACCTGGAGTAGAGGGCGGGCCTGGGTTCCCCCCAAACCTCCCAACTCCTGATCAGACACAGGAGGAGTTGACCCAGACTGTGGGGAAGATCACTGAGGTGAGCAAATCTGCCAATAAGCGCAGGACCCACCAAGGTAGAGGAGGAACTTTGTCACAATATACACCTCTACCTCGATATAATGCTGTCCTTGGGAGCCACAAAATCTTACCGTGTTATAGGTGAAACCACGTTATACCGAACTTGCTTTGATCCATCGGAGTGCACAGCCCCAGCCCCCTGGAGCACTGCTTTACTGCGTTATATCCAAATTCATGTTATATCAGGTCATGTTATATCAAGGTAGAGGTGTATTTACAAAGATCTTATGACCATCTTATATTTATGAAGTGTTGTGTCTATTTATATTTGCATTTTGTTGTTGTATTATGTGCCAGACCCTATTGCTAAGACATGAAGAGTCAATGGTAATTAAGATTTCTGTTAGAGGTAAAATACTTATGTAAAATCAAATGAAATATGCTAGTTTTCCCTCTGAGTTGATTCAGCAAAAGTAGACAATCTGCAGACTGTTTCGAAGAAAAAGAGAAGGGCAGCTCTATTTTTGTCTCATTTTAAAATAAATACATTTTGAAGGTGTGAATTTCTTGGTGCCTTAGTATTCATGGCACAGTCAAGAATAGTCTTTAGGAAATGTAGAGTGAAACTGATTTGTCCTACAACAAGGACCAGTGTAAATGGCCAATGACAATGTGTGAAATAAATATATGGTTATTTCAATACTACGAAGAAAGTGTTATTAATGGTGAATAGCAAAATCACTGACCTCACATGGTGTAACAAAGTGGGAATTTTCTGTAATATTTTTATGAGTCCTATGTGTGCATACGTTTCCCTCTGTACTGTGCATTGTTCATGGAGGAATAAGGGTTAAGTCTTCTCTTGGAGGCAGCTCAGAACTTGAAGTGTGGCTATCACCTTGGTGTCAGTGCAGCAGTAAATGGGTTGGTAAGGAACTGCCTGGAACCTGCTGAAAGAGACACATATTAATGCCAAATTTGAATGAGACATTGTGAAGCCCCAGTGACCAGAACATCGACACCTAGGAAACAGTGACCAGAAGATTTCCCCCCACTTCTCAGCAGGAAAGCTGAGCAGAGAACAAAGGCCTGAGACATGATAGGCAGGAGATAAAGGGTTGGCTTCTGGAAGAGGCTTCTGACCTCACTAGGGTCCAAGGACAAAGGGATAGGGACAGAGACCGAAACAGAATTTGTCACAGCTTAGCTGTCTTTTTGCACTAGTTTTGCCAGGATGGGCTATGCCTCTCTACACTAACCTAAGGACTTCAGATACTGTATGCCAGATGACTAATAAATTGTCACCTTGTCTGGTCGTATGGTCTAGTGGCCACTGTCAATAAAGCGGCCCTTCCTCCAAAAGCAGCATGGCCCAATGGTTGCTTTCAATAAGCGGCCCTTCCACTCCAGGTGGCCTGGCACAATGACTGGAGTCACTAGAGTAGCCCACCCCTATGGGATTGTGTGGCCGATTGGCCCTTTTGGGAAGTGGGGTGCCGCTTAGGGGTGTGTGGTGCCAAGGGTAGGGGGACTTGGGCCCTCCGTGCTCCTCCAAGTCTGTCATAAACAGATAGTTAAGGGTTTAATGTCTCTTTTACCTGTAAAGGGTTAACAAATAGGGAACCAAACACCTGACAGGGGACCAATCAGGTGACAAGATACTTTCAAATCTCGGTGGAGGGAAGCCTTTGTTTGTAGTTTTGGGTTTTTGCTGTGGGCTCTCTAGGCTGAGGGTGACCACACGTCTCTACAGGCTCTCTAATCTTCTGTTTCCAATTTGTAAGTACAAAGGTAGAAAGACAGTATAGTCTTTTTATTTGGTTTTCTTTATGTGCAAATGTGTAGTTTGCTGGAAATATTTTAAATTGTATTTTTTCTGGATAAGGCTGTTTATCCATTTTTTATAAGCTAAAAGACCCTGTAATATTTCATCTTGATTACAGAGACAATTTTTATGTTTTTCCTTCTTTTATTAAAGTTTTCCTCTTTTTTAGAATCTAATTGATCTTTTGGTTATCTTGTATAAGACTCCAGGGAAGGGAGTCTGCACTCACCAGGAAATTGGTGGGAGAAAGGAAAGGAGGGGGAAGGGAATGGTTTATTCCCCTTTGTTGTGAGACTCAGGGAATCTGGGTCTTGGGGGTCTCCAGGGAAGGTTTTGGGGAGACCAGAGCTTATCAGGGGTTCTACCCTAAGTCCTGATTGGTGGCAGCACTACAGGATCTAAGCTGGTAATTAAGCTTAGAGGATTTATGCTGGTACCCATATTTTGGACGCTAAGGTTCAGATTTGGGAATTATACCATGACAGAGTCCCAGCCCAGAGGGAGCTCACCACTGAGTCAGCAGGGATCCTCCCAAAACATGTTGACTGGTTCCCTGGTTCACTAACCAGAGAATAGTTCCCTTGGGCTGTTTCCTTCCCTTTATCGCTTAGTGATGCTCCACAGTCTCCCCGGGTCTCTGAGATCCTTCGGTAGCATAGCTCCTACTGGTGCATTCCCTTCTCTGGGCTCATCAGGTAGCCTGCAGTCCATCTGGAGCTCTGTGTGCCATGGGTCTGTAATCAGAGACTGTATCATCTCCCTAGATAGAGCCTGCAATCTGCATCCTCTCCCTTCAGCAGCATGCCCAGACTGAGTTGGGTTGCTTCATTTTATACTCTGCCTCCAAGCTGAGCATGCACAGCAAAGTCGGAGGGGTGGGGCTTCCTCAGTCTGCAAACCCTTTCGGAGCTGGTGTGGGGTAGGTACACTCATCATACCTTGTTTGAAAAGGCTCCTTACTGTTGCTGCAAATACTCACTGAGAGCATTGCAACCAGGAGGCGGGGTTCAGTACAAGCCTCCCGCAGGAATGTGGCTCAGCTGGATTCATTGCAAAGAGCCATGGATAGACACTGGGATTGCAGGTGTCCAAAGGCCCAGTTCTGAAGTCTTGCAGCTCATGGATCTGCTACTATGGAGTTGTCTGGGCCCCAAAGACCCACACCACTAAAGGGGTCACTCTCAAGCGATTGGTCACAGTCTGGGGCATAGATCAGTCTCTCTGGGTCTTTGACACATGGTAGCAGCTATTCATTATAATTAAGCTCCACTGACTTCACTTTGGGATTTCCCCTGATATTTATGGTTCAGAGGATACCATCCTAACTGTCAGAAGCTCAGTGTACTCTGGATGCAAGCCTCAGAGTTTATTTTCAATGGCTTACACCAGTGAAGCCAGGATTCTTCCTGTTTCCAGATATTTCCCTCGTGGTCTATTCCACTGGGCCAATTCCCTTCCCATAGGCTTGATCAGGGCACTCCCAGAAATCTTTTTAAATTTACAGGGTACATATAACATACAGCACTGGTTGGGTTCCGGTCCAAAGCTTTTTCTCCACCAACCTCCCACCCAAAACAAGAAACAAAATGGAGTTACTTGCCAACATCCATCTCTGGACCCTAGGCAAAACCTCCTCATGCCCACTTCCCTCCAGGGCTTTCTGCTGCCCCTCAGGCTCCCCCACACAGGCACTCACCTCACCTCCCCATACTTGAGGCAGATCTTGAGGATGTTTATGAGTGAGTCCTGTGGGCAGAGCAGAGAGGACATGGGCTGCTGGAAGTAGGACAAAGCTGAGGAGAATCCCTGTGGTGGGGTGTGCATGGAGCTTTGGTATAGGGGCTGGCGCTGTTACAACAGTGAGGAGCAGCAGCACTGGCAACTACAATGCCCAGTCAGATTTGGTCCAGCGGCCCCTCCATTTTGATGAGGGGTAGGGCAGCCTGGCATACCTAAAAATGAGTAAGTGATGTTCTGATCTGATGCATGAGGGTTGCAGTGCCACACAGGTTTGGCCCTGTGGCCCCTCCGTCATGACCTGAAAGGAGCCGTGACCCTTGTCTGCCAGGTCACAATGCCACTCACTCAGGGTTGGCCCCACTGTCCCTCCCCTTTGTCATGACAGAGGGCCATGGGGCCAAACCTCAGTGAGCAGTGGAATGGCCACTGCTGCTGCTCCTCACCACTGTTGTGGAGCCAGCTCTGCCCCTGCCAATGGTACACACCGTGCATATAGCTGAGCTTGGTGCTATGGTTATTAAAGTCAATGGCAAACCTCCCACTGTGATGCTGCAGGATCAGGATCTTACTCCTTAGTGAAAGGAACCTCCTCCTATTTGCTCAGTTTTCTCCCACTATCGCTTTGTAGCAACAGGCAAAAGCCATCTATCTTCCCCAGAATAACATATTGATATATGTGTGTTATAAGTAAAGAAAAATAAACTTTTTTTCTGAAGCCACATAGTGTTTAGTGCAGTTGTCACTAAATATTCCCTGCGTATGATTTGTAAAGGACAACATAAAATAAACCGAATTGGATTTCAATGGAAATACTGACATACCCTTGCTCCCTTATTATAATATTGTATTGTAACAGGAGCTCCAAGGCTGCTTGGCTATTTCACTGATATGAGAAGGTGGTTGATAAATTGGAGAGGGTTCAGAGAAGAGACACAAGAATGATTGAAGGATTAGAACACATGCTTTATAGTGACTCAGCTCCTTGAGTCAATCTATTTAGCTTAACAAAGAGAAGGTTAAGGGGTGACTTGATAACAGTCTATAAGTATCTGCATGGGGAACACATACATAATAATGGGCTCTTCACTCTACTAGCAGAGAAAGGTATAACACAATTTTATGACTGGCAGCTGAAGCTAGACAAATTCAGACTGAATATAAGGTGTACATTTTTAACTGTGAGTAATTAGCCACTGGAACAATTTATCAAAGGTCATGGTTGATTTTCAATCACTGAATTGTTAAATCAAGATTGGATAATTTTCTAAAAAGAAATGTGCTCTGACAATTATTGTGTGGAAGTTCTCTGGCCTGTATTACACATGAGATCAGACTAGATGATAACAATATTCCTTTTTGGCTATGGAATCTAGGAATCTATTTTAAAAAGTCTTTTAAAAAGAATGTGACCATCCAGTAAATTACCATGGTATTTAAATGCTGTAAATCATTGTCTATTTCAAATTTATTGTAATATGTTAAAAGACTGATAAATTTTCAATCTTCAATAATGAAGTTCTCAGTGTAGTATAATTATTCATATAGCTAAAATATTTTGTAAGGGCCTGCTCTTGAAATATTTGCAACTACAGCCAGTCTGAGGTTTTTGTAACAAAACCAGAAGATTAATTTTACTGATTTGAGAAGCAGGGAGGGCAATTATAGTCTCATTTTAATGTTTATGATGAACAAATCTTCTATTAAACTTTAATATGAGTTGCAAGTGGAAAAAAAATGCAACAAAATCTACAATAAATTGTTTGGTATGCACTGTCATTCCCAGTCAAATAGAAAATATTAGATCTATAAATCTTAATTTTCAAAACCAGTGGGAGCTACAGGTTGGAATAGAGATACAGGCATAGTCATACACTAAGACTAGCATACTATAAACAAAAAATATATCTAATGCTTTGAATATTTTTTAAAAAATTCCAGATAGCTGATTTTTCCAGGGGAAACATCAAGTTTTTCTGACTAATATCCTTCATTATTCATTTTCTGTAGTGTAAAACTAGGTACATTAAACAGCTGTGAAGGAACACATTAGCTCAGCCATTCTCAAACGTATTTGATCACGCCCCTCCACTTCTTTGTATCTGTAGTATTTTAAGCCCCCTCCACCACACAAGTACATATACTGATAAAAAAAATCAACAATATTCCCTAAATATTAAAAACAGTAAGGCATTGATTCAGAAATGAAAAAAAAAAACCCAGATATTTCCACTCCCTTTTTAAAAAAAAAAATGTGGTTGTCCGTGAGAGCAGCCTGGGAAGCTGGAAGTAGCCTGCGCAGCTGTGAGACAGGAGGTGAGGAGAGCAGGGTGTAGGGTGAGAAGTGGCGCAACTCTCAGTGGTGATGGGGGAGCTCTGTGCACAGGGGGGCTTGTGTGAAGGCACAACAGCAAGTGGCGGCTGCTGGCTGGGTGCCAGTTCTGAAGGCAGCACTGCTGCCAGCAGCAGTGCAGAAGTAAGGGTGCCATGGGAGTGGCAGTGCTGGCTTCCTCTGCTGGTAGTGGCAGTGCTGGCTTCACAGGCTAGGAGGTGGGAAAGTGGAAGCTGCTGATTGGGTGCCCAGTCTGAAGGCAGCACTGCTGCCAGCAGCAGTGCGGAAGTGAGGGTGGCATGGGCTATTCACTGCTGTAAGTTAAATGTGCACAGTAAGTTTTTTTTCCTAAAGCTTCTCATCCTCTTCCCCCAGAATACGTTTCACGCCCCCCAGTTTGAAAAACTCTGCACCAGCTGATCAGATGGCGGCAAGGTGCATTGGGTTCATAACACTGAAACACCATATTTTCTTTACATTTCCATGACCTGTTCTGGTGAGGATGGCAACGGAGTGAGGGCACATTGCTCACAGCTGGTATTGGAGAGCTGTGAAACAAAGGAGACTGAGAGGCAGGGTGTGTTATACAACATCTGCTCCTAAACGGAGTCAATAAGATGCAAGCTGCCTGCATAAGCAGAAATATGTCAAGTTAAATGGAGCAGCAGCAGGGATGAAGGTAGGGTGCTTGGAAGTTGTGAAAATAAACAAGTGGCACATATTAACATTTGTAGACACCAGTCAACTGCTCAACTGGGCTGATGCTTTCCCAGTGACACTTCCATTTATTAAAACCACAGTGGAACCGTGGGATTCCACCTGTCAACATGCTGCAGAGGAGGAATATTATAAATTGGGCAGTGCCGACTTGGGAAATATCCATGCCTGAAATGAACTTCAGAAGCCCTGAGAGCAGGTGGAGGGAATATATAACAAATGCTCTATGTTGGCTCTTGGACCAGCCAAGTAATTTAGGGTAAATGAGCACCAGTGGAACACGATGACAGGAAAAATCAGAGGAGGTTTAATTTACTGCCAGAAACAGAGCTTGAAGTGAAAAGAGAGATGGACTTGGGGGAACAAACAAACAAAAAACCCTGAGTAAGAGAGAGCCCACACACAGGCTTCTATTATTTATTTCCAGGGAGAACTGGATCATCTGTTGCCCTGATTCTGTAGCCTTCATGAGACCTTTTCATTCTTATTCATGGCTATCTTTTGCCTTCTTGTTCAAGGTGAACAGGAACAGTGCACGCATTTTGGATAAAATAGAAAAGAAAAGTAGATCCAGAGACGCTGTCCCACTCATTTCTCTATAAAGGAGAACCTGTCCCACTCTAAAGAGCCCAAACTCTGCTTTGACTTTGAAAGCCAGGATGCTATAATACAAAGCTACAGAGCAACAGCAGGAGAGAGAAATGGCGAGGCATAGCCAAAATAGAAAATATGTGTTTTGAGATAGGAACTGAAGAGAGCAAATGTGACAATAGGATTCAGAAACGCTGACATGGGGTTGCAAAAGAGAAGAAGTTATGTGTATGGCACTGGCCTTAGTTACCTGAGAACTTACTTATTCTTCTGCAACAATGATTTTGTATGACAGCTTTGTGCCAGTGGTAAAATAAAGCTGTTGACAAACGAGGGAAGAAATGAATCCGCAGGAGACAGACCTTTCACAGAAGCCAGAGCAAGACAATTCAACTCACTGCCAGAATGGCCTAACACTTCACCATATTGTGAAGGAAAGGCAAAATCCATCTCTTTGAGTTAGTTTTCCTGCAATAATACTCTCAAATGTGTCAATGGCTTTATGTCTTGTATACATGTTTTTTAAAAAACCCAAATGATAACTGTAAGTGTGTTCCTGCCACCAGGAAGAAATAGCTTTCTTTGTTTTCAAGTAAAGAGTTCTGGTAACATTATGATGGGTGACCTTATGGAAGCTTAGGTATATTCTGTTTGAACCAGTGGTAGTGAGTATGTAGATTAGGGCAGAGAGCGGAATGGAAAGAAAATAAAATGTACTCTTCTCACAGAGCAGACGTTTGCCCCCAGAGGATTGTGGGGGGAGAATTAGCAGCAGGAAGAAGTACTAGTAACCTTGCTTCTTGCTGTGTATGAGAAGGGCTTGTGCCTACAGCACATACTAAGTATATGGCCACTAGCTTCATCTCGGTTGTCAAATCATTCTTTTAGGGCTACACACTGAGCAAAGCTCAGCTCACTTTATGTCAATGGTGACTTACAGCTTTTAGTGAGTTAACATGAAAAACAGCATGGGAGCAAACACATTTACATAACGCCACTGGAAACAACATAAAATACAAAGTCGCTTGTGTCACCAATGCTGTATTCACTGGGCTGCCAATATCCTGTGTCATTATCTAGTGCTTGTAAACATTTTAAAAATGTAATTACAAAAACAGATTTTTTTTAAGGTTTCATTTTGTGAAGCCCCCGTGGCTGGCAGCATACACTGTATCATCTAGAGTGCCAGGTGACAGCTTGTTTTGTTGCTGTTTGGATTACATTTATGCATTGGTAAGTGGGTGTGGACCATCAGCTTTGTTCCTTTGTCTCTCTTTATTTAATTGCTTTGTTTATACTTTCATAAGTGGATGGCGTTGTGTAAGTCACACTTTTGTTAGAGCTGAGTAAAGCAGTGGGCCAAATCTTGAGGTGGGCTATGCCTATTTTGTGCTGCATCAGAGGCTAAATCTCAGAGCTGGTGTCAATGACCATCGGAGGATCACCCTGCCACGTGGAGATTGCCTAGTAGTGTAGAACCCTCAGAACAGCTCCTATGTCATTTCTATCCGCAGGGGGCATAGCTGGAGCAAAGCTGGCATTTCCAACACTTTTTTGTGCCCTGCTGATCCCTGACTTCCATTATGGTCCCAAAGGCCATTGGCAGCCCCTGTGGCTTGGAACTGTTTTCAGGCTGTTCTCATTGATTCTGGGAGACCACACTGCAGCCTCAGGGAATGCAAAAATCTAGCTTTATGCCACTTTTGTACCTGCCCTCCTGACCCGCTCTTTGAATCTTTGTTAATTGGTGAAAGTTTGGCCCCATATTTTTATTTTTTTGGAGCCATCATGGCAGCAGAATATTTGTAATAAACGTAAAAGCAGACCTGTAAAATATTTAAGTTGAAGTCATTCTTTAAACAAATCCCTTCCAATAGATGGGTTGGCATTCTATTCTGCCTTCAGGGCCCAGCTTGCCAGTTTTTAGACCCCTGATGGGGTGTTTTCTTCCTGCTGTTGGTTTTCTAAATCCCATAAAGCCCAGATGACACTGAACCTATTTTCAAACTCTATTTTCTGGAAGTAGTATCTGAAAAGATCACACTCAATAGTGTATAGGAATGGAATGGTATTCCTTTAACTCAGAGGAGGGCAAACTATGGCCCATGGGCCGCATCCGGCCCTTGAGACCATCCTGCCCGGACCCCTCCTGGCTCAGGAGGCTAGCCCCCGGCCCCTCCCCTGCTGTCCCCACTCCCCTGCAGCCTCAGCTCGCTCACCCCACCACTGGCACAATGCCCTGGGTGGCAGGGCTGTGAGCTCCTGGGGCAGCACAGCTGCAGAGTCCAGCCTGACCCTGTGCTTTGTGCTGCATGGTGGTGGTGGCGGCAGCGTGGTCCGGCTACAGCCAGGCAGTGCGGCTGTAGCACCACCAGGTAAGCGGCATCGCAGTAAGGAGGCAGGAAGCAGTGGGGGGGTTGGATAGAGGGCAGGGGAGTTTGGGGTGGTGATCAGGGGGCGGGGATGTGGAGAGTGGTTGGGGAGGTCAGAGGGTGGGGAACAGGGGTTGAATAGGGTTAGGGGTCAGGAGGCAGTCAGGAACAAGAAGGGGGGTTGAATGGGGAGGCGGGAGTCTGGGGGCGGTCAGGGGACAGGGAGTGGGGTGTTTGGATGGGGCAAGGGTACCCGGGGGGCAGATAAGAGGTGGGGGCTTGGCCATGATCTCCTCCCTCCCCTAACTGGCCCTCTACACAATTTACAAAACCTGATGCAGCCCTCAGGCCAAAATGTTTGCCTACCCCTGCTTTAACTAGTTTGGGAGCCCTCTAGTGGTGCACACCGTTTCAGTGTACTGTATTAGAAGACACCAGATCCCAGCTAGAGCAGCAGCACGTAGATACAGGTAGGCCTTGCATGTTGTAGATATTTGGTAAATGCTTATTTGGACCCTAGCATATTTGTTTGCACATTATGTATGCTATGTAAAGAGAGAGAAAGAAAACTTCAAAACCAACACATACAGTGTCAATGAAAAACTGTTTCAGTATAAAAAATAAATCTGTATTTGACTGAAGTCTTAGTCCTTCCCCTATTGTCATGTTGCAGTTTTAAATGTTCTTTTTCTTCTGACAATTATGTTTCATAAAATATCAGGGTTGGAAGGGACCTCAGAAGGTCATCTAGTCTAACCCCCTCCTGAAAGCAGGACCAATCCCCAAATGGCCCCCCTCAAGGATTGAGCTCACAATACTGGGTTAAACAAGCCAATGCTCAAACCACTGAGCTATCCCTCCCTCCTTTCTGCATCTCTGGAAGAAATTTTGGAAACGACAATACACATTTTAGCAGTGGCTTGCTTGACTGGCCTCTAGAATTGCTGTGACTTGGCCACATAAGTGCTAGTGTTGCTACTGTTGTTGACCCTCTCCCAGGTTATTTTAATAATTTCTGCTCTCTATTGCACTATATTAAATCAGACCAGAAAAGTGTTATTGCCTAGGACAAGTAGAAGTGTTATCTGAGGGCTTGGCTACACTGGAGAGTTGCAGCGCTGGTGGTAGCTTTACAGCACTGCAACTCACACACCATCCACACTTGCAAGGCATGCAGCCAGGAGCTCTTCTCAAGCCAGGAGGAAGGTAGCCAATTGCAGCCGCCGGTACTTGGTGAAGGACAAGCAGAGGAGCGGGTTCCCGGTAAGCAGCTTGTATTTTCAGGATGGAAATGTTTCGGGAGAGGAGGGAGGGTTAGGGCTGCATGCATGCATGCCTAGATATGGAATAGCCCATTGATGTGGTCTATCACGTCGTGCTAATTGGCCTTGGTAATCTTTTCAAAAGTTTCAGCCAGAGCGTGAGCATTGCACTTGCGCAAGTTTATTGGGAGAGCCACTGTGGTCCTTGTCCCAGTCAGGTTAATGCGTCCATACCACTGTGCCGCAAGGGGTGGGGGGACCATTGCTGCATACAGGCAAGCTGCATGGGGGCCACGGCAGAATCTGCATTGCTGTAGAAGACCCTCCCGCTCTTCCCAGGTGACCCGCAGCAGCGAGATATCTTGCAGGATCAACTCTTGTGGAAAATGTTGGGAGACTGTTCAGTGTAAGTGCCCGCTGCAGCTGTTTGCTTTTCCCAATGCACAGAAACCCCGAGGACAGTACAGCCCTGAAGCAATTAGTCCCCCTTACTCACCATTTCAGGGCTCCTGTGGGTTATGTGCGCTCTCTTTGGCAAGGGAAAATTATGCTAATGTGAAGACTGTAAACTCCTTCACTGTTCGGGAATAACAAATAACAAACAGATATAAAAAATGCTGCCTCTGATAAGTGTTGCCTTTTTTGCCTTTCTACAAGCAACCTTGACTTCTCGGATGCCTATGTTATCAACAGCTGAAAGACTCCAAAACCTCCAGAAGAAGCCACGAAAAAGCAAAGACTACCTGCTGCAAGCAGTTATGGATCACTCTGCCGGAGAGAATCAAAAACTGCAGGACTGGAGGGAAAGGGAAAGCCAGAGAAACGCAGCGGCCAGGAAGAAAAGCACAAAGCAGCTGATAAGCATCCTGGCACTCGTAGCCATGCAGGCAGAGCACTACCGTGCAGGCCCCCCCATCCCAAAGTTCTTTTCCTTGTGCCCCAATGTTAGCTCAAAACTGCCTTCCCCAGCAACTCCTGTATGTTCACCAACCAGCCCTGAGAACTACGACCCTTACCCTCTGCACTCAACCCCAATCACCATGCAGTATTTTCATCCTGAAGTGCAGCAGTCATTGCACAGCACTCCAGACATAACATATTCAAACCTGTGACTGTACAGTTCCCCACCGCACCCCCCTTTTAGGTTTCCAAAATGTTGTGTGTCTCTCAATGAAGTTATTTTCTTTTCAATAAATGAATTCTTGGCTTTGAAAACAGTCTACAGTCTTTATTATTGCAGAAAGTCAAAGATACCTTAGCCCAGGAAAGAAACAGGCACTGCAAATCAGCTTAGGAAAAAGATTCCTACTAACATTGTAACCACTGCACTTCACTCCCGTGCAAGGCACCAAACATTACTGTTGGTTTTCAGCCTCAAATTCCTCCCTCAAGGCATCCCTAATCCTTGAAGCCCTGTGCTGGGCCTCTCTAGTAGCCCTGCTCTCTGGCTGTGCAAATTCAGCCTCCAGGCGTTGAACCTCAGAGGTCCATGCCTGACTGAATGTTTCACCCTTCCCTTCACAAAATATTATGGAGGGTACAGCATGGATATAACCGCAGGGATGCTGCTTTTCCCCAAGTCTAGCTTCCCATACAGAGATCGCCAGTGCCCTTTTAACACGGCCAAAAGCACACTCCACAGTCATTCGGCACCGGCTCAGCCTGTAGTTGAACCGGTCCTTGCTCCTGTCAAGCTTCCCTGTATATGGTTTCATGAGCCAAGGCATTAACGGGTAAGCGGGGTCTCCAAGGATCACAATGGGCATTTCAACGTCCCCTACTGTGATCTTCCGGTCTGGGAAAAAAGTCCCTGGCCTGCAGCTTCCTGAACAGGCCACTGTTCCGAAAGATGCGTGCATCATGCACCCTTCCAGGCCAGCCTGTGTTAATGTCAAAGAAACACCCACAGTGATCCACAAGCGCCTGGAGAACCATAGAGAAATACCCCTTCCGATTAATGTACTCGGATGCTAGGTCGGGTGGTGCCAGAATAGGAATATGCATCTCATCTATCGTCCCTCCACAGTTACGGAAACCCATTTGGGCAAAGCCATCCACAATGTCCTGCACGTTCCCCAGAGTCACGGTTCTTCTTAGCAGGATGCGATTAATGGCCCTGCAAACTTGCATCAAAACGATTCCAACGGTCAACTTTCCCACTCCAAACTGGTTCCTGACCGATCGGTAGCTTTCTGGAGTTGCCAGCTTCCAGACTGCAATAGCCACCCACTTCTCCACCGGCAGGGCAGCTCTCAATCTCGTGTCCTTGCGCCGCAGGGTTGGGGCGAGCTCAGCACACAGTCCCATGAAAGTGGCTTTTCTCATCGGAAAGTTCTGCAGCCACTGCTTGTCATCCCAGACTTCCATGACGACGTGATCCCACCACTCAGTGCTTGTTTCCCGAGCCCAAAAGCGGCATTTCATGGTGCTGAGCATTTCCTTGAATGCCAGAAGCAATTTAGTGTCGTACGCATCAGGCGACTCGCAATCATCATCGGACTCCTCATCACTTTGGATCCTAAGGAATAGTTCAACTGGCAAACGTGATGTGCTGGCGAGACTCATCAGCATACTCCTCAGCAGTTCGGGCTCCATTTCCCACAGAAATCACGCTGCACAGAAACCGTTGAGATAGTCAAGATGGCGCCAAACATGGATGGAAAAACAGGGATTGCTGGGATGTGAAGTGATGCATCATGGGGTGTTGAGACAGGAAGCAGAATGACCCGCACCCTCCACCCCCTTCCCACAACCCATGGCGCCAAAATGAGATGAGGTGCTCTGTGGGATAGCTGCCCATAATGCACCACTCCCAACAGCGCTGCAAATGCTGCAGCGCTTTCCCTACACATCTGTACGAAGACTACTGTAACTCCCAGCGCTGCACACTTGCAAGTGTAGCCAAGGCCTGAGCAAGTCTAAGGGTCAAGCTTCCTGCCTGCTGCATAGAAACGACAAGGGAGAGTAGGGGAGGGCTGAGCGACAGAAGTCATAACAGCACTGAGCTGCTAGTAGAGGGAAGGGGCTGAGTGGGATTACAGCAAAGAAAACCCAGTTGCCTCAGGATTAGTGGAGGGGAAGAGAGCGGCTGATTAGAGCAATAGAATTGAGTTACCAGTCAGCGAGGGGGACTTGAGCTTAGCTGATGTCCATGACACAAACAATGCCTTGAATCAAAGATATGGAACATTATAGAAGGTCACTGCTGCATGTTACTCAGGCTGAGCAACATGCAAAACATGTTACCTTTGCAGAGAGATATGTAATGGATGTGCAGGGGAGAGATTGGATTGGGGATTTTCAACCACAGTCTGGTCATTCAAGGGCAGTTGTGTATGCCCGAAAGGCAAACAATTGGTTTAATTTGGTGCCCAAGCCACTGGGGGCTTTGTAGGACAATAAAATGTAGTTACTTGATAGTGTAAAATACAATTTGATTTTAGGGGGAAGATAGCACTTTCTATTACTTTATAAAAATCAGACAAATGTGACTGTTACTTATACACTAATGTCAAGGCGAACAATGGGATTCATATAGAGGTTGCCTCCTCTGCTGAGGTCATAACCTATAGTGGTAAGGGTTCCCAGAGCCACTGTTTCCTTCAGGGCAGCAAGGCCTAGTGGCAAGTATCCCAGGCAGTAGAGCCTAACGTTAATAGTTAACAACTGTAGTGTGTAATACCAATAGTCTCAGGCTGTAGCCCGTAGTCGCAGGCTATAGAGTCAAGGCATAGGTACAGGGTGGTGAACCTGGGCCCATCCTATTCCATCAGGTTCCAACCACAGGCCCTATGAAACCAATCATCTCCTGGAGGAGGGTTCAGGTCTCTATGTCTCCCATTGTGTCTCCTGGGTCGCTTCCTACCCTAAGCCTACCTCAGGTATCTCCTCAGCTGGCAGCAGCTCAGTGTCCCCTTCGTTCCCCCTGGTCAACTGGGTCTCCATGATGCAAACAGGGTACCCAGCCTTGGCAGTCTGGAATCTCTGTGGTTCTTCCACAGGAGCCTGGAGCACACATCTGCTCTCCTTCTCAGCCAGCCTAGACTGAACTGAGCTGCTTCCTTTTATATACTTCTTCCACAAGGAGGCTGCCCAGCAAGAACAAGGTGGTATGGCCTCTTGGCCCCAATGTAGTTGGTTAACCCCTGTCTGACCAGTGGGGGGATCATACACACATACCCATATTAACTATAATAAATACATTTGTTTAAAAATTATGTACATCTTTCAACATCAAAGCATCTGAGATTCACCAAACCACCTTCTTGGTTTTTTTGTTTGAAAAATATATCAGCCTGAATCAGTAAAGGTTGATGTTGAAGGTCCTGGACCATGTAAGCATAAAACACATGGTACAGAATTTTTTGAATTTCTTACCATACTCTTAACTGTAAAAAGGTTTTCCAGAATTCATTAAAATGTAAGTATTCATGGATTATCTATCAGAAAAGAAATTTGTATGTGAAGATAAGACCTTTCGAAGTGTTCCCCAACATTCACAAGACTGCTGTGATGCTCATGTGAAATTAATGGAACAAGGAAATGTGTCACTTTGCCTCCAAAAGGTTCTTAGTAGTTTGCCACCTTGCTTAGCATGGTTTATGCAGTTGCCAAGTATGTTTTTAATTTTCGAGATTTTAAAATACTCTGCAACTTGCAGATAGGCTGATCAGACAGCAAGTGTGAAAAATCGGGACAGGAGGTGGGGAGTAATAGGAGCCTATATAAGAAAAAGACCCAAAAATCTGGACTGTCCCTGTAAAATCGGGACATCTGGTCACTCTACTTGCAGACAAATTGTCCTTAGCATACTTCCATCCAAGATTAAGAGCCACATACTGAAAATTTTTAAACAGGCAGTTACAAAGTCTCTTAGGGAATGGTCTTGGAAATGAATACAGACAGTTGGTTTTTTCATTGTGCTTGCTGATAGGTCAGTAGCTGAGCAAGTTGATGTACATCAGATATGTGCAAGATGAGAATCCTTATAACTTTCTCTTTGTTGACATAGAATTTGGGAGAGCCTGGGGTATCATACAGGTTTCTCTCGTTCGGGGTTATTAGGGAGGAGTTAACATAGGTCCATCTACACTAGCTGTATGTTGCCTAGGGATTCCCACTAGAACTCCTTTGGCGGCTGGTTACACTAGCTTTCTCATTCCTTTGTCTAGTGGGCAGGAGACTACTTCACAAACCGTGACCACTGGTTAAGTTTTCCCAATGGAGAGGGAAGCTCAGTTTATGAACTGAACTTCCTTGTGATCCCTAGAGGTGGTCCATCAAGATCAGGATTGAGGTGCATTGGCAGAACAGTGCAAGAAAGCCCGAGCTGTTGGATCCCGTGTTGGGCCACTTCTACAAATAAACAAAGGACGTCTGTCTTCAGTGGTGTGAATCTGGAACCATTCATAAGCATTAAATTCAGAAGAAAAACATAGAAGCGTGTCTGTGCTATGTCTCCTGTGGTTGTTAGTCTTTTTGCCATTGGTGGCACCATATGTTCATTTCAGTTCTTCTTGTCATATAGTGTGTTAAAGATTAGATTTAGAAGGAGGATAAAGCAGTCGCTTCTATACTCACCATAATGCTATGTGACTCTCATAAATTGTTGCTGTTTGTGTTAGCAATGTTGGCCATGTCATTGCATATTTAGGGACAGATCCATAGCCCAGTGAAGTCAAGGGAACTTTATCCATTGGCTTCCATGGTCTTTGAATCATACCTTATATGTATCTTTCCTGCTGCTCTATATATACTAATCTAATAAACAATACATAAGAAAATAAGAATGGCCATACTGGGTCTGACCAATGGTCCATCTAGCCTAGCATCCTGTCTTCTGACAACGGCCAATGCCAGATGTTTCAGCAGGAATGAACAGAACAAGTAATCATCATCCATCCCCATCACCTGTTCCCAGCTTCTGGCAAACAGAGACTATGAACACTTCAGTGTCAGTGATGGTCAGTCGATGGTGATAAAGAGGATTTCATTCACTGAGTTAACATATTTCAGGTAGTTTAATAGTATTTAGAAATCAGAATTATTTGCATGTTTAAGCTGAGACTGGCTTTGTCCCAAAAGTTGTATATTATTACAGTTAGAAAGTACTAATTGATGGGCAAAGGGAATCAACCAAAATAAATTGCAGAATAATATTATGGATTCAAGTACAAAATCTTTTTCTAGTAAAGCTTCACATATATAAATTAATAATGAAATATTCAATATCACTGTACATTGTATCTCTCAAACCAGGCCATTGCAAATTTGATGCTTCATGTATTCCTCATACATGTCTTTGAACACTTTGGTTCAAGATCATACAAGGTGCTGAGCACATCTTGTGAGGAAAGATACGCTAAAGATTGTGAGATACTTTAGTAATGGGGGCCATATAAGTATCTTAGATAAGTGCCCTCAGCTCCTAAAATGACTGCATTGGCTCTGGTGTGACAGCCTGCATGATACATAAAGTACTGTGGGGAAGAGAGTGATTTTAAATAAGAGTGGAGCTAAACTGGAGGGGGAATTGGACAGTGAGATCTGATTCTGTGAGGGACTGAACACTTCCTGGTTGGTGTTGAGCATCCTTTACTCCCATCACAGCCAGTCTCTTTGTGATTTCATACCCGAGTTAAGTGCCCCATCATGGAGACACTGACATCCTCATCACGGGCTCATCTAATTTGCATAATGAGTGTCCATACACCCATTATGCAAACAAGAAAGAAAGAAAAAAGAAATAAGGGAAACCATCAGAAAATAGCCTCCTATTTAGCTTCCTCAATCCTTAGTTTTAATGATTTTTTCCTAAAGTACTACATTAAATTCTAACGGGTGTAGAAGGAAATCAGGCCAAAGTTTGTAGCTTTTTATGCTTCAATACTTCTGATGTGTTTGGTGTTATACAAAAGTCTCTCTTGTGTCCTAATGCTATAATCAAATATGGCCAGATTCTGCAAATCCTCCATGTGACATACCTTTTGATTTCTGAGGAAACTCTGCCTGCATGATCAAGCTGGTAATCAGGATATTTCATGGGGGGTGGAGGGGAGGAAATAAAATAAATATAAATTCCCCTAATCCATTCTATACAGTGCTTAGGCACTATACTGATGAGAGCTCTAGAAAACCTTACTGAGAATAGCAGTAAGAATATAAAAAGTTCTGAAGTAAAATAGACCTCACAATATTTACCTTAAAACCAACATAAATTAAAATAGTAGAGCATGATTCAATGTAGACAAAAGCAAAGAGCAGAAGTGCTGTGAACTGTGTGGAATCTCTCTTGATTATACAGTATGGTTCTACAATTGAACACTTCAGCCCAGTCCCTGGTCTCCAGTAAGGCTGTCCACCATTGTCATAATGGCACAAAGCAACCTTAAAACGATCCTAACGGGGCAGCTGAGAATTCCCTCAAGTGGGGCAATTCCAGATAATGTAGTGTGACCATCAGGAACAGATGGAGTGTCCCTCATGGGGTCCTGCACTCACCAGAGTTTTGCCAGGCCCAAGGTAAGGCTTTCAAAGATTGATAAGCCTCTGTTTTTAGCAAAGATATTGTTTCAGCTTTGAAGTTCTATAAGCCATTTTAGCCTCTAACTAAGCTGTCTAGTGTTGTTTATTTATTTGCCTTACAGCAGCTTCTGAAGATTCAGAATTTTGTATTTGCTTTTACAGTGATTTTCTGATGCCAGCTTTCCAGGTGGTAATGACTAGTCCTGAGTCACATGATTCCATGCTGTCTTTTGAGTCATGATTTCAAACATCCCTACAATTCTCTCCCGATATATTCAGAAGGGGTTGAAGGATTCTAAATATATTAAAGCCTGGTTCTTCGGCATTGAGGCTGCATTGAGCTAAACAGGCAAAAAACAATGGAACTAGATAATAATACTTGGCATTTCCATAGCACTTTCTATATGAGGATCCCAAAGATTTTCACAAATGTTAACGAAGCAAACTTTACAGCAGACATCCAAGCAGTATTAGAGTCCCTGTTTTCCAACTGAAGAGGCTGAGGTGCTGATGGTTAAGTTATTGTTTAATACCACATAAGACATTTATGATTGTTAGGACTAGATCCCAGATCATCTGACTCAGTTTTAAGATTCAGACTCAGGACAATTCATCCTCTCACAATTACATTGCAAACTTACTTACAGGTATATGGCTGTTGCATATTTTTAAGTGTGACCAGCAAAGAGGCCTCTAGGGAAGCTACTAGAATATGTACAAAATAAGGGAATTCCTTTTATTAGACTCCATTTGAGCACCCAATGAATCTGTGACTTGGGCTGAGGGGAACTTTTCTAAGCCTGTTCTACTAGTCCAGGCTTAGGTTTCTGTTCCTCTCCCAAGGAACTGAATGTAACCCAGGTAATGAGACATTTTAAAATGGAACCTTAAACAATTCTGTGTGAAGAGAGGAGCTTTACTGAGCTCTACTTTCTAGGCTTACATCAGAAATTCTAAACACTAAGGATTGAGGGGGTGCTTCAGACTTTCTAAGGCTGTGTGGTAAGACAAATAATTCAGTAATTAATAATAAATGTGGGAGGGGGGATTGAGGAAGGCTAAGCATCAGCTCATAATGCCACTCACTCAAATTTAGGCAGGGAGCTAGGCCACGCTGAGTGGCATTGCAACCCCATGCACCAGATTTGGCCCTTCCTCTTTTGCAGTTCTTCTGGTTCCCATCATCTGAGCAAACAACTGCTTTCCAGTACCAAACAACCCCAAATCACTCAGAGTGACATTAGCAACACTAATGGAGATAAAAGGTGTTTTTATAAATGCCTTTGATTTCCCTTTTGAACAGATACATTAGCAGTGTTAGGTGGCAATAGCATTCTTGTTATGGTAAGGGAAGGTCCAAGTAAAAACATAAATAAAATAATGCTAAGGTACGGCTTGATTCAAAAATAAAAGGTTGAGAACCCTATGTATTACACCAATGCTCTTCCCATTGATTTTAATGGGAATTGGATCAGGCCCTGTACAGTCTAAACAATGAAAGGTTTCATCAAATGCAATGAAACACAGAGATAGAATATAAGGGCCAGTGAGAGGCAAAATGCACATTAAAAAAATCAGGATTCTTAGTGACAGTAGAATCTGGCAGAAGCAGGAAAAATCCTAACAATGACAGTGAACTGGTAACATGAACAAGAAAAAAACTCCAACTGCTGTGATGTAGGGATCAAACACACATGAGTAAGAGTCTGTAGCTTCTTTTCTGCCAAGGAAATTAATTTAATCCAAGTCATAGAACAGTTTTTAACCTTTCTTTCAGAAACAAATTCTTCAGCTTGAAAATGCCAGTGCAATCTGAACAAATGCATCTCCCGATGTTACTTAATCTCCAGCTACGTCTAGTCCACCCCCACAACCCTTCTGTCTGGGAGAAATTCTAACAAGCTCCCCTCTTCGCCCCCCACTGCCCTCCTCCTTCCCGTCATCAAGCCCCAGATCCCCAGCCAGGTACCTAGCCATCCTGAAAAGAAGAGTTTTTCACACTGGGAATAGTTTCTTTTTCAGTAGAGAAATCCCCTTCTTCTACCACCTCCAGTTTGCTAGAGCTAAGCTTTCCACAGTGCTGAATTTTCTTCCCCCTTGCAAACACCCACAGGTTCTGCAGTGATAAGAGTACAAACAGCAAATGCTCACCAAAACCACTCAGCTCCACTGCTTCCCCCAAAACACTCAGTCCCACTCCTTCAGCAAGCCCAGCGGCAGCCATATGTTACACATTAAAGACAGCCAAAGAGGTTAATACTCTTCTATTTGCTGCCGACATTGATAGAAAAGATTGCAAAAAAAATTTTAAAAGTGTTTATTTTTCTTAACTTGGAAGCAAATCGTCTACATTTCTCCACAGTTAAAATCACGTAAAGTTTCATATTTCAATATATTAATGGATCATTCCATGCCTTTCGGTGATTATTACAGTGTGTAACTATAGGGATGTATTTGATTCTTCTCCAAGATGAATTATCTCTCCCCTATAATACACACTATTTTATTAAAATTAACATACAATAAACCACTGGTTTTGTATGAGCAACCCTTTTTCTGGGTTCAGATAATGAGCCCCAGATTTACTGTTTCTAAGCAAGGTGCCAGAGACCTTCCAGCAGAAGTGTGTATCTTCTGGGTTGCATTTGAGAAGCTTTACATTGTTATGATATTGAATAATCCAAAAACCAACAGCAGTCCAAAAGGCCTGAACCTGCACTCTTCACTCAAAGAAATTCTCCCCTTATATTTTCTAAGTTGACTTCAGTGGGAGTTTTGCTTTTGCAAGATCTAACTCAAGGACCACCACAACTTAATGTGTGGAAAAGACCCAGCTGGAGGATGCAAAAATGAACTGGGGGAGATTTTCAAAAGTCAGCAACATTGCCCTAATTCTGTTCCCACTGAATTGCAGTGAGTTTTACCATTGTCTCCACTGGAATCAGAGGTAGGCCGATGCTGAACCCTTTTGAAATTCCACCTGTGCATGTGTGTGTGTCTGTATGTTTAAAACAATATTTTAAACATAGCAGAGGCGGGGTGTCTTCGCTGTACTATAGGCCACGTCTGAACTCCTCTTTGCACTTCTTTTTGTTCAGTTCGGCCCTTTTTATTTAGCAACGTCTCTTGAATAATAGTCATTTGTGGGGAACAGTTGTTTCTTCGCATATTTTTTCATATTCTTCTTTAAATGAGCCCACCCAGAGGGCTGTCGGTTATGTAACTGTCATTAACAAACCCCTGCATCTCTTACCACCAAACTTTAACATAGGATTTGTTATTCCTGATCAGATTACTGGTCAATCTGCTCTAGTATCCTGTCTATGACAGTGACTAGTACCAGATGCCTCAAAGAGCAAGAAACTTCAGCACAGACAATTTTGGAAAAATCCGCCTATGGTGAGATTTCTTTTTAACCCCAGGCAGTCAGTGGTTAGCTTACGTCAAACATCCTTAGGATTTACAGTCTTTTGTTTATCCTACCTAATTTATTGGTGGATGTTCTCATTATTAATATAAATGTATAATATTACTTTGAATCCTGTTAAGATATTGGATTTAATATCTAGTGGCAGTGATTTCCACAGATTGTGCTTTCTTTAAAAGAAAATCCTTTTCAGTTTGAAATTTGCTGTTTTTAATTTCATTAGCTGTCCCCTTATTCCTTCTAAAAATGCTAGAACATGTAAAAGTCTACTTCTCTAGACCATTAACTGTTTTACTTCCCTTTATCAAGTTACCACTTACCTATTTCCCTGCAAAATAATGACCTAACTTCCTTCGCCCCTCTTTTTCAACCCCATTACAATTGTATATGGTATTCTTCATTTCCTGTAATAAACTCTTGCACAGTGGTACTCTGCTTTTCTAAACAGTTTCATTCATTTAATTGACCAAATTCTATTCTGACTGTCACCCTGAAGAGAATATGGCTTTAGGCTTAAACTTAGATTAGATTTTTAAACCTCTACTGATGTGTCCTCCATTGGCTGTGGTGCCTAAAAAATTAACTCATTTAGAACAAAATTGCATTTGAACAGGACAATGGGGAAATCAAAATAAATCTTTGCATTCCTTAGACCTCGAAGAGGTGTTAAAAGCCAGAAGACTCACAGGTCCTGAATCTCAAAGGATATTTGCAGTTAATACACATCATTCTCTGAATCAAGTTAGGGAGATATTACTGACTTTATCGGAGAACAAAAATGTTAACAAAGGCCTGGAACCTTGAAGTCAGTGGAAAGAGTTGGATGCTGCATAGAACTCAAAGTCAAAAAGAAAAGAAAGTATGACACTAATATTCTTCACATTCTGCTTTCAAGTCGTTTGAAAGTGCATCTTGATCTGAAATAGGAGAAACACATCTAGGTTAATGATTAAGGAAAGCCAATTATTCAGGTAATATTCTATGGGTTAAATTCTTCCCCATGTATGCAGTATTAGAAGTACAGGACTGAACAGATGATTTGGGGGTGGCCCGCTGCAGACCGGACACTGATTCCTATCATTACTTTAAAAATAGTTCTTCTCAAGACTTTGCAATCATTCTATGGTTCCCTCTTGCTGTAATTTAAACTGTTCTGTTATGAAAGGAATTTAATTTAAAAGAAGA
Organism: Chelonoidis abingdonii; assembly: GCF_003597395.2. NCBI lineage: Eukaryota > Metazoa > Chordata > Testudines > Testudinidae > Chelonoidis > Chelonoidis abingdonii. The sequence goes on from NC_133769.1 coordinate 264,507,411, forward strand.
GAAATTGATTGTTTGAGCAATTTGTCTCCCACTAGCCTCTAAAATAAGTCCTTCAGGAGGAGTCTTAAACTCCTAATGACCTCACTGGCTACTAGTTATACCACAGAGCTGGAACAATCCCTTGTTTAAAGTACAGAGTAAATTAAATTCCAGGCTATACAAGCTTTGAAGAAGTGTTACAGATTAGAGGGTAGCTGCACTAACTGACTTTGAAGATGCTAATTATTTTTACTCAGTACTGTCAATTTTCAATGATAATAATTTTATAATTGTAGTGATTTAAAATGGACAAAGATGTTACATGGAGTTGCAACAGGGTGACAATAGTTTGTACTAACAAGGAGAGGGAAAATGGGATCTTGCTTTGCAACTTAACATTTAATAACTTTATTGGAGTCAAAAGTTTGGAAAAACAACAGTCAGGAATTCCCTAAAACTCAATGACTTTGTAGAACTTAAGCAAAAGGAGTAATTTGTCCAATAAGATAAAGGAAAAACACTAAAAATTGTTAGAATCATGATTTCCTGTTTATCTCTCTTAAAAAAATACACCACCACTGTTTTCTCCTAAATGAAATCTCAGCAAAATGAATACTGTTTCCCAAAGCATTTAGACTTCAGTGTAACTACATTCTCTGACTGAAAATGGTTCCACCACAGTTTTTCAGATCACCTCTTCTTATGAAGGAATAATGATCCATTTGGAGGATTATATGGGACACATTGTGGTATGGGTTTTAAGCTGTGTAATATATTATGGGAGATACAGTATGGATAGGGAGCTCTGTGAGGTAGTATGAGTTTCTAACTGTTCCCCTTCCACTCCTGCAAAAGAGTGACTGACTTACTTATCTGAGGCAGGGGCGGCTCTAGACATTTCGCCGCCCCAAGCAGGGCGGCATGCCGTGGGGGGCGCTCTGCTGGTCGCCAAGAGGGTGGCAGACAGCTCCAGCGGACCTCCCTCAGGCATGCCTGAGGGGGGTCCACTGGTCTCGCGGCTTTGGTGGACCACCGGAGCCGCGGGACCAGCGGACCCTCCATAGGTGTGCCTCCGGGAGGTCCACCGAAGCTGCCTGCCGCCCTCCTGGCAACCGGCAGAGTACCCCCCACAGCATGCCGCCCCAAGCACTCACTTGGCGTGCTGGGGCCTGGAGCCGCCCCTGATCTGAGGGACCATGACCAGTGCCAGGTTACACTGATTTTGCTTCTGCAGAAGCCTTGGCCCATTTTAAACGTTGCAAAAGGTGGATTGGTGCCATAAAGGAGTGAACTTGACTTTTAATGATTTTTGGTAATTAGAAATTAATGAAATAAGAAATCAATGATGTTGCACTGCTTGCTTTTAGTTCAAACATAAGTGGGATTGGCAAGCCTGAGCCTTTGATTTTTTAAAGATGGAAACAATCATTGGACAGCACCTATGGCCTTCCCAGAAGTAAAGTGGTAGGGCCCAATTATGGAGTTTTTACTCCTGGTAATGAGTACTTACTCATGTGGGAGGTCCTAACACAGTGACATTGGTCATGTGAATAAATTCTCACCAATGTGGCTAAAGGTTCCCAATCAGGTGGGAAGCTAGGTTTTTCCCTGTTGATCAATGTACCCTTTGATATTGAACATGCACTGCGTTTGCTTTCTACATTCAATTCCCCTCTGGGTTTTCTTAAAAAATAGTTGATGGGAGGATGGAGAAAGGGGAAATCATAGAAAAATCCGAAACATAACCCTACTCTACACAGAGCCATCCTTGTTACATTTGGCTAAATGAGATAATTTGTGAGGTATCTAAATCAGCCCCAAACTCTCACCATTCCTTATAAACTGAAGCGAAAAATAACTATTTACAAGTTCTATGAAAAGCTCCAATGCAACAGCCCATCTTCTTCCTTCCTCAGAACATCCCTTGCTGCAAAAATATAAATTCATCTGATGGTTGGTCCTCTCTGTGCAGCTCTCATGCGCCATAGAGCTTCTCTTTGGCACACAATGTATAGTTTAGCCAGGAGAAGTAATATGGAGTGTGGGATCTCTGTGTTATAAGGACCCAGGGGCTCTGATTCAACAAAACTGTTAAGCATATGCCTAAGTCCCATTGACTTCAGTGGAGCTTAAGCACGTGCTTGAAGTTAAACATCTGCTTTGCTAAATCAGGGTCAGAAATAGCAAATGGAAGCATCTGGTACAGGGACTGTCATTTTTTCTCACAGGTGTCGGGGTCATTGGGGAATGGATAAGAAATCATATATGTAGAATAGAAAATGACAGACCAAAGAATGTTAGAAGATATTTCCATGGCCTCTATTAGAATAGTTCTTGAGCATCTTACAGTTCCTAATATATCCTATCAACATCCTTGTGAGATATGGAAGTGCTATTATCCCCATTCTGAAGACAGAGAAATGCGATACAGATTTTAGGTAATCTGCTTAAGGTCACCCAAGAAGTTTGTGGCAGAGCAGGAAATTGAATCTAGGTTTCCCAAGTCCGCAGGAAGTGCTCTAACCACTAAAGCATCTTACTCCAATGAAAGGAGAGGAATGTGTCAAAGGACAAGTTCATTTTTGACCTGGGTGTACTGAATACAAATATATGAAACTTTAAATTTCTCTGTACATTAGTGCCAAAGAAAGTTTCAATCTTACAGATTTCTTTCAGAGACCATCTACTGTTTTCTGTCAGAGTGCTGTATTATGCTCTCATTGAGAGAATTTTTAATCAGAATTTGGAAAGTGGCACTCAGAATTACATCTAGTACAGCCATCAGCACTGATATAGTAACAACACTTTCTGTTAGCTCTAGAGCAGATATAAGAAGTTCAAAAGGACAGTGGGTGAACAAGTAGGAATGTCACAAAGTTTGATCACTTAGGTTATTCTAACTACACCCTAAAAATGAATGAAAACTGCACAAGAAAATAAGGGAACAGTTATTCCAAAATCAAATACCAACTCATACTATATTAAATATCTTTGTGAAAGTAAGCTAGTGTCATCAGGAGATGGTAGTGTGACTACACTGGAATAATAGTACTTGTTATGAAAAGTTTGCCTTATGATAGGCACCTTGGAAATACCTAAGATAGAACAAAAAAACTTTGGAAACTACAAAATTATGCTTCTGATGTTTGGCATAGTCTAGTAAGACTATGGCTATCTTATTTCTGAGTAAAGTCTGGACCTATTCATTTGATGTTGTGACGAATCAGCAATCCTGCTGAGGATTTTAATTAGCTACTTACCAAGGAAAAATTTCCACTTTAAGCAGACTGGCTAGTTGCCATTAGTTGCTGTGCTATTTCAAGAAACTGTAACTTCCCCAAAAGATAAGTGAATGGACCACAGTGCTGGCTAGCAGTATCTCAGTTTGTATAATCTATATTGGGCCCCCAGTATGTATATGTAACATTGTTCTCCTGTAGATGGACTATTACAGCTGACTGATTGTATGTGACTGTGTGGTGCCCAGCCTACAGATGTTATAAGCCATAATACTAAGAAAAAATAATAACTAAGCCTTCAGCCCAAGCAGTAAAGGTCTGATATTAAGAGTAAAAAATCTGACTACTTAATGATGTTCCTGATGTTGCAGGTGTAGAATTTAGCTAACAACTAGCACTGGGCTGGAAACTGTATTCCCATCCTGAGAACATTTTCGAGATTTCAGAAAGTGTTTCATGCTCTGAGTGGGAACGAAGTCCAAAAAAAAAAAAAATCAGATCAGGTAAATTGAAGTGTTTCATTTTGCTTTTGTCCTTTTAAAATTTGTTTTTACATTTTTACTATAAATTAACAAAATTTGAAACAGTCATTTCATCTCAAAAACAAATCTTTATTTAAAAACTGTCAACACAGGATTTAAAATAATCAAAATGGGGAAATAATCAAAACCAACCTTTCCCTCATGAACAATTTTGGTTTAGGTGAAACACCATTTTCTGAGGGAAAAGTTCCCAGCCAGCTCTATTGACAAAGATAGTATCTGCTGTTCTGTAGCCACAGATTTGTTACAAAGTTAGAATAATAAGAGCATATGGGGCATTGTTGGCACATGATGGCGTATATTACATTGGTGGATGTGCAGGTGAATGAACCGGTGATGGTGTGGCTGATCTGGTTAGGTCCTGTGATGGTGTCACAGTGTAAATATGGTCAGCAGTTGGCATTCGTAGGTTGTGTGCATAGATTGTCCTGAGTTAGAGTTACTATGGTCGTGGTTTGCTGGTGAGAAGATGCTAAGTTGACGGGTGTCTGTGGCGAGAACTGGCCTGCCTCTAAGCCCTGTAAAGTGAGGGATCATTGTCAGATGGGTTGTAGATCCCTGATACGCATTGGAGAGGTTTTAGCTGAGGACTGATATGGCCAGTGGTTCTGTTGGTTTCTTTCTTGGGCTTGTCTGGCAGCAGAGGCTCCTGGTACACTCTGGCTCTGTTGAATTTGTTTCCTTATTTCCTCATGTGGGTATCGTAGTTTAGAGAATGCTTAAAATGCTTTGGACCATTGGGATGAAGGTACTGCACAGATCACAGGAGAGATTATGCCGTACACTATCAAAGAAACTGAGGAACCACCTGATCAGTCATCCCGTTATAATGCCATACAAGCCTCTGTTGCTTTCTGCTGTACTTTTACCCTAGCCAAATATTCCCATTCTGTAATAATGCATTTGATTTAAATTTTGTAGTGTAGTATTTGTACTTATCTTTATTGAATTTCATCTGATTGATTCAGACCATAGCCCAATTTATCAAAAGGTCATTTATAAATTATCCTGTCCAAAATGCTTTAACCCCTTCCCATCTGTGTTGACCACACCACATTTTATAACCATACTCTCACTCCATCATTCAAGTCATTTATGAAAATATTGACTGAAGCTACCTGGTCCGGGACAGGCCTCCACTTGATATGAAATCCTACAAGTTACATGGCCCTTTTTAAAGACACATAATAGGGCCCAACTTCAATTATATATCCCCTAAAAAGAAACACAGTAAAAGACTAAAAAAGAGCACCGTGGCTTAACAACATGTAAGAAGACATACGAAGATAAAAAGACCCTTTAAAAGTGGAAGTCAAATCCTAGTGATGGCAAATAGAAAGCACAAACACTGCAGCATAAGTGCAAGAGTATACAAATAAAACCAAAGAGGAGTTTGAAGAACGGGCTAGCCAACACTCCAAGAGTCAATAACAATGTTTAAGTACATCAAGAAGCAGGAAGCCTGCATAAACCAACCAGTGGGGCCCCCTTGACGATTAAAATAACAAAAGGTCACTTAAAGACGTATAAAGTCATTGCCGGAAGAACTAACATGGATTCTTTGCTTACATTTCACGGCTGAGGAATTTAGGTAGATCAAACCTGAACATGTGTCTTTTGTAGGTCTAATCTTAGGAAACTTATCAATAGATTGAAGTGTCACTAGAGAGATTTGATTAATTGATATAAAATCTAATATAAACAATTCACCAGGACCCCGATGGCATTCACCCAAGAGGTTCTGAAAGAACTCAAAATATGAGTTGCGGAACTATTAACTAAGTTTGTAACTTCCTTTAAATCGGCTCGGTACCCACAATGACTGGAATTTAGCTAATGTAACTCCAATATTTAAAACGGCTCTAAAGATGATCCGGCAATTACAGACTGGTAAGTCTAATGTCCGTACTGGAAATTAGTCGAAAAATACAAAGTTAAGAGAATAAAATATCAGACACAAGAAAAACATAAACTGTTGAGCAATAGTCAACATTGTTTCTGTAAAGGAAATCGTGTCTTACTAATCTATTAAGTTCTTTGAAGGGTCAACAAACTTGTGACAAGGGATCAGTAGACATAGTGTACTTAGATTTCAGAAAGCCTTTGACAGGTACCTCCACCAAAAGCTCTTCCGTAAATAAGTCGTCATGGGATAAAAGGGAAGGTCCTTTCATGGACTGAAACTGGCTAAAAGACAGGAACAAAGGGTAGGGAATTAAAATAATTCTCAGAATGAGAGGTAACTAGTGGTGCCCCAAGGGTGAATCCGAGACCAATCCTATTCAATTATTCATAATATCTGGAAGAGGTAAACAGTGAGGTGCAAAGTTTGCATGAATACTAAACTATCCAAGATAGTTAAGACCAAGCAGATGTGGAAGAACTTCAAAAAGATTTCACAAAACAAGTGGCTGGGCAACAAAATGGCAATGAAATTTTAATGAGATAAATGTAAAGTGGATGCACATTGGAAAAAATAACCCTAACTAACATACAATGATGGGGGCTAATTAGCTACAAGATCAGGAAAAAATCTTGGGGTCATCGTGGATAGTTCTCTGAAGACGTCCACTGGTGTCAAGGCTTAAAAAGCAACAAGTAGTTAGGAATCATTAAAAAGAGATAGAGAATAAGACTGAGAATAATATTATTGCCTCTTATAATAATCCAGGATACGCCCACATCTCAAATACTGTGTACAGATGTGGCTCCCACCTCAAAAAGATATTCTAGCACTAGAAAAGTTCAGAAAGGCAACTAAAATGATTAGGGTTTGGAGAGGGTCCATATAGAAAGATTAGAAGAAAGCCTAGCTCTCAGCTGGTAAAGAAGAAACTAAGGGGGATATGATAGAGGTATATAAATCATAGTGATGGAAAAGTGGATAAGAAAAGTTATTTACTTATTCCCATATACAAGACTAGGGTCACCAAATGAAATTAAAGCCACAGTTTAAAACAAATAAAGAATCTTTCTTCACACGCGCACAGTCAACTTGTGGACCTCCTTACCTGAGGAGGTTTGAAGGCTGGACTATACAATTGTACAAGGGAACGGATAATCATGGTGGCTTAAGTCTCCATAAATTGGCTATTAGAGGAATGAGTAAAGAATTGGTTCCTAGCCCATCACAAGAGGAGGAGAGGATGCAGGAAGAGAATCACTTGATCATAGCCTGTTAGCTTTACTCCCTCTGGGGCACCTGGTATTGGCCACTGTCGGTAGACAGATACTGGGCTAGATGGACCTTTGGTCTGACCCAGTACGGCCGTTCTTATGTTCTTATGACAGTGAACCACTGATAACTACTCTGAGTTCTGTGGTTCTACTCCAAAGCCTACTGAAGTCAGTGGGAAGATTTGGATCTGGCTTGATGATGGCATGTTTTTGTAACAAACATTACATATTTCCTAAAGTTTTTAGTCTCTGGTTAATGAAAAAACCAGCAGCACAGCTGAGTTCATAGGCTGTTTATAAACAACTAAATTTTGAGTGAAATATGTTTTTATATCTTATATACAGTTATAAAATGTATTCTTCAATGTAAATCTTCTCAACAGCCGTAAAAAGATAGGAAGAAAGTTCCTATCCTATCCTCTATAGAGCTGATTGGAAAATCGAAATCCCTTCACACAAAACACTAAAACGTCTTTGAATTTGTTTTGTATCAAATCAGGATGAAAAGTTAAATTTGCAAACATTTTTGGGGGCAGAAATTTACAGAAAAATTCTATTTTGTGAAAGCCAAAAGTTTGGCTTGCAGGCTGCCTGCCTGGAAGGCTCTCATCAGTTTCAGTTTCTTCCTGATAAGAGCCCTCTAGCTGACCTCGCAGCCAAACTTCCAGGCTTTCCACCTCACTGCCTCTTCCTTCCCAGTTGCCAGAGAGGCAGCCAATCTGAGGCGAAAGTGGAGAGCTAGGTTTCTCAAGCTGCCAGCCTACCCGAGCTCAGCTGCAGCTCCATGGTTGCCTGACTGAAACAAAGTGAAATTACCAGAAGCCTGACAGGTGGGCAGCCACAGAGCCATCATTTTGATTTACCCATTTCGGAAAAAAAACTAACCATTTGTTTCTGAAAAATTAATATTTTCCATATGAACATTATGATTTTATGAGAAGCACCAAAATTCCTGGCCAGCTCTAATAATCTCTGATTATTTTTTTTTTTGGTAATTACATCTTCATGCTGGTTATGTGTCTGTGTGTGTGTGTGTAACTTATCAAAGATTAATGAAATTTTTCTAAAAATGTTCTGCCTTCTTACTGTCACCTCCAGTTTTGGGCAGGGAAGACATAATGTCTACAGAATTGAGACCTGATTATGAAAAGGCTTAAGCACAGGGATACTTTTAAGCATGTGTTGTCATAGCTCTCAGTGCAACTGCTTCTGTGGATAACTATTTAAGTTTTTCAGGATTGGAGCCTTAATCAGAGCAGAGGCTTTGCATTGAAAACAGTGATATTGTTTAAAAAAATTGACACACATTTTTATCGGCCTTGGGACTTATAACTGTACCCATAAATCAAGCTTGTTCTTCCACTAGAAAACAAAATATTGCTGGATACATGTGACCTATCTTTTTTTAAATTAAAAACAAATCATTGTAAATAATTGATGAGTTACTGTCCATGCATGGTAATTTTTAATTGCTAAGAAGTTTCTGACATGTTCAGCTTGCATCTGGCTGTATTGTTATCCTGCTGATTACACTGAAGTCAGATAACTGATTTATTGCCATATTTTAGACCTGGAACTAGGTTTTAATAAGCCAGATGGGTTTTAGCCTAAGCAATATATTTTAGTCTATGTCCTAAATATTACATGAAGGTTTAAAAGGTTAGGGAGTTGGGAAGCAATTATTCATCAGAAATATTGCTACTGTGACAGTAATGTGACATGAAATATACTACGTGGTCCTCCAATAACTAGAAACAACCAGGATTATTAAATAAATTATTTGCAACAAGGTCATGCAAGCAATAGTGTCACTTTTAAACATGAATTTTGTAATGTACTGACTAATGTGTACCACTGCCCTCTACTGAAGAAAACGTAGGATCCAAGAGCATATCATAATAAACCCTAAAACTATTATCAGCATCTCATAGCTCAGTGGTTAGGGGCACTTTCTGAGCAGGTAAATTATTACTATAGAAGGGGACTTGAACTGGGTGGGGATCTTCCTGATGCTGGGGGAGTATCCTAACCACTTGGCTAAAAGTTTCAAGAAAGGCAGCCACACCTCCTCTCGCTGGATTTTGAATGAGGTCTGATCTAGCAGGTGTGCTTAGAGCATACCTAACAAATGAGGTAGGTATGATAGGCAGAAGAACATCTATCTTTCCCCAGTTTATCATGCTGGGACGTAGGAGGGAGATAGTTGTCTAGAGAGGGGCAGGATTGATCTGAAGCAGAAACTTTGATGCCTAAGGGACTTTTACAGTGAAAGTTTAGGCATCTACATTGTTAGGCAGCAGCTGTGTGAGGGGTTTTCAAACACAGTAGTGCCTAAAAACTGGATCTTAGAGACCCGAATCTGGTGTTTAAGCACCTATGTAACGTTGATCTGGCTGTGATTAACTATGAATTTGTTTGCACAACTGCAGTATGTCTGAAGTTTATTTGAAGTGTTTTAATGTAATATTTTGCTACCTTTGCTAAGAGAATGCATAATGCAATTATAATGAAAGAGCTTGTGGTTTATCATAGCAATAGCTGTGTCTGAGCATGCATGCATTCCAAGGAGATAAACATCTCTCAGCTTGTATTATTGAGATGTTACATTGAACATTTCACTTTAAGGAGAGTGGCAATAATTACTCCTAATACCTTAGTGACATTTTAATTAAATAAGAAAGTTAATTTTTAAAACTGTTTTTTCCCCAAAAAAACACTTAGAAATATTTGTCACTGTTTCAATGTCTCTGTAGCTGTGAATGTTTCTCAGCAGAAGCTGCCAGTTGGCTGCTATTGCCAGCAGGAGGTCCAGTCTGATGATTGATATTAGGATTTAGGGAAGGCAGAGCCATATGCATGCAGGACAAAAATAAGCAGACTTTGCACGTTGTTCTAAGGTGATTTAGACTCTTTTGAGGTTAACCCTGAATTCCATAGTCTGGATTTTTCTCTGATTTACACAGGAAGATATCAGACGTGACTCTAATGAAGGCAGTTGTAAGTGAGAGGGGAATCAGGCCCCCTGAGCACTAATTTAAATCAAATAGACAAGATGACAATTTCCTAATTGGTTTGTGTGTAATATTTTTTTTTTAAAGATTTTAAAACATAAACAACAAACTATAGGGAATGTAAAGAAATATGATGCATAGAGGTATACACATTATTTTAATGTAATGGACAAAAGAGCTAGGTCCAGATCCTCAAATCCATAGGTGTCAGGTACTGAAATACAACTGAGGATCTGGGACTTAAAAGTCCTAATTCTGTCTTCCTGCATGGTTGCTCATAGGGAAAAACTAGGTCCCTATTGTTTAGGGACTAGGTGAAGACAGGAAAGCGAAATTACCATCCATAAAAAACTTGTTAACTCTTATAACTGAATACTCCACTGCATTCAGTCACTGATATGACTACACATATATAACTGTCTTTTCTATTCCTACCAACATAAATAGGACTTATTTAAGTCTCTCTAATAGGACTTAAAAAAATATTTTAGTAAGATGCTCTTCTTGTCAGTTAGATGTAGTGGTTAGTACACTGCCAAAAGTAAAATCCCTGCAAGCTGCATGGAAACTTTTTAAAGATATCATAATAGAGACTCAGCTTAAATGTATACTTCAAATTAAAAAACATAGTAAGAGAACCAAAAAAGTGCCACCATGGCTAAACACCTATGTAAAAGAAGCAGTGAGAGGCAAAAGGGCATCCTTTAAAACAGGGATCGGCAACCTATGGCACGTGTGCCAAAGATGGCACACAAGCCAACTTTTAATGGCACGTGGCTGCCTGCTGGGACTCCGCCATGCCATTAAAAATTCTGCCTGGCGTTGCAAGCTGCAGGGTCCGCAGGGTCGGTGGTCCAGGGCTGGAGCACCAGGCCGAATGCAGCAAGCCACCGACCCCTCCCCCGCCTTCTCCCCTCCCCTGGGGCCCTGCCGCCGTGCATGCAGAGCTCTAGGGGCCAGGGCTGTGTGCTCCCCCGGGGCAGTGTTTGGCTCCGGGGGGAAGGAAAAATGCTCCCCGCTCAACTGGAGCTGTGCCACTGCACATGCAGCACTCTGAGGGGCGGGGCTGTGCACTCCCGCGGGGTAGTGTATCTGGATCTGCTTGGAGCCTCAAGGTAAGGAGTCCAGGCCTGGGGGTGTGTAGATAAGGGGTGGGGGCAGTCAGGGGACAGAGAGCAGGGTGGGCTGGATGGGGGTGGGATTCCAGGCAGGGTGGTTAGGGGCAGGGGGTCTCTGGAGGGGGCAGTCAGGGAGCAGGGGGGTTGGATAGGGCATGGGAGTCCCGGGGTCTGTCAGGGGGCAGGGGGTGGATAGGGGTCAAGGCAGTCAGGGACAGGGAGCAAGAAGGGTCCTGGGGGGGGCAGTTAGGGCGGGTGGGTCTCTGGAGGGGGTGGTCAGGGGACAAGGACCTGGGGGGGTGGTGATCAGTAAGTTCGGGGTGGGGGGCTTTTAAGGAGGCAGGGGTGTGAGGGGTGGCGGTCGAGCAGGAGAGGAGGGGAGGGTTGGATGGGTCGGGAGTTCTGGGGTCCTGTCAGGGGGCATGGCAGGGGGCAGGGAATCTTCGGGAGTCTGTCTGGGAGGTGGGAGTGAGATAAGCGTGTTGAGGCACTCAGGGGACAGGTACGGGGGATTAGACTCCTAGGGGGGCAGTCAGGGAACAAGGAGCAAGAGTGCTAGATAGGGTGGCGGCTCAATAGACTCATAGATCATTAGATTTAAGGTCAGAAAAGCGACAATATGATCATCTAGTCCGACCTCCTGCACAAAGCAGGCCACAGAATCCTACCATCCACTTCTATAACAACTCTACACTGATGTCGAGTTCTGAAGTCTTCAAATGTTGGTTTGAGACTCATGCTGCAGAGAATCACCAGCAAGTGACCATGCCCCCACGCTGCAGAGGAAGGCGAACAGACTCCAGGGCCTCTGCCAATCTGCTGCGGACAAAATTTTTCGCTGAACCTCCAAATATGGCCGATAGCTAAACCCTGAGATGTGGGCAGACTCACCAGCCAGCACTCAGGAAAGAATTTTCTGCAGTAACTCAGATCCCATCCCATCCAACATCCCATCACAGACCACTGGGCATACTTACCTGCTGATAATCAAAGATCAATTGCCAAAATTAAGCTATCCTATCATACCATCCCTTCCATAAAGTTATCAAGCTTAGTATTAAAGCCAGATGTGTCTTTTGCCCCCACTACTCCCCTTGGAAGGCTGTTCCAGAACAGGGGAGAAGTTAGAGGTGGGGTCCCAGGAGGGGGTAGTCACGGGACAAGGAGCGAGGGGGTTGGGGGTTCTGAGGGGGGCAGTCATCCAGCCCTCTGCCCTGAGCCCTGACCCCCACACACACACACACCGCCCTCTGCCCTGAACCCTGCACTCCCCCACACACCACAGGCCCCTGCCCTGGGCCCTGTACCTCCCTCATACACACCCAGACCTCTGCTTGACTTCTTCACACACACCCCCACAACCCTAGCCCTGACACCGGCACCCCCACCCATACCCAGCCCCCCTACACCCTGATACCTGCACCCCCCCTCACATGCCTTCAGCCCTCTGCCCTGACTTTTGCACTGCCCACATCCCCAGCCCCCCCACATCCCATACACCCCCCCACCTCCCCAGCCTCACCCTGAGCACCAAACAAGAGCTCCTGCACCTCCCCCCCACATTCCCACCTGCACCCCTCACATCATATGGGAGCTGCCCAGGTAAGTGCCCCACAACCAAATCTCCTGCCCCCAACCCTAAGCCCCCTCCCTCATTCTAGCTCCTGGCCAGACCCTACACCCCCAGCCCTGTGCTCAGTGCACTCCCACCTCAGCTCAGTGCAGAGAGAGGAAGAGAATGGGCCAGAACCAGGGAGAAGGTAGGTACCCACTGTATGTGGGCAGGGCCAGGACCCCAGACTGGCAGCATGCTGAGTGGATCCGGCAGTCAGGATCCCAGCTGGTAGGAGCTGCGGATGGAACCCCAGACTGGCAGTGGGCTGAGCGACTCAGCCCACTGCTGGGCTGGGGTCCAGGTCGCCGGCCCCGCACAGCCTGCTGCCGGTCTAGGGTTCCGTCTCCTGGAACCTTCCCAGCCAGGGTCCTGGCCACAGGCCCCACTCAGTCCGCTGTCGGCCTAGGTGAACAGAACCCCAGATAAGCAGTGGGCTGAGCGGGCCGGCAGCGTGAGATCAACATTTTAATTTAATTTTAAATGAAGCTTCTTAAACATTTTGAAAACTTTGTTTATTTTACAATACAACACTAGTTTAGTTATATAATACATAGACATAGAGAGAGACCTTCTAAAAAACATTAAAATGTATTACCGGCACGCGAAACCTTAAATTAGAGTGAATAAATGAAGACGCGGCACACTACTTGTGAAAAGTTGCCGACCTTTGCTTTAAAAAGTGGAAGTTAAATCCTATTGAGGAAAATAAAAAGGAGCATAAACTCTGGCAAGTGAAGTGTAAACATATAATTAGGAAGGCCAAAAAAGAATTTGAAGACTAGCTAGACAAAGACAAAAAAAAAACAGTAAAAACTTCTTAAAGTACATCAGAAGCCGGAAGCTAAACAACCAGTGGGACCACTGGATGATCGAGATGCTAACGGAGCACTCAAGGATGATAAGGCCATTGCGGAGAAACTAAATGAATTCTTTGCATCAGTCTTTGCATCTTTGCATCTGATGGCTGAGGATGAGGGAGATTCCCAGATTTTAGCCATTCTTTTTAGTTGACATTAGTGGAGGTTTTGGAACAAATTGATACATTAAACAGTAATAAGTCACCAGGACCAGAGGGTATACACCCAAGAGTTCTGAAGGAACTCAAATGTGAAATTGCAGAACTACTAACTGTGGTTTGTAACCTATCAATTAAATCAGCTTCTGTACCAAATGACTGGAAGATAGCTAATGTGACACCAATTTTTTCAAAGGGCTCCAGAGGTGATCCTGGCAAGTACAGTACTGGGCAAATTCGTTGAAACTATAATAAAGAGCAGAATTGTCAGACACAATAGATGAACATAATTTGTTGGGGAAGAGTCAACATGGTTTATGTAAAGGGAAATCATGCCTCACCAATCTGCTAGAATTCTTTGAGGGGCAACAAGCATGTGGACAAGGGGGATCCAGTGGATATAATGTATTTAGATTTTCAGAAACCCTTTGGCAAGATTCCTCACCAAAGGCTCTTAAACTGTCATGGGATAAGAGGGTAAGTCCTCTCATGGATCAGTAACTAGTTAAAAAGATAGGAAACAAAGGGTAGGAATAAAAATTGTCAGTTTTCAGAATGGAGAGAGGTAAATAGTGGTATTCCCTTAGGGATCTGTACTGGGCCCAGTCTTATTCAACATATTCATAAATGATCTGAAAAAAGGGATAAACAGTGAGGTGGCAAATTTTGCAGATGATACAGAATGACTCAAGATAGTTAAGTCTAAAGCAGACTGCGAAGAGCTACAAAGGGACCTCACAAAACTGGGTGAAAGGGCAATAAAATATCACGTGAAATTCAATGTTGATAAATGCGAAGTAATGCACACTGGAAAACATAATCCCTAAATTATGGGGTCTAAATTAGCTGTTACCACTCAAGAAAGTGATCTTGGAGTCATTGTGGATAGTTCTCTGAAATATGTACTCAATGTGCAGTGGCAGTCAAAAAAGCTAACAGAATGTTGGGAATCATTAAGAAAGGTATCAGAGGGGTAGCCGTGTTAGTCTGGATCTGTAAAAGCAGCAAAGAGTCCTGTGGCACCTTATAGACTAACAGATGTATTGGAGCACGAGCTTTCGTGGGTGAATAACCACTTCGTCGGCTGCATGTCCCTTAAGAAAGGGACACTACATGCAGATGTGGTTGCCCCATCTCAAAAAGATATTTTCGAATTGAAAAAGGTTCAGAAAAGGGTAACAAAAATTATTAGGAGTACAGAACAGCTTTTGTATGAGGAGTGATTAATAAGGTTGAGACTGTTCATCTTGGAAAACAGATGGCTAAGAGGGAATATGATAGAGGTCTATAAAATCATGACTGGTGTGGAGAAAGTAAATAAAGAAGTGTTATATACTCCTTCTCATAACACAAGAGCTAAGTGTCACCAAATGAAATTAATAGGCAACAGTTTTAAAACAAACAAAAGGAAGTTTTTCTTCACACAACGCACAGTCAACCTGTGGAACTCTTTGCCAGAGGATGTTGTGAAGGCCAAGGCTATAACAGTGTTCAAAAAAGAACTAGATAAATTCATGCAGGATGGGTCCATCAATGGCTATTAGCCAGAATGTGCAAGGATGGTGTCCCTAGCCTCTGTTTGCCAGAAGCTGGGAATGGGCACGGGGGATGGATCACTTGATGATTACCTGTTCTGTTCACTCCCTCGGTGGCATCTGGCCACTGTCAGAAGACAGGATACTGGGCTAGATGGATTTTTGGCCTAACTCATTATGTTCTTATGATATGTTTTTCATTCATAGTCTCAGCTGCTGCACCCCTCAGTAATTTTTCCCCTCTTCATCAGTTTCTTTGCCAGATGCATACAGAGTTTGTATGGCCACATCTCTCGTAGAAGCATACAGAGGCAGTTTCTGGATGGTGGAAAAAACATATTTGCTTGAGAAGCAAGTGTGTGTCTATCTTGATTTATTGAGATAAAGAGGAGCCATTCAGTAACAGCACCCTCTTCACTGATAGGTTTGCCAACTCTAGAAACAGATACAGATGCTTCTTTGATCAAACTGTGCTATTAGGGGGGAACTCCGCAGCTGGATTCATTTGGCAGATTTTAAAAAAAAAGTCACTATTTGTCTCGAGGTTTCCATGCAGAAAAGCAGCAGGGAAGGATGAATTCTCAACAGGGCCGGTGCAAGGAAGTTTTGCGCCCTAGGCGAAACTTCCACCTTGCACCCCCCCAGCTAACCCCCACCCCACGGCAGCTAACTCAGCCTCCCACCCGGGGAGCCCCTCCCTGCAGCAGCTACCCCACCCACCGCGACAGCTAACCCCTCTTCCCACCGTCCCCCTACGGCAACTAACCCTGCCTGGGGAGACTTCCCCGCTTCCCCTGGCAGCTAACCCTGCCTGGAGAGACCTCTTGCAGAAGCTAATCCTGCCTGAGTAGCCCGCCCCAGCTCACCTCGGCTCCGCCTCCTCCACTGAGCGCGTCGGCGCTGCTCTAATTCTCCTTCCCGCCCAGGCTTGCGGCGCTGATTGGAGGAGACTTAGAGCTGGGCTGTGTGCTCAGCGGAGGAGGCAGAGTGGAGGTGAGCTGGGGCAGGGAGCTGTTCCTCTGTGCGCCTCCCCTCGTTATTGTGGGCAACCCTCTCCGTGCGCCCCCCCACCCAGCTCACCTCCACCTCCTCGCCTGAGGGGGCTTTTAGGCGCCCTAGGTGGCTGCCTAGTTTGCCTAAATGGTTGCACCGGCCCTGATTCTCAACCTTCTGCTTATGATCTCAGTTCCTGCTTCCCTCCTTTCCACTTGTGGAAAAATAATAGGCAGGCAGAGAGATACCTGCTGTTCCTCCTCCGCTGGCAGCTTGTCTGTGCATACACTCTAGTTTACAATGTCTGACAGATTTCTTGATGATCCTGGGGAAGCCTGGCAAGATTAGCTATGTACAGTGTGAGTGGAGGAGCAGCTCTGTTGTGAAGGACTCTAACTGCATGTTTGCAGTCCAGGAACCCTTTCCAAATGCAGGATTTCAAAAGACATTAAACTCCTGCTTTTAAGACAGTAAAAAACTACAAATACAACAGTGTCAGGAAATGTTACTTTGTTCCACGCTGTAGTTAGGGCCCTAACCACTGACTATCTGAACAGAAAGTTAGGTAGTAAGGTGTCCACCACTATTAAGATAGATGCTTCTCTTTAATATCGATTTCCTCTGAGGTAACCAGAGACCAGGGAATTTGGCATGTTCATCCGTATTCCTTCTAGTTAACTATTAACCAAAATATAAATCCTTTGGTGATATCAATGTTTGGCTGAAATATTCAGGTATAATTGGCAGTTTCTTCTGCAGCATCCATGACTTATATGCAAAATTAGCATGTCTGCTGATTTTATGATGTGCTTGCCTAAAGGAAAATCCAGAAGGCTATGATTGCACTTTTCTGGAGGACTAAAACTCAGATTTTATTCAAGCTTTGGCCACGGAAAAGGTGAGATGAATAATAGCTTGTTGTATGAACCAGGCAAGGTACTAACAAACTTCAACAGGACTTTCTTTTTAAAGTGGAAACCTCTTTACCAAGCTGCTGCTGCATCCTCTGTAACTCTCACTCTGCATCCTCAACTCATCCTCCCCTCCTTCCTGTTTCCTGTCCTTTCAGACTCCCAGCAGCCAGTGCTCCCAGTTCTAATAATTACAAGCAACATCTGAACACCACATAGCTGCATCATGGAAGTTACTGTATGGCATCCATAAAGCCTTGCTAGAGAATGTGATCTGTAATTCAATACCAGAAAGGCATAACTTGGCAGCTGAACCAGTTGATATGCCCTCTCAGAGAGCGGACCACCCAGGGCCAGCTCCAGGCACCAGCAAAGGAAGCAGGTGCCTGGAGCTGCCAATAGAAAGGGGCGGCACTCCGACCGTGATTGAGGAGGCATCATCTGGGTCTTGGCAGCAATTCAGTGGCGAGTCCTTCACTTCCCTTCTTCTTCTTCGGCAGCACTTCGGCGGCAGCTCAATTGTTTTTTGTTTTTGTTTTGTTTTTTTCCTATGCTGCTGGGGGCGGCAAAAGCTGCAGCCAGCCCTGGGACCACCACATCTGCACTGCCTGAAACATACATTTGGAAATAAACAAAATGAGAAGTTGATGAGACTTTAATGATCATGATGTCTAACTTCAATTAGATGCGGTGGGAGCTCACTAATTTTCTCTTTGCTAGTTCACAAAACACATGATTCTTGGGAAATCTGTGCTTCCCCCAGCAAAGATTTAAGAGCAGTGAGCTGTTGTAAGGTCTCATATTAATAAGACTTTCCTAGTTTAGTAAAATATACAGAGCCTTCTTTATGGTATGTTGACAGGTATAGCTTAGTTTTGTGATAAATTAAACCCTTATTGCATGGGCTATCTTCACTCTACATAATTGTCACAGTTCAGGGTAACCACAGGGTTACCCTCTCTCAGCTTCCATCACCCCAGCTGTTGCCTTTCTTGGGTGGAGACACATGTCTCTCTCCCTTGTGACCAGGGTATTCCCAAGCTGTACAGTTACCTGCCTTCACTGAGTCATTTCCCAGCCTAAACAAACCTGCTTGTTTTCTCGTTACAGACATATCAGAAGCAATTACACTGTTATCTAAGTTACCACAGAATTCTTTCTAAGCAAGCCTACTTTATTCTTAGGATAAAAAGCATTACAGAGAAAACATATTAAAACACTAAAAGCATATGACAATAAGCCTAGGAGGCATCACCTGTCAGGCTCTGGGATCTAGGCAGTCAGGCCTGGTAGTCAGAGCCAACCAGAGAGTCAGGAGTGGGCCCAGGGCAGCACTGAAACCGGGGCCTGGGGGCAGGCTTTGGGTTAGAACAGAGGTCAGAGTCCATAGAGAAGCCAAATTAGGATCAGAGTCTAGGTGCAGCCTGATGGTCAAAGCCCAGTTGAAGTTAGTTCATCAGAACTTCAGTTCAGAATAGGCACCCACTCTTATGAGGCCTCAGTAGTCAAGTCCTTCCAATCCTCCCCCAAGTACTGGGGACCTCTGTGGACCAAGAGTCCTGGTATTTGCTAGAAAAGGAAGAAAGTCCTGAGTCAGCCAAAATGTAGTCTTTTTATCCAAAAATCTTTTTCTTTGTCTGTGGGTCTCTGGAGAATCCAGTGTAAACTAGTTATGCATATCTCCCCAGAGGCTGATAGCAGAGCAGGTTCATCAGCATCCCTGTCCCTACTAGAGAAGATACATGCCATGCCACAACAACACGTACACAATTGCATTTTAAATATAACGTACCCCAAAGGTGTTAACACAAATTTGATAAGGTTTAACTCAGCTCAGTAAAGCTTATTTTAATTCCATAAGGTTTGTTCAGTACATTACAGGATATTGTCAGTTGTCACAGTAACTTCACAGAATTCAGCAGTGTTGTGCCCACTACGGCTAAATTGGTATCCATTTATTAAAATAGAAATTTAATAACATTTTGTGATGATTATCCACAGAAAGTTTCCTAAGCATTAGTGAGAACTAGGGTTCTGACAAAACCTATTAAAGATATTTGGGTTGGTCCCACAGACTTTGTTGGGAATTGGATCAGGTCCTTAGTATAGCGGTCTTATCGACATCACTGGGACAACACAAAAGTGTAACGTTAACATATGAATAAGTGTTTACAGGACTGGAGTACATAATATATGCTTCCTAGAACTTTAGTTTTTGCCTGAGGGGACAAATTTATTCCTCATGACTGAACTGAAGTCAACTCAAGCATGAATTTGATTTATGGTCCATAAAGTATATATTGTTCAGAGGACCAATAATTAGTATAATTGTATTTTTGCATATTTAGACTGCAAGGCCTATTTATTTACTTTTGTTTTTTAAAAAAGCTTTACATAGTGCTGAGATTTCATCAAGGATATAAAACTGATGAGATTTGGCTACTTTAGTTCATATAATTAGTTCAAATGAAAAGCTTCCTACAGATATGTCTGAGTGCCAGAGAAATCATAAACTACAATTCTAAATAGTCCCATTTATATGAGTGGTGCAATTTCAGTCCTATTCCTATTAAAGTATTCTGCAAAATTCCCAATGAATTCACTGGTTCTGAATCACTCCTTTATTTATCATGGGCATCTATAGCTATGTGTGAATTTAAAATAAGTGATCAATTTGCATAAATTGGAACCAATGTCAAGGTCTAATATCTCTTCCAACTTGTCTAAACCAGAACACTCTCTCCAGTTTCTCAGAAATATCCTGAAAGAACAGATAGGCTTTGAAACAAATTCTGGCTCTGCACACTGGATAAAGCAGGTTTAAAGTAAGTAGCTGATTCACACAAGCTGAGAATCTAGCTCATAACATTTTACCAAGATGTCTCTCACTATATAAGCCAAAATATAATATATATATTTCAGCTTATTCATGGCAAAAAATGTTTGTCTCAAAATTAAAGAATTAACAAAATGGGTGTAGTTCTTTTAACATCTCTTCTGTTTCCACTGGATGATATTATGAAAAATATAAACAGAAATATCTTCCAGTAATTATGAAAAAATATTTTTCAGATGAAAACCAGCCACCAACAATGACAGAAAGCAAACACAGGACTGGATATTTACCTAATCATTGATCTTCTTTTGTAAATCAGATCTTCAGCTCTGCAGGAATCATTTAGCTTAATAGTCACAAAGAATTTCATTTTGCTGTATGTTCATACAGGCTATTGTCTCTATAGTTGCCCAATCAGGATGACTTTCCCTCCCATTTCACCTTTTTTCTTTCTGCAATTTTTAATGTGAATAAGGCTCCCACAAACAGGAGGTTGGCAGCATAGATACTTTAAACAACGGTAACTCTTTTATTTCTCTTTTCCTCCTTCCTCAGCTTCTGTAGATTCAAATACTTTTACTGAGGATGCAGAAATGACCTCTTCTGAACAGACCATGTGACACATGTTAAACATACTCAGTGTTTACAAATAATGTTTCCACATATACTCCAGATATTCACATGCAGGTTTTTCATTACTCAGCCATTTCAATTCAGACTCTTGGAATTCCAGATATAGCTTAAGAAATAATCTTCTGTGTGATGGGTTGGATCATAGAAACCCCCAAAGGAGCTACCAACTGATGTGCCAAGACTACCTCTGCTCCTGTTTTCCCTTCCAGTTCAGAACTCCAGCACCCTGTCTTGCTGAGCCAGACACTCCTGTCTGCTCTAACAAAAACCAGGGTCTGAATTACTTGCCCCAAAACTGCAGGTTTACCTGAAAGCAGCTAATAGAAGTGTGCTTGTCTTTAACACCCGGATACCCAACTCCCAATGGGGTCTAAACCCAAATAAATCCGTTTTACCCTGTATAAAGCTTATGCAAGGTAAACTCATAAATTGTTCGCCCTCTAGAACACTGATAGAGAGATATGCACAGTAGGCTGCTCCCCCAGGTATTAATACATAATCTGAGTTAACTAATAAGTAAAAAGTGATTTTATTAAATACAGAAAGTAGGATTTAAGTGGTTCCAAGTAGTAACAGACAGAACAAAGTCAGTCACTAAGCAAAATAAAATAAAATGCGCAAATCTATGTCTAATCAAACTGAATACAGATAATCTCACCAGTTCCAGAATGCTCCCTTTTACAGACTAATCTCCTTTTAGCCTGGGTCCAGCAATCATTAACATAAAATATGTTTTATTTTCTCCTTTTGTGTACTGCAGTGAAGCCAGAGATATATTAGAAAATCATTTTTCTGTTTTCCATGTTTGTAAATGCTGTACACAGTGCAGTTTTACCAGGGCATAAGATTCCTCTGGTAAGTATTTTTAGCAAGTTGTATCTCTTCACTATATCTTGGCAGTGCCCTGATATTCACTGCATTTCAAATGTGCATTCTGGTGTAACAATCCACTTGAGGTAAGGCAATAGAGGATCTCAGCCACGTAGACTCAATAATACCCTGTGCACCTACATCTGCATCGTTGTTGTTGTTGCTTTTCTGTTAAAATGTCTTCTTTTACTAATAGACTGATACATTATGCTGTAAATGTGTACCAAAAGCTTTGCATATTTGCAGGGCCTTTACCATTTACTTATATCACTCTTACCCTGCCACCTTTACCTGGCCTTAA
This sequence comes from Chelonoidis abingdonii, assembly GCF_003597395.2. Lineage (NCBI taxonomy): Eukaryota > Metazoa > Chordata > Testudines > Testudinidae > Chelonoidis > Chelonoidis abingdonii. The sequence goes on from NC_133769.1 coordinate 264,529,186, forward strand.
AAATTAACACAATTCCTTTTTAATAGTCTTCCAAAGTCTGGGTTTTTTTTATGTGCCTGGGTATCTGAATTCTTATAAAGGAACAAACCATGTGTCTGAGGGGTGGATGTATCCTTTAGTACTCATATTACAATCATCTTTGAGGAAAATATTTCCATGATGCCTAGGAAGTTCCACAACCTAATGCAATAACACTAAGACTCCTATTTTTTTGGTCTATTTTTTTCTTTTTAAATTTAGAGGGTCAGATCATAAACTTATGTAAATCCATGTTGCTTTACTGAAGTTAATAAACTACCTTGATTTACACCAACAGAAAATAAGTTTGCTAGAATTTTAAAAAAAGCCAATAGCAAGGAGTCATTTTATGTTATTTTGTGTATTCATAATGTACATCTCTGGATACATTTGTATATTATGCATATAGACTACATATACTCTTTTTCATTGATTTGGTTGGGCTCCTGAGGAGCTTGTCTCTCTCCTCCGGCCCCCGTCACTGTCCTTTCAATCCTCCCCATCAGACAGATAACTACCACAGCTAATTACTCTAGCTTTCAAAGCAAATTTCATGTTATTTTTCAGAGATGGTGTGATATATCAGTGTCCAACCTAGACAAATGATCAGTTGGGTCAGCCCTACCCTGCAACCTTGAGTGTCTTACAATGCTTTGCTGAAGTAGCTGCCACCTGGGCCACTCACAAACAGCCTTCCAGCATACAAGCTATATCTTGAGTTACACTCTGGCTCTGAGCAACTTTAGTTATACTTCAGAGTGACCCCAAGACACTTCCAGTCTTAGATTTCCCCTCAGAAATGTATGCCCTGTACTGCCCAGCCCTCTCCTGGACAATACAAGTTATATTAAGCCCATTATTTCTTTAAAAGAATAATATGTGCACAACTTGTCACCGCAAATGGAGTTGCCCAGACACTTCAATTTAAATACACTGGATGAGATAAAACAATAAAACAACTTTATTAACTACCAAGAAACAGACTTTAAGTGAGTACAAGTAATGAGGCATAAATAAATACAAGAAAAATACAAATAAAATGCTACTGGTGCATAAGTCAACAAACTATGATAAATTCAAAGCAAAGTTCTCTCACCACATGCTCTCAGCAGTCTCTCCCAAGAGTCCAATGAAGGCTTCTGTTGTTGCTTCAGGTGCAATGAATGCAGTGGGCGGGAGGGGGGGGTGCCTTTGGGTGTCTGTCACTCCTTTTTATATTCCTGTCCCCCATTTGAGAAGCATTTCCAGCTGGAAGCAAGGTGACAGGCAGTTTGTGTGGAAGGAAACTCTTTGCTAAAACATAGATTTTTCACCCCCTTTCCTGACAAAGAATGGCCACTTAGCAGGTAATGGTCCATCAGTCTTGTTTATACCTGGCTGAGACAGCTTACTCTTTGTCTTGAGAAACTGGTTTGGCCACTTCACAGACTTCTCTAGAAAACATACTTTTAGTCATGATCTCAGTTTATGTTTATAACTTCACATATAACTCAACTACATACATTTTTCCATGATAGTATTGATCAGCAAATTATGAGTTTTTAAATGATACCTCACAAGGCTTGCCTTGTAGCAAAACGATGACAATCGTGTGTAGGCTGTGAACACAAACGTATGTTCTGTCACTGATGGGCTCAAACCAGAACACAGAATTTGACATCTCACTCCTTTTCCTTCTTGAAATTCTGGACTATAGATACAAACTTTACAATCAAACATTTCTAAAATAGACCGAGCTGGAGCACCAAACCCAAGCACTCTGCACTTCAGGGAACGTTGCACTCAAATCTGATTTCAGATCTGAATATAAACTTCACTACTCTGTCTAATCTCTGCTATTAATTGAGGCCAGAATAAATGTTATTCACAATGAACTGACTCAGCAAATTTTTTTCCCTACAAATATTTTATTTAATATGTTTTGATCTGAAACTTCACTGAACCTATTTAGAATTTCCCTGTTTTATTAGAACAAAATAGTCATAACCAAGTACACCTTTCAGAGCTGTTAATTAAAAGGGCATGTTGAGATAAATAAACACATATGCTGTTGATTAACTTCTTTTTAGAGGTCAACAGTTGGGATCTCCTGCCGTGCTTATGTTAATTGTTGTCCAAAATTTTACCAGGAACTGTTTTGTCCATATGGCACTCAGTGAACATGTTTGTAAATGTAGAGTCTGTGGAGAGAAATGAAAATAGGAAAACTATAGTACATATAGAGCAACCTAATACTTCACCTGCTCTATTATGATATATAATCTGCAGTGGTGATTAAATGTGTGTGTACGCATTATATACATGTTTACAAGAGAGAAACAGTTATTTATATAGAGAATGTTTATCAGAATAAAGAGAATATATACTGTACATAGAGCTGCAGATGGAGACTCAGATTATTTGGAATAACGAGTTCCTAAGGCTTGAAAAAAGCAAAAGGGACTCAGAAGTGAGTATAATGTCCAAAACTACACTGCAAGGACATTATTGCCCACTGGAGGTCACATTTCTCAACCCAAGAGGCATTGTCATTCCCTTTAACACATATATAGACAAATGGTTCTAGTTAGTTATATCCCTTGAAGATGACTTTGTTACAAATGCATATTGCAAAAAAAGCAGACAAAATGGTGTTTGTCCCTTGATTCTCATTTATGATTTCTAATCTATGATTTCTATGATTTGTTTTCAGAAAATAATTTCTTATTTGTTTTTGTTTATTGCTATTTGTTTTTCACATTTATAAACACAAGGTTCTGACTTCCATCATTTTGCCGTTGCAAGTTCTTTGAAAAAGCTCGATGGTGAAATCTTAGCAATATTTAAACTTGAGATGCTGAGATTCAATATTGCCTTTATCACACTTCTACTGGACCTAGGAAAGCTGTTAGTCAAGTTTTAACTTCAAGCAGTGATATCATCATCCAGGTCTTTCAAGGATCTTGGGAAAAACCTCCACCAAAAAGAAGTCAGAACTGATATTTTCTTTTTTATATAAAGAAAAGGGGAAAATGAAACACTTTGAACAAAATCCAGAGCCTTGAAGCTAGATTTCTTTTTTAACTTTATTAAGAAGTAAACAAAGGGCAGAAAGTAGATTTAGATTACATTAGATTTCCTGATCACTATGAGATGGCAGCTGGCCAGAAACAAATCTGTATCATAATACCTGTACACTCTGATCTCATCTCCCTCATGTTAGCCAATACATATATGTTAGGCATAGTATACACCATATTAACAGGTATTATGTGCCTGCTATTAGTGTGTGTGTGTGTGTGTGTGTTTTGGGAAGTTATGTTTACTGAATGTATTATGCTCTCCTCACTATTCTGGTTGCCCATGTGTTAAGGTTCCTTCCCCACTCTGAACTTTAGTGTACAAATGTGGGGATCTGCATGGACACTTCTAAGCTTAATTATTAGCTTAGATCTGGTAACTCTGCCACCATCCAGAAATTTCAGTGTTTGGAGCACTTCTTGTCCCCCCCAAAACCTTCCCTCCCTGGGCAGCCTTGAGAAGCTTCACCAAATCCCAGCTGAACACAGATCCAAACCCCTTGGATCTTAAAACAAGGAGAAATTAACCATCCCCCCTCCTTTCCCCCACCAATCCCTGGTGAGTCCAGATCTAATCCTCTTGGATCTTAAAACGAGGAAAAATCAATCAAGTTCTTAAAAAGAAAGCTTTTAATTAAAGAAGAAAGGTAAAAATCATCTCTGTAAAATCAGGATGGAAAATACTTTACAGGGTAATTAAATTCTTATAGCCCAGAGGAACCCCCTCTAGCCTTAGGTTCAAAGTTACAGCAAACAGAGGTAAAATCCTCTCAGCAAAAAAGGACATTTACAAGTTGAGAAAACAAAAATAAAACTAATCCGCCTTGCCTGGCTGTTACTTACAATTCTGAAACATGAGAGACTGGTTTAGAAAGATTTGGAGGGCCTGTATGGACATCTGGTTCCTCTTAGTCCCAAGAGCGAACAGTACCCAAAACAAAGAGCACAAACAAAGATTTCCCTCCACCAAGATTTGAAAGTATCTTGTCTCCTTATTGGTCCTCTGGTCAGGTGTCAGCCAGGTTTACTGAGCTTTTTAACCCTTTATAGGTAAAAGAGGCATTAACCCTTAACTATCTGTTTATGACACCATGTCAAGTATCCCACAGCACTCTGCAAAGCTGAAGTCAGCTTTGGCATTAGAAAATAGGCCTGCCAAAGCCAAGATACATGAAAGGTATGTCCTAGCACAGGTTGGGATGTATTTCTACACCAAACTGGTTTGGCATGAAGTATCCGAAATGGAGATAAGGAAAGTACAGAACCAAACAAGTTAAGGAACTGTTATTAATTGATGAGTTGTATTTTAGTGACACATAGAGAGGTTTGTAACTTTTAAAACCATACTATAAATATAGCTAGTTTAAATGCATATTTCCAAAGCACATCTTCTGTGTAAGGTGAACACACTTCAATAATTTGCTTCCCAGAAGGAGGAGATATATATATATATATATATATATATTATAATCTCCTTTTCATGTTGTACTGTTTTGTTGTTAGGTGATAAATTCAGTTAAGTTTGGTTATTTGGTCTCTTGAATATTTTTAAGAATGAACTGTGGGTGTAGTCAAACAATCAACTACACTTTTTAGTCAATACTCACCAGATTGACCATTGATTGCTTCTCTGTCTTTGGTTCACACCTTCCAAGATTGGATAACACTTACTACCAGAGTTCCTGGCTAACATTGACTCTTGTGACTACCCCTCATCAGATGGCCCTGACTGTAAAGGAAAAAGAGGATAATGTCAGAAATTTCCTCTCATCTGGCAGAAGGAAAATAGTTATGCTACAAGAACATTGCTAACAGAGCTAACCATCTGGCTGTCTCCCCTCTCACTGAAGTGACTGTGGCTTCTGTTCAAGAAGAAGGTGAGAAGCCATGAGGCTGCCATCTGCCAATGGCAAGCACTTATGTAATGGACTCTTGTTTAGTTAGAAGGGACAGAACTGAAGTAATGCTCTGGAAGGTGTTAGCCTGAGGTGTTGGATGCAGGAGGGAAAGCAATTGGAAGAGCATTTCAGATTTTGTCTACAGTGTAAAAATACAGTAAGTATCAAACATGTCCTGATATCTCATCTTTTGTTATCTGGCTCATTTGAATGGTGGCCAATCCCCCTGTCCCTTGGATAGCTTTGGGCTGAATGGACAACTTCCTCACAGGAGCGAAGCTCTTACTCCTGGCTCAGGAAGGGCTCTCTGACTACTGCCTGATAAGCTGCCTTTGATCTTATACTAGGTCTGGCTGAAAAAAATTGATTTTTTTTTAAGATATCACAGATTTTTGTGTGTGATATCTTTGCAGAAATGTTTCCCACTTTTTGACCTGCTCTTGTTTATATAGAGGCAGCATTCTCCTCCCTCTCTGTATGCCCTGCAGATCCCTCCTGTGGCCTCCTACATCATCACAGCATCAGCCATTTTAGCCATAGCCTCTCCCTTGGTTCTTTGCTGTTTAGAATCAAACCCTCCCAAGACAAGCCTCCTTGCTCAGCATGCTCCTTTCTCCCCCTTCCTGAGACAGTCACACTTCCCTGCCTTCTTCCTTTTCTGAGGTTGGCCAGCATGGCCGACTCATTTTGTGCTGCCCAAAGGAACATGTGGTTTGGAAATAAGTTTTCCTCTGGGTTCTTTGGTTCTTCAGTCTGTCTGCATGAACTGTAATTACAAACGTTAATAAGGAATGGGCATTGCACCTGAAATGACTCATCAGCCATTCCATTGTTTGTATCAGCAGTGGGACAGAGAGACCACTGAAATGAACATAAAGTAGTTGTCTTCTTCCCTCAGCTCTTTTGGCTTGTGCCTCTTTTCCATAACACCCAAACTCAAAGGAGATAAAGAGGAATCCATCAGTATCCTCCCCACATCACACTCTCCTCCTGGGTAAAAGCGGAGGGGATCAATCTCTGGCACATCTTGGAGATTTCCCCTGCCTCTAGACCTCAGCCGAAAATCCCTCTAATTTCACATTCCACCCAGTGCAGGCAAACTAAAAAAAATCCCTGAAGGTTAAAAGCACCTAGATCCCTTAAATAAGTTCAGGTACATTTGTCAGTGCTTCCCACCACACATGTAGTACCCATATATGTATCTGTAAGTAGTCTGAGTAAATTACCCCGATTGAGCTGGTTCAATTCATGGACACCCAATCCAGGAGGAAGATGAATAAGAGAGAGAAGGGAGAAAGTCAGACATGATTCAGCTACAGGGAGTAACAGACAGATGGCAGTTTTATTCAAAAAAGGCCTTTTCCCACTTAGCTGGTATTTACATGGCATATTCTCCAGGATTCCAGAATAGCCACCAGGTTTCCTGGAAGTGATCTCATAAGACAGAGCTCATCTGTCAATTAATCAGCACTTATCTTCTTGGGCAAACTTTGCAGGGCACCCATTAACTCTGTTGAAGAGTATCTTCCAAGTGCCAGGCAAGGCATTACAGTTAATGATGGTAGATGCTTGCGGAGAGTATCTGTTTCTGACAGTTCTGTTATCCTGTAAGAAACAGCTTGCATGTTATTGTTGGACCTGTACAGCTGAGTTCAGCTCTCCATACCTATGCCTCCCTCCTTCCACCTAACAATAGCCTCATGCAGCACAGAACAAATAAAAATTGGATGTCACTATAAGTTGTATATTTAAAACTGTATTCAAATTGTACGCTACTCTTTTACATTTCAGGCTTTTGCCTCTCCTGCTTGCAGGCTATTGGGCACTACTGGGGTGCGGGGGGGGGATGTGGTCTTCATGTAGCAGCTGTCAGTCAGCAGATAGACAGCCTAGAATAAGGTATGGTGAGTTGGACCTCTTTTGTTTTAGGGAGAAGCCTGCTTCGGCTCTCTCAGTTTTGGAGTTCTTATATGTTATCCTTCGGAATTCTAAGAAATAAAGTAGTGCTACATTACAACCTTCCAGAAAGAGTATTTAACTTCTCTGTTTATACGCCATAAAATATAACACAATAGTAGTGTAGTGGCTCCTCTCAAACCATAATAATAGATCTTTTCCTGTAGCTCTCTGAATTATTTGGCACAGACTCTGAGAAGAAATTCAAAGACTTTCAGGAGAAATTTCACTTTTTAAATCAGGAAATAAAAATGAAGCAGAACTAGCTGCTAGCACATTCCTTTATTTCACTGGCAGTATAATGGCTATGACTATGCATTTTTATGGGCCAAAAACAACCAACCAAAGCCACAACAATCTCCCACCCCCAATCTCTCATAAAACTCTGAAATGTCATGAGAACTGAACATATAGGTTAGCTACCTGAGCTTTGGTCAGCTCCCAGACTGCTGCACTGGGCAGCACTGCATGGGGAGTAGGTGACCAGTCCTCTGTGCAGAAAGAAGTGGTTCAGGACTATTTAGAAAAACTGGATGAGCACAAGTCATAGACTCATAGACTTTAAGGTCAGAAGGGACCATTACGATCATCTAGTCTGACCTCCTGCACAATGCAGGCCACAGAATCTCACCCACCAACTCCTATAATAAAACCCTAACCTATGTCTGAGTTACTGAAGTCCTCAAATCGTGGTTTAAAGACCTCAAGGTGCAGAGAATCCTCCAGCAAGTGACCTGTGCCCCACGCTGCAGAGGAAGGCAAAAAAAACCCCTCCAGGCCTCTGCCAATCTGCCCTGGTGGAAAATTCCTTCCTGACCCCAAATATGGTGATCAGTTAAACCCCGAGCGTGTGGACAAGACTCACCAGCCAGCACCCAGGAAAGAATTAAAGTCTGTGGAGCCAGATGCGCTGCATCCAAGGCTGCTAAAGGAGTTGGCGGATGTGATTGTAGAGCCATTGGCCATTATCTTTGAAAACTCATGGTGATCAGAGGAGGTCCCGGATGACTGGAAAAAGGCTAATGTAGTTCCCATCTTTAAAAAAGGGAAGGAGGAGGAACTACAGGCCAGTCAGCCTCAGTCAGTCCCTGGAAAAATCATGGAGCAGGTCCTCAAGAAATCAATTCTGAAGCACTTAGAGGAGAGGAAAGTGATCAGGAACAGTCAGCATGGATTCACCAAGGGCAAGTCATGCCTGACTAACCTAATTGCCTTCTATAAGGAGATAACTAGGCCTGAAGATGAGGGGAAAGCAGTGGATGTGTTATTCCTTGACTTTAGCAAAGCCTTTGATACGGTTTCCCACAGTATTCTTGCCATCAAGTTAAAGAAGTATGGGCTGGATGAATGGACTGTAAGGTGGATAGAAACTGGCTAGATTGTCAGGCTCAATGGGTAGTGATAAATGGCTCTATGTCTAGTTGGCAGCTGGTTTCAAGCGGAGTGCCCCAAGGGTAAGTCTTCGGGCCGGTTTGTTCAATATCTTCATTAATGATCTGGAGGATGGCGTGGACTGTACTCTCAGCAAGTTTGCAGTGGGGGAGGTTTAGGTTGGATATTAGGAAAAACTTTTTCACTAGAAGGATGGTGAAGCACTGGAGTGGGTTACCTAGGGAGGTGGTAGAATCTTCTTCCTTAGAGGTTTTTAAGGTCAGACTTGACAAAGCCCTGGCTGGGGTGATTTAGTTGGGAATTGCTCCTGCTTTGAGCAGGGGATTGGACTAGATGACCTCCTGAGGTCCCTTCGAACCCTGATATTCTATGATTCTAAAATATTCAGCTGTTTTGGTTGTCTCAGAACCTCAGGTCATGTTAATGTGTTTTTTCTTTTCTACAAAAGTACAATATCGTAGTGAAACCTCTTAATCTGATGTTATTTGATGATAAGATGGGGATAATAATATTGAAAAGGTGAATGCTGAGAGTTTAATTCTCTTGCAATATTAGCTCACTCTGTACAAAGGCTGTAATGTTTTCTGGCCAGCTCCTCAGCTGGGGTGTGTAGCTCCATTGACTTCTGTGGATCTATGCTGATTTATGTGAGCTGAGGATTTGGCTTATACTGTTTGTTTAGTTGAACTGAAGCTGCCCTCTTCAATATCATTCAGTTAAAACAATTTAAATAAATAACTTCCCTCAAAGTGTACCTATAAATAAGAAACCTAGGCGACAGCACCTTGCTTAATTTAGTACATATGCATGCTCACATGCTAAAGCTGTTTATGATAATAAATGCACTGTCTAATGCTCAGAAACCTGTTTTTGAAGTTCAGAGCAATGTAGCCTTGGGTTAGGTAGTTGTGTAGGAGCAAATATTACCAGCAGGAGTAATGGTAATGAGTATTCATTATAACTTAATGCATTGCTGATCACTTTGATTATTATAGAATATGTATTAGATTTTTAAAATCATTTCTTCTTCCTTTACTTTCTATTAAAAATGCCCACTTTAGTTGTTTTTTTTGAGATACCACTTTAAATTTCAGGGGTTTTCCTAGCCCTGCTTGAAGGCAATGAAGCTTTGTAGGAAAGCATGCAGTCTGGGGCTAGGAGCAGTCAATTCTGCAGCCAGCCAGCCTGGAACAAGGTGGGATGAGTTGTGTCTCTGTTTCAGGGAGAAGTCTGCTTTGTCTCTGTCGGTTTTGGGGTTCTTGTGTGTGACCGTTCTGAATTCTGAAGAATAAAGCAGTGTTACGTTGCCACCTTCCATCTAGAGTATTTATGTTTTTATCTAATTTCTCTGTGTGTATGCCATGAGCGTAACACCTATAAAACATGGAGGAAAATCATTTTAGAACTTTATTCCGTGTTTTCATGTGATCAATTGCAACTCATCCCCGGCAAACAAGGAAGGTTATTTCAAACATTGTACTTTCACTAAGAATGATAGATTATTTAATGAGTTTTTCAGAGAAAAGAAAAGTTTGCAATGAGCTTGTCTGTTGTGATTAGGTTAATGTAGGTCAGACTGACTTCCTTATTCATATAGAAAAACCACTGATCCCACTGAAGCTAAGGGAGATTTGCCATAGCCTAACTTCTTTGGGACCGGTGAGTTTTGCCACTGAGCCCCTGTGATTTGGGGTGTATATTTTTGTTGTGTTTTAGTCTGCTAATATATGTACTTATCACTTGCTTGGGTTTTTTAATACATCATGATTATTTTATTTTTTGATTCATTTAAGATGTTAGGGCAAAGTAATGAGTAATATTCTAATATCCCTTTTGTTTAATGATCTGTATAACACAATACTAAGAGGACCATATTTTCTGCCGATGTAATTAGGTGTAGCTTATTGGGCTGATGTCCCTGATATGTGGTTAATCTCAAAGCCAGAACCTTTTCTTGTCCTTACACTAGTTGCAACCCGGATTTTTGATTTCTTTCCCTCCACATGCATAGACGTGCTCATAAATACTGTTAGCACAGTTATGTTCAATTGCATGAAGCAGTACACACAACAAGATGCTTTCACCCAGATACACTCACATACTTAGATTCATCTTCCTCATATAAAGATAGTCAGACACTGACATGCACTAACACAGTCCCAATTACAGCCCCCAGGGAGACATGCACTAACACATGGTCAACCCTTCATTCCCCACATGCACAAAAACATACTTTGAAAGTAAATACCCTCCAATCTCAACATGCTCCAGTATAACATATACACACACACACACGTGCTTCCTTCTTTCTCCTCCTCCCTTGCTGGGTGATTCCAGCTGAAGTATAGGTAGCTCTCTCCCCCTTTCTCCTTCAATTGCACAGTGTGTTGCTGTGAAAACAAAACCGATTTTAGCATCAGGGATATTTTCAAGCTTCCCCGCCCATTCTGGGTCTGCTGCTAGATTCTTCAGTTGCTATGGTGAGCAGGGGTGTAGGCAATTCCTTCAGTCGGGAGGGGAGGGGAACATGAAGTGAATGCTAATTTGAGAAAAACTGGCAATATCCTGTTTTTTAAACCAATACTGGTTTGTAAATGAAGGTTATTCCTCCTCAGGCATTAGCAAGGCAACAAAGAAAAAGGTTATAAAAATTATGCACACCTTGAAATAAACACCTTACTTCTTGTATGATTAAAAAAAAGCAGAAATACAAGGAAGAGAAAAGTAGTCTAGTGGTTAGAGGAAGGAAATGGAAATAGAGGCCTGGATTTTGTTTCTGGCTCCACCACTGACTTGCTGGGTGGTTATAAGCAACACACTTAGGGCTAAATTATGACAGTGGTAGGAAGTATTGCAATAACGGTGGTATGAAGCTTCAGGGCACCAGTAAAAACTCTGGGACGTGGTGGTCCCTTTAGAGCTCCCAGGAGTTCAACAACTATGCCACTCCAAGAGAGAAGCTGTCTTCTGTATGTGTAGCCAGCTCTTCTGGCCAGTGCAAAGGGGGATGGGACCACTGAGTGATGCCGGGGGTAACTCTCACACTATGGGGTCCTTGCACTCAAGAGGTGGGATTTGCACTTGTGCAGAGACCAGCACAATGTCTATGCACCATTTTAAGACCTATTTTGAAGATTTAAATGGGACTTAAGTAGTATAAATGCCTTATGTTGGGCTTCCACAGAAGCATGAATCCCTTCTCCTGGTGCAAGGAATCCCTTTGGGCCAGACTCATGCATAAGAGAAACAAGATGGTGAGAAACAAGGTTTGTGTCCCCCACACTCTGTTGGGCTCTTATGCAGCTTTCAAACACAAACTGGTCTCTGGCTTCACTGTGTCCTGCCTTTGTTGTCTGTAAACTAGTGATTGTGATGGTTGGCACTTGATAGACATGTCACTAGTGGTTAGGAGGTCAGTCCTTCCTTAATGAAAAGAGGAGTTGGCAGAGGACCCACTCCTTCCACTCCACTGGACTCCAGCACAAGGCCCTATGGCTGCCCTCCCTGAGCCACTTCCTGCCCCTCCCCCGATTCTATAGGCCAGACTTTGCAGGGTGTAGCAAAAGGTACTGAAGAAAAGGTACTGACTGCTCATTTAGTCTGTGTGGACCTAGCAGGTAGGCTCCTCTTTTCCCAGAGGAACTGCCTAGAATCCCTTCTCAGGAGCCTCTGTCTTCGCCCTGCCTTGTCAGCCCCCTTCTGAGCTTCCTGGCTTCCTTTTAAGCTCCATTTTCATCTTTAACCCCTACATTTCTAGCACAGAGTTTATACACCACATCACAGTGACAATAATTTGCACTTACTTTATAAAGTAAGTTCCAGCTGAGGATCGCATAATGTTTTACAGACCTGAATTAGTTTCACTTCACAACCTTCCCAGTATTATTTTCAGTTGCCAGGTGGTAGAGGTTCTGTGAAAATGTTTGAAAATTTCAAAATAGTGTTTGGCATATTTTGAAATGTAACAATTTTTCATTTATTTGACAAATTTTTATAGAAATTTTTGGTGTTTTATGGCTCTGTTTTTTCCTCTTTTCTCTCCCTTCCAGTCTGCTGCCATTTTTTTCTATTTTGCCACTGGACAAGGCAAAGAAAAAAGAAAGGGAAGGAAAAATGAAAATGAAGATACTAAATTTCTCTTGAGTTTCATAATAAAGGGATGATTTTTGGGGAGGAGGGAGAAAATAAAACTTCTCACATAATATCTGGGGTTTTTTTTTTAGAAAAGGCAATTTGATGAAAAAAACTTTGTTCAAATAACTTTGACCACCTATATCCGTCAGGTATGTCAGTTTTTCATTTCACAGATGACAGAACAAAGACAGAGAGATTAAGGCCAATATTTTCCAAAGTAGTGCTTGATTTTCTGTACTTTAAGTTCTGAATGCTGCACTTGACATTTAGCATTCCAGATGTACCAAGCACGCACAATTGCAGTTGAATTAAAAGGGAGCAGAGGAAAGCTCAGTACCTCAGAAAAGTCAGGCTAATGATGTGTCAAGTTAAGCTCTCAAAATCTGTGGCTAATTATGAATAAGTGTGATTTGCACCATGTCACTGTTGAGTGGCCAAATTAACGTAGGGCTGAACTGCGGCTTTGCCACGAGCCCTGAATATGGGGCAGTGTGTTGTAATGCTGCCCCAGGAGCAGATGGAGTATCAGATTGTGATTCAGAGAAAGACAAACTGCCTGCCATTTCTCTCCCATCTGGTCAAGGGGAACACACAACCTGTGTCAGCCCTCTACCCAGTGTACTTCCCCAGCTTGTTCAGCATATTGCATTGTGGGTTGTATGGAGACAAAACTCCACGAGGTCTCTGACCCCACACACCTGTTCAGCTGCACTGGAGAGAGACTAGAGGCTCTTTTGAGTATACTTTTCTGCTGCACTGCTACCTGCCTTAAGGGTGATAGGCCCCGGAGAATAAGGCATCCCTTAAACCTCTAACTTTCCTGCGTGGGCTTCTCAGGCTGGCCACGATCTGGCCTTTATTGTCTAATTTAAGTATTATTAAGGTCAAGGAAGCTATGGCTGCTTACACTGGTAGTGCAGAGCCAGGATTTCTAACTCCCAGGTCTCTGTGATACAGGTCCCAGTGCTTTACATATCGTGGCCCTCGTTACAATAGCCAACTTTGCAAACTGCTCCTACACCACAACAATCAAGAAAAGAAGATTATTTCTGCAATATCTCAGGTGCCACAGTGTGATAACTGTTGGTAGTGACTGAGTTCTTGTTAGTAAACATTGTTCCCACTTGTCATAGGGTTAAATTGTGAAGCATAATTAGTGTCTGTAAAGTGCCTTGAGATCCTCTTCTGCAAGGCTGTATATAAATGTCAAGCTTTGCATTTGTTAGATAATTATGACAAGAAAATAGTTTGTGCATATCTACTTTAATCATTAAAAAAAATTGTATAAGATTAACTTCCTTACTGCTGAATGAAGTGTTGAGTACACACACTGATCATTGTCCTCCAGCGCAGCTAGATGTACAATGTCTGGGAGAGCTCTTCCTGGCAATCTATGGATCTGAACATAAATTCTTTGGAATTTCCTGCAGCTGGGACGAGGTTAATATGGAAACAGGTGTTTCAGATGTCACTGCTGTATCCTTAACAATAGGGTGCTCCAGTAATGTTTCCTAAATAAAAAGATGACTAATAAGGCTTCACACACTACAGAGCACAGCAAATGTTCAAGTCAAACTACATGTCTTCCAGGCATTTCTACTGATACTGTAAACAGAGTGATTCACTGTATCCAGAAATTGATGACCTGCCCTATTGCTTTTGTCTGTAACTGTTCACAAACTATGGGTGCATAAACAATTTAAAAAAAGAATTAAATAAAACAGTGACTAGGGTATTTAAATTTCAAATATTCACAGTGTCATAAGGAAGGGTAAGTAGTGTTTGGGGTGTGACAGAAGATAATGACACGTTATTGCAGCTTCCATGACAAATGAGCCTAATGGACCTAGGGTTGTATTTTAGGCACTTAAGCAGTTTAGGCATCTAACAATCCCATTGATTTCTCAGGGCTGCCCAGAGGAGGCAGGGGGCAAGTGGGGCAATTTGCCCCAGGACCCAGGCTCTGCAGGGGCCCTGTGAGCTCTGGCCTGGTGGTGATCCGGGTCTTCGGTGGCATTTCGGCGGCGGGGGGCCCTTCAGTGCTGCCGAAGACGTGGAGCGACTGAAGGGCCCCCACCACCGAAATGCCGCCAAAGACCCGGACCACCTCTGGGTGAATATAAGTGCTGCAGCTCCCCGCTTTGCCCCAGGCCCCCTGAATCCTCTGGGCAGCCCTGTGATTTCTGTTAGGTTGCAGAGAGTAAATCAGTGCTGAATTTGGACCAGTATGTATGAAATACATCAAAGTTTGTACAACCCTTAGAATATGTGAAGCTCTGTAAACTCAATCCTAAAAGATGCTGAGTATGTTGAACCCAGTTCAGCAAAGCACTGAGCTAAATTTAAACATAAGTAATTTCATCCCTATTCATCAAAACACCTACACATGTGAAGCATGTACCTAAGTCCCATTGATGTCAATATTTTGTGGAGTATCAGAAGGGTAGCCATGTTAGTCTGGATCTGTAAAAGCAGCAAAGAGTCCTGTGGCACCTTATAGACTAACAGACGTTTTGGAGCATGAGCTTTTGTGGGTGAATACCCACTTCGTCGGATGCATGTGGTGGAAATTTCCAGGGGCAGGTATTATTATGCAGTAAAAGCAGTAAGATAACGGTTAGGTTCACTCGGAGGATGAGGCGCCTGCTCTGTCAGCTGAGGTGTGAAACCAAGGAGGAGAAACTGGTTTTGTTAGTGGCAGGCATTCACAGTCTTGTTAATCCTGAACTGATGGTGTAATTGCAGATGAACTGAAGCTCAGGCAGTTTCCTTACAAGTCTGTCCTGATAGTTTTTGGTGCGGAGGCCACCTAGAGATCTGCTATTGGTGGCCAGGAGTTGGAAGCGTTCTTACAGGTTTTATATTGCCATTCGTATATGTTTGTGTCCATTTATCTTTCCGAGAGATTGTCCATTTGGCCGATGACAAGCAGGGCATGCTGGCATGAGGGTGATTTATATTGGTGGACCATGCAGGTGAATGAACGGTGAGTGTGGCTGATCTGTTAGGTCTGGGATGTGTCATGTGTGATGATATGCAGGTTGCATCAGGATTTGTTGCATGGATTGTTCCGTGAGTAGAGTACTTATGGTGCAGTGACAGTGTCTTGGCAATAGACTGTGCAATTGCTGTCAGTTGGAGGTTGTCTGGTTGAGGACTGGCCTGCCACCCAGGCCTGCGAACAAGTGAGGGTCTGTCCAGCAGGTTGTAGCCTGTAGATGTGTTGAGGGGTTTAGGGACTGTATATGATGGCCAGTGAGTCCTGTGGTTTGCTTCTTGGTTGTTGTGCGTAGAGTCGGGTTACGCTGGCTCTGTATGCTTTCCTTATTTGCCTCGTGGGGTATGTCAGTTTTGAGAATGCTTGGTGGAGATGAGGTGTTGGTTCTGTCTAAGGGTGAGAGCAGATGCGTGTGCCACAGTGCTTGGCTGTAGACAATGGATATTGTGTGCCCGGATGGAAGCTGGAGCATGAAGGTAACCATAGCCAGTCAATAGGTTTTCGTTGTAGGGTGTGGTAGTGTGACCTCATTACTTCTCTTGTGGGCCTAGGAAGTCGGACCTCCTGTGTAGATTGGTCCGGCTGAGTGATGGTGGAGTGAAGCGGTCAAACTCGGTGGTGGATTTTTCCAGGTCTGCCTCCAATGGTCAGATGAGAGAATGTCACAATGTAGGTAGGTAGAGAAAGGGTAGCTGGAGAAAGGCTGGGAGCGTTGGTTCAGATCAACCATAAAAAATTGGCAAATGTGGGGCATGCGGTTGCCATGCGGCACCATCTGGTCGGAAGGTATATTTGTCATCAATTGAATAATGGTGTGGAGGATAAAAGGTACAGAGTCAGCAACCAGTGTGGTGTGGTATCATGGATATTTTCCTGACAGCCTGTCTGATCCATCTGTGGTGGGGATGGTTTGTGTAGAGCTCTAGCATTCCTAGGTGGCTGGATGTGTTTCTGGAAGATCACCAATGCCGTTTAGTCCTCAGAAATCGGTGGGTCAGGGAATTAGCTGGAGTGCCGTGCATGTCTGAGTCCACATATCCGACAGTCCTTCAGTGAGAGTACCATGACCCGAGATGATGGGTGTCCAGGATTCCAGGTTGGTGAATCTTGGTGTAGATAGAATAACCCTAGCTCGGGGCTGCTAAGTGGTGTGTTGATTTGGTTCCTGTTAGGTGGAGTGTCCTGAATAGATGGTGCAGTTTCTTAGTGTATTCCTCAGTGGGATCTGAGGGAAGTGGCCTGTAGAATTTGGTATTGGAGAGTTGTCTGGCGGCCTCCTTTTGGTAGTCAGACCTGTTCATGATGACAACAGCACCTCCTTTATCAGCTTCTTTGATTATTATGTCAGGGTGGTTTCTGAGGCTGTGGATGGCATTGTGTTCTGCACGACATGGGTTATGAGGCAAGCGATGTTGTTTTTCCACAATTTCTGCCTGTGCACGTCAGCAGAAGCATTCTATATATAGGTCCAGATCATTTCGATCCTCAGGGGGAGTCCATGTGGAGTTTTTCTTCTTGTGCTGTTGGTGGGAGGGCAACTGTGTATCAGTGAGCTGTTCAGTGTTATCCTGAAAGCATTCTTTGAGTCAGAGATGGCGAAAGTAGGCTTCCAGATCACTGCAAAACTGTATCATGTTAGTGGGGATGGCAGGGCAGAAAGAGATAGGACAGACTTTTCTTCTGGGCTGAGTGTGTGGTTGGATAGATTGACGATATTGCTGGGTGGGTTGGGGTACCATGGCTGTGGCCCCATGTGGCAGGTAGGAGTTTAGACAGCTTACAGTCCTTTTTCCTTTATAGAGAGGTGAAGTGAGTAATGTAGATCTCCTGCCTTATTTTAGTGAAGTCCGTTTGTATGGAAGTTTGATTATTTATGAGAGTCTCCAGGTTGGAGAGCTCTTTTTTGATGTTTTCCTGTTTGCTGTATAGGATGCTGAGGTGGTTCCTCAGTTTCTTTGATAGAGTATGGCATAATCTCTCACTGTGGTCTGTGTAGTATTTAGAGAGCAGTGGATTTTTTACCTTTAGTCCATTTGGTATGATGTCCATCCGTTTGCATTTGGAAAGGAAGATGATATCTATCTGTATTTGTGCAAGTTTCTTCATGAGGTTGATGGATTCTTCATGAGGTTGATGCCACCCTGCAGCAAAAAACTTCAGGACCAGACTTGAAAGAGAAACTGCTGAGCTTCAGTTCATCTGCAAATTTGATACCATCAGCTCAGAAGTAAACAAAGACTGTGAATGGTTTGCCAACTACAAAACCAATTTCTCCTCCCTTGGTTTTCACACCTCAGCTGCTAGAAGAGGGCCTCATCCTCCCTAATTGAACTAACTTCGTTATCTCTAGCCTGCTTCTTACTTGCATATATATACCTGCCTCTGGAAATTTCCACCATATGCATCCGACAAAGTGGGTATTCACCCACGAAAGCTCATGCTCCAAAACGTCTGTTAGTCTATAAGGTGCCACAGGACTCTTTGCTGAGTATTTTGTGAGTATGTTGAGAGAAAATAATGGTCCCTCCAGGATGTCCTCTCAGTAGGGTGACCATATTTACCTGTGCTGAATAGAGGACACATGGTAAAATTTCTCATATTCAAGTGAGTTCAATGGCAATCAGTGAGAACTATACAGTACAAATGTTCCAATTAACATCAAGTTGATTGAGCCAGTTAACAAGAAATACTGCGTAGTTGGATTCTTTTTATTTACCTTCTTATCTTTAAGGCTTTAGGGTTCACACAGGGAGGGGTGACACACACGCCCTTCCCCCCCCACTCACACACGGGGGGGGGGAGGTGACACACACACACGTACCCCCTCTCACTCGAGGGTGGGGGTGGTGACTGACCGACTGACCGACCTGACCCTCCCTGCCTGGCTCTCTCCACCCTCCATGCTGGCTGGGCCCCCAGAACGCTTCCCGAAGCAACACATGGAGGGGGGGGGCATGCAGGGGCATATGCCCTCCATCCCCAGATTGTGGCCAGCAGCAGTCTTTTGGCACTCTGTGAGATGGAAGAGATGGGAGCTGCTTCCTGCCATAGGGGAGATGGGGAAGGGATGACCTGGCCCATGTCTTTGCAGAGCTCATCTCTTCTCCCGTCCCTCACCCCCTCTCCCCTGTGGTGGAAGCAGCTTGTCCCTTCCTGCCAGCACAGTGTCAAAAGGAAAGGCAGCTAACACCTCCAGACTGCTGCTGGCCACCGCCATAACCCAGCCTCCTCCTATCCCCTCCTCAGCTACAGCGTGGGCAGGAAGGGATTAAGCCCTAAGGACACATTGTGCACCAGGCTCCAGGGAACTGCAGGGGCTTCAGGAACCTGACCAGAGAGGTGGCTCAGCAGCAGAGGGTGCCTAGGGGATGGATCAGCCCCATGCTCCCTGGAGGCAGGACCCAGGGCAGTGGGGGCAGTTGAAGCGGGTGCTAAGCCCCTGCTTGGGGGCTGCTGTGGAGTCTGCAGCATTTGGGCACGAACAGGCTGGAAATTGCTTCATCCGGACTCCAGAGCTTAGCTGAGGGTCAAAGAGGTTTTCCTGTGCCAGTGCTGTGTGGGGCTTTGGCACACACAGGGCTCGGTTCCTCCTGGCCAGCGCCCCTGGCCAGAGGGTCTTGGGCTTTCCCGGGGCACCAGCACAGCCGGAGGCAGTGGGGGAAGGAAGGAGCTTGCTGGCCAGGCTGTCTGTGAGCTGAGCGCTCCAACCAGGGGCTGGTTCTCTGCACAACACTAGGAGTGGGACGTGCCCTGTTGAGGGAGATATGGAGGAGCAGTGGGGCTGGTGACAGAGCAAATCAGGGAGAGGACAGTGGGAGGGGGAGCATGTAAATGGCCACTGGGTGGGCAGGAGAAGCGACACGTAATCAGCCACTGCCTGGCACCTGCCCTCACTCCCCAGCCACCATAGTTGACAGCGTGCATACAGTGATGTCTGGAAATGGGATGGGCAGGGCAGGGCCCTGCTGGCCAAGTGCCAGCATGCAGCAGGGGCTGCACTGATGGACCAGCAGGGGGAGCAGCCAGCCCCATGAGCTGCAGCTTTGCCCCACCACCAGCCTTGTACATCCATTCCCATTGTTGGCCATTGGATCCCCCCACTCACTGGTGGTGGGTGGGTTGGTGGCGAGCAGGAATCCAACCAGCAGCAGAACCCATTAGTACTGATGGGGGGGAGACAGAAAATACAGGACAATTTGCCCGTTTTTAAGAAAAAGTCAGGACACATGCAGGAGGGCTTAAATATGGGACTGTCCCTTTAAAAACAGGATGTCTGGTCACCTTACCTCTAACAAATATACCTAAATCCCACATTAAAAGCCATTAGTGTTTTTATGGCTTGTATAATTTTTTTAGAAAGATTTTCTTCATTTGTAATGATATTGTAGTGAAGTCATCCTCATAAAGCTGAATCGTTAAAAAACACTATCTGTTTAAGGATTTTTGGCACCTTGAACTTCTCAGTAAGCTTCAGAATCTTCAAGCTTAAAATCAGTGAAATGTTTCTTTTGCTTTTTGCCTTTTTTTTCAATTAGAGACAGACTTAACTGAAGCTGGATCAAAATTTCACAAAATGGGCTAGTTTCTACTTTCTATGGACATTTTGCAGTAAGATCTACAATTATTTCATGAATATGTATGCTCCAAATATTGACAGGAAAACCCAATGAACTTCCCAATTATTCTCCATTGCCAGAAGGAGATAATCAGCCGAAAAAACATTTGCTATTCTATCCCAGGCCTAAAGCCAAAATTATGGGATCCAAGAAAAAGCTGAATGTACCTGAAATTGTTTTGATACTAACTCCAAAACCTTTCCCCAAATGAAATGGTTCAAGATAAGTTTGGCCAAGGTTTTCAAAAGTGGTTAGTGATATTGGGTGCCTCAACTGTTGCATGCTCAACTTGAGGCACTTAAAGGGGCCTAATTTTCAGAGTGCTGACATCTACCTCTGATCATTTTAAAGGAGTGTCAAGTTCAATACCCCAAAACTGAGGCATACAATATCACGACCCACTTTTGAAAATCTTCGCCCTTCAGCAGAAGACAGTTTTTTGAGGCAGGGTGTTATTACTGCTTCCTTTTGGGTAGTGTACACAATTAAATTTAATACAAGCAAGTTTTACAAATTACCTGAAGTAATGTAGCCATGGGATTTTACTAACTATTTCACAAATAGTCACTAATTATAAGAAGTAGCCATTTCATAAGTAGTCATAATAATAGAGATAAACCAATCTCCTAGAACTGGAAGGGACCTTGAAAGGTCATTGAGTCCAGCCCCCTGCCTTCACTAGCAGGACCAATTTTTGCCCCAGATGGCCCCCTCAAGAACTGAGCTCACAACCTTGCATTTAGCAGGCCTATCCTAAAACCACTGAGCTATCCCTCCCCCTCCTCAAGAAAAGCTTATCCAGCGTGGACAAAAGTTCTATCAGACAGATTTGGTGAATCTCAACAAAAGAACAGAATGAATTTTCCCCTTCCCATTATGAAACAGTGTTCACCTGCATACACAGAGAAATGTAAGATTCAATGTATTCGATTTGTGACAAAGTGACTCTCCAGCCAGGGAGCCCCTTCAAGGTTAGGTGTGGCATTGCAGGATTTTTCCCCATTATATTTCTGTTGATGGTCTGTCCAGACCCGGTAGTGCTCCTCTTTGCCTTTTGCCTTGGCCCACTGGCCAGATCACTTTTGACTCTTGCCTCTTTTAGGGTAATTTAGAGTCTAGTCCAAAAAGACACCCCCCCCCCCAAATCTAGTAGCCTCTATGACAGGCTCTTGGCCCCCATCTGGGGCTCGTACCCAATGCAGGCTCTTTCAAAATTTTCTAAGAAGGCCTCAGTGTCATCACCTGCCTTGTAGTTGGGAAATTTCTTGTGTGGTTGAACAACAACTGGTGACGGGTGGTTAGGATTGGTTGGGTTCTGTTGCTTAGCCTGTTCTAATTCCAGGGCCTGCCGGTGGGCCTCCCTCTGTTTTTCCATCTCTTGGCTGGTTTTTTCCCTCTTGGATCTCTCGTTGGTGGCTGCATCTTCTGGCTGCTTGTTGGTCTTTTGTGCAGCTGCCTACTTTTGGCTTGCTTGTTCTCTTTTGTAGGCTTTCCTCTTTATTCTCCAGCTTCTTCCTGTTGGCTGGCCTCTCTTTCATCTTTCTCTCGCTCCATCTCTTTTTCTTTTATTTCTAGTTCTACTGTAGTTTGTTTTCCTGTCTCGCTTGTGCTCTGGCGTCTTTGGTTTGTTCGTTTTCCTTATGGTCATTGGTTCCTGTTTTCTTGTGTTGGGGTGCCCTCTTGGGGTTATTGTCTGAACTGCTGGCTCTCTGTTGGTTCTCCTGGGGATCGTGCCTTAGCAACCAGTGCCCCTTGTTTCACTTCTCTTCTAGCTTAACCTTTTGAATTATGTAAATTAACCAACAGAAATCACTTTATTTACCTGTGTATGTTTTTGCTGGGTTACTGACTTCCATGGAATTGCTATTGTTTAACAAAGACCCTTTGTCACCTGTTAATGCTCCTTGCTTAATATGCAAGCCTCCAAAGCAGCAGAAAAAAATTTTCTCTCTGGCTATTTTTAAACCCAACCCTTTCTCTCTGCTAAAAAGCCCCTAGCAGAGAAAAAGAAAAATAATACTCCTACTGGCTTCTGGATTCTAATATTTTCCTACCGTGCCACCATGTCATAGCTTTCCTTACTCCGATTTGAACCTTAGCATTTCATAACCATGAGAAGCTAGGCACGAACCCCTCTAAGCTTAATTACCAGCTCAGATCTGATCTCGCTGCCACCATGCCAAAATTCCAGGGTTTTGGCTCCCTCTGTTCTCCCCAAAAACTTCCCTGGAGGGACCCCAAGTGACTCAGAGACTCTGAAAGTCTCACACCACAAAGGGAAATAACCACTTCCCTTTCCCCCTCTCTCTCCCCACCCAGACTTTCCGTCTCTGGGCTAACCTGAGAGTTACTGATGCAATCTCTTTACATCACATACCAAGAAGCATGTCTTCCTCTCTTCACAAAGGAGACAAACCCCGAAATACAAGGAAACAGAAAAAATGATTCTATCTCTCCTTCCCCCTCCCACATGAATTCCCTGGTGCTGCAGAGCTTTACCCGCTCCATAGATCTAACACAAAGAGAATTCCCCTCCCTTGTGTTCCTTAGCTCTACCCAGAGAGAAAAACTCAAACAAGTCTTAAAAAGAAAGCTTTTATAAAAAAGAAAGAAAAAAGAACACATGAACAATATGATCTCTGCATCAAGTTGACAATACACCAGGCTATTACGTTAAAGAAAAAATATGAATAAACAGCCTTATTCAAAAAAGAGATTACAATTTAAACATTCCAGCAAACTACAACACCAGTGAGTAAAACATGTAAATACAAAACAAAACATATAAAAGCCTATTGTTTTGCTACCTTTGTACTCACAACTTTGAAACTGAAGATTAGAAGCTTGAAGATAGAAAGAAGCTTCCCATAGCCGAGAGACAGACAAAAGACACCGACCCCAAAAATTCCCTCCCTGACTTTGAAAAAATCCGGTTTTCTGATTGGTCCTCTGGTCAGGTGTGTGGTTCCCTTTGTTAACACTTTACAGGTAAAAGAAACATTAACCCTTAGCTATCTGTTTATGACATGTGGCCTTGCAGGATTTTTCCCCATTATATTTCTGTTGATGGTCTGTCCAGACCCGGTAGTGCTCCTCTTTGCCTTTTGCCTTGGCCCGCTGGTCAGATCACTTTTGACTCTTGCCTCTTTTAGGGTAATTTAGAGTCTAGTCCAAAAAGACACCCCCCCCCAAATCTAGTAGCCTCTATGACAGGCTCTTGGCCCCCATCTGGGGCTCATTGTTCTTGACCTCTTCAGTCTGGAAGCATGCATTTTCCCCCTTGGTCTGAGACAGCAGTAGGGGAACCCAGGTCCACCATCTCCTCTGGTTTCCAGACCAGGGACTCTGTTTCAGGTGGCTGAGGGGAGGTGAACACCACTATTTCAGCTATGGGTTTATGGCTCCTCAGAGGTCCTTCCCAGCTGGTAACTGAGAAGCTGTTGCAAAGCTGCTCCCAGCCTCTCCTGTGTTTCAGATAGTCTTTCTGTTGCCCCTACAGTACTCTACCTGGAGCTGAGGTTATGGGTCAGGGAGTCCCTCCATTATTCTCCTCAAGGGGTCCCCCAGCTCTCCTCCCAGGAGCTGGCCTTGTAACTTGGCCCAACTGTAGGGCCTCAGTTCACCTTTTCTTCAACTGACTCCTTTCTCCCAAAATCGTCCCCATGTTCAGGAGCTTCATCAAACCAGTCTCCTCTTATTGGTGTCTCCCACCTGGTAGCTAGTGGGGAGAGGTCTGTCCACCTCACAGGGTTTATTTTCTTTCTTTCTTTCTTTCTCCACCAACTTCAGTTTTCACTTAATCAAAATCTATATCTTCTCACTGTATCCTTAGAAAAGCACAGTAATGCTTTTTAAATGCTACCCCCATTCCTGTTACTCTCATCAATCCTTTCAGAATATATTCTTTCACCCTGAGGCATCTCGGTTCTTCATAAAGAACCCGTCTTTCTGTAAAATTGTCCCTCCATTGCCATAGCAGATGCTCAACTGTTTCTTTAACTTTGCATATTTCTCACGACTCATCTTTGTGCCTGTTTAGTACACATAAATTCCACTCAGGTCACAGTGACCTGTTTGCACTCTAAATATAGACACTTCGCTTCTTACATCAAAACTATGAAGTATAACATTGTCCTGAAGTTTAGGACATATTTTGTAGACCCCTCATCCTTTTTTCTCTTTGGTCCATAGTTCTTGCCATTCCTTCTTAAATTCTCTTTTAACCAAACTTTTGAATTCCTGTTTAGCCAGAGTGATCTTTATATATATTTTAAAGGCATTTTTCACTGTTCTGGCCATTCTAAACTGGGCTTCTTCCTTTCAAGGCTCCTTCTCCAAGATTGTCTTGCCTCACAGGCACAGCAAGGCTGGGCTGCCTGAGTCTGAGTCCCACCTTGGGGTACTCTTATCTGAGCCTTTCCCTTTTGTTTACTGTGATTCCCTCAAGAAGGCAAGACAGTTGCTAAGCCCTTGTTCCTGGTATGGCTTGGCAAGCATCAGATATCACTTCAGAAAGTGGTAGCCTGTGTCAGGCCCTCAGAGACTCTTGCAGGCAAGGCTGTGTTCTATCTGCAGGCTTTCTATTTTTCTTACTCTCCCATCCCCATGGGCTGCAGACAAGGTGAGCTGTGTGGCTCTCTTGAGTCATCAAGGAAAGTAGGACAACGACAAGAAAGAAACATCGGGCCTCATGGGAGGTAGGGCTAGGAGGAAGAAGAAACTGCGACCACTACCCTTTTCTACTTCAGGAAGCCCGACCAGTCACAGGTGCCAGATGGAAAGCAGACAGCCCTGCAATGAGCTGCAGGAGTAGCAAAGGGCCCTTGAGAAGGCCTCTGACATCTTGAATTCCATACACTACTTTGGGAAAGCTCAAGATCGGCAAAAGGCAAGCTTGGAAAGGGGAAGACCAGTAGTTGGCAGGATTCAAACATCCACCCAATGGATTTTTACTGTCGTCTTAACTTATCAGAAGCATGTTGTCTGTTATCAGTGTTCTTTCCTTCCCTGAGACTTCATTTCGTACAAGTAATTTGTATTCCAAAGTGATCTGTGAGGGCTAAGTGAAGGTGGTAAGTAGTCCATTGATATCCGTAGATGGACCACCCAGATGGGAATATGGTTAGGTCTTTATCTCAGCCTATGCACTGATCTTATGACAGCAAAAATACAATTATTATAGCCCTACTTTCAAACCCAAAGATTAGATCCAGAGTCTGCCCATCTGCATGAATTCAACCCATCTACATGTTTAAAAATCTCTTATACAAGAGGTAAAGACAGGAGTTCATCTCTTCTTGTGAAGGACCTGAAAGCAGTTTACATACTTAATAACATGATAATCAGGCTACATACTGGGTCATTTCTCTTACCACTAAAATGCAGCCACCCTTGGGTTAAACATGGCAGCTGTTTAACTGAACACAAAAAATGCTATACAGCATGGTAAAAATGGAAAAAAATATTATGTCCAATTGAAACTTCAGGAGGAATGTGCAGTTGGTAGGCAGAATATAATCACCTCTGGTGATTTTTGGTTAGGACATTAGAATTAATAAAACAAATCTTCTGGAAATTATGATAAGGCTTTACAAATGGTCAGGACATCAGTTTTATGTCGGATTTTAAAAATGACACCTCCAGTAGCACATTATCCTCTAGTACCATGCTGGGACATTGATTCAGCACAGAGTCAGAGGTTCAGAAGGATCTAGGTATTCCTTTGTGATATTTGTGCCAAGTACTTTTCCACACTGACCTAAACTAGCTTGTGAAATCTGACCAGATCCTAGAACACAACATTATGTCTAAAGACATTTTTCTTTAAAATATTGAAATCAAGAGAAAGTAAAGCTGTTAGAGTGCTTTTGGCAAGTCAAGAAAAAGTTCTAAAATAAAAGTGAAGAACGAATCGACAGGGAACAGGATAAGAAAGTTTTCAAGTAAATCAGTAGTAAGAAGCCTAGAGTCATCTGAGATCCAGTAAATCCTCTAGACTTCCAAAGGGGGATGATCAGAAAAGACAGTGAAAGTGGATACAGAGATCGCAGGAAAGCTACAGGATTTCTTTTGCATTAGTCTCCATTAAAAATTATGATGAGCAGAAGCTTATCCTGTGATTGCACTTATTATGCAGCTAAAGCAAAGCTTTATCAGGAATACATATATTAAAAGATAAGGGAGAAAATCTCAATAAAACTAAATGCCAAATGCTATTTATTCAAAGTAATTTATTAAGGGAGTAGTAGAAAGAAGTATTGGAGCTCCTATCCAATATATGGAGTTTATCATTAGAAGCAGTCACTGTCATGGAGGACTGTAAAGCAGCCAGTATTTTGCCAATACTCGTCTACCTCGATATAACGCTGTCCTCAGGATCCAAAAAATCTTACTGCGTTATAGGAGAAACTGTGTTATATCGAACTTCCTTTGATCCACAGGATCTTGCAGCCCCACCCCACCAGAGCGCTGTTTTACCATGTTATATCCAAATTCATGTTATATCGAGTCACGTTATATTGGGGTAGAAGTGTATTTCAAAAAAGAGCTAAGAGTGATCTTAAGAATTAGATAGTGAACTCCACTGCAATATCAGGACCTGTACATGAGAAAATCATTAAATATGGTTACAAAGCACCTAGAAGAGTGTAACTGGAGAGGTAAAAACCAAAATGGTTTCTGTAAAGGTATATCATGCTTCTCCCCCTTTTTTTTTTTAGAATTCTCTGAAAGAGCTAACTACAGGGGAACTAGTAGGCGTAACTTGTACAGCTTTTCAAATGGCTTCTGTTAAAGTTTCTTATGACAGGTTATTTAAGAAAATTTGATAGCCACAAGGTGAGCAGCCAAGTTGATTAAAATGGATAAACTAGGAAGCAAATAGTAGAGGTTAATAATGGAGTACCAGAAGGATCAATACTGAGGGTAACATTTTCAAAAGCCCCTAAATCACTTAGTAGTAGAGTTGAGTTAATAACTGATTTCTTGCTACAGTGGATGAAAATAAAAGTAAACAAAAAATGTTCATTTCAATGTTATCCAAATTTGATTTTTTTTTCTATTTTCTAACTAAAATGAAACTGCCTCCCCCCTACCCCCAAAAAAGCTTCAGATGAAAACCCACCTGAATCAAAAAGGAAAAAAAACCAAACCAAAACAATAGTTTGGGATTTTTGCCTTTGTTCTTTTGGAGGGGGGGTGGGGAGGATGTTTTGAAAGGCAAAATGTTTCATTTTTAAATGATCAAAATGAACAATTTCCATTTTTAATGTTGTTTTTTTTTGCTAAAACCATTAGCCAAATTCAACCCAATGTGTGAATAGTTTCAGCGCCCTTGAAATGCACGTTTTGATTAATTTACTGTCAGGCAGAAAGAGAGTCTAACCACAGGTCTCCCATGTCTTATGTAAGTGTCCTAACAACAGGGCTATTGGGTGGATGGGTGTGGTGATGGTAGAGCAGTAGCAGCACCCCTTTCACCTCCTCCTCATTTTTTTTTCAAAGGACTGACCTGCCTGAGGAAACTTAGTGCCAAGTGAGGGTTCACAGCTATGAATCCATAGCAGAGACAGACACCTAACTCTCTTTGAGGAGTGGGGTGTAGTAAATTCTATTAGGCACATCTCTTCACCTTTAGACAACATAGAAACTTTATTAATCTGGCTCTTGAGCATTTTTGGAAATTTTACCCTAGCTCATTTATTAATTATCTGGAAATATTGTGCCAAATTCTCTGAGCTACACCAATTTACACTGACAGAGTTTGTCTCATTAGCTGTATGACATGACAAACAAGTGTTAGAAGAATTTTCATAAATAACACTTTTTTTGTTTCATATAAAAAAAGTGCTAGTTTGATTCAAAATTCTATAAAAATCTCTCCCCTGAAAAAGCATAACACATGCAAAAGTTCAAGCATAAAGAATCAGGCTCAGAATGGAAAGTTAGTTGCAACCTTAACTCTAAAAAACACTTGTTAAAATGATTTGATCATGATATAGAGGTATTTGATATCACACATTCCTTCAAACTGCATATTTTACCAAGTGTGGAAATCCTCTCTGGCAGCTGACTGTGGTTTCCAGCGCACACCTTGTTATCATGCCCCATTGTGGTTGGTCACCTCCTGTTTCTTGAAAAAGAATTGTAAAAGAAAAGAAGTGGTTCTCATTTGATCAAACAAAAATGACTATTGAGTTAATTTAGCCCAGATTCACAAAGGAGTGCAGGCACCTCAACCCCCAAATTAGGCTCCTCCGCCCCAGTTTTGGGTTTCAATGAAATCCACAACCCTTGGCTGATGCCTAACCTGTAGGTCCACAATAAAAACTGCAACCTATGTAAAATATAAAGCCTACTCACGATACACAAGAACAAAATTCCTTGTGTTGAATGCTGTCTTTAGGCATGATCCTGCAGCCCTTACTCACAAAAATAGTTCCACTGAACTGTTCTCAGGAGCAAAGGCTGCAGTACTGGGCCTTTACCCCGATATGTCAAAGCATAAAGCGAGACATAACTCTGTGTGCTGTGAAAGGAGATTCTATGTTCTACTAAGGGTGAAGATCTTTGATGTTTAGTTTTTTTTCTTTGAATAATGTGAAAGCCTCAGGGGAGTTGAATCAGCTAAAATTCCTGTAAATAGATATAAAAAAGCTTGACACATCTGACTGCAGAGCTAGTGCTAATATTATGCCTCTTTAGTTAGCAGGCAGTTGAGAGGTGTGTGACCATGGGAAACAGATGTTAGAGAATTAAAAAGTGTGTTTACATTCCATGTGGTGAAATATTTAGGAATTATTGTAATGGCAAGTTTTGACAACTCATGTAAGTTGTCTGTATTGTATAGAAGCTGCAAGTGATAGAAATAATGTGACTAAGATTATTCTAAAGGAGAAGCATAAGTTGTCAGACTTCTGTGTGAGTCTTGCTGTTAGACTTTCTAACACAGCTGCTTGAGAGTCATTGTGTGAAGGTACTTGGATTATAACCACCACTGAAAGGTAAGAAAGCCTCAGTTCCTCAGGGATGGACTTTCCTCACAAAGGGGCAGCAAGCTTATCACAACAACTGACTAGAAGCTAATGACTTGTGAGTTCACAGTGAAGGATTTTCCTGGTGAAGATGAAATGGAAACCTAAAGCCTGAGGAGAAGAGGTGTCTTGATGAAAATGTCAAGCCTAGAAGAACGTAAGAATGAAGGAAATTAGTTCATTTCCATTGGGATTTGAAACTACATTTTGGATTCTCACTAAGGACCAAAAATAATTCTTTCTTCTCAAAGCATCTTCACAAATTTTAATAAGAACCGAGGAATAATTATTTTTATTACCATTAATGTTATTAATTTTATGGTATAAATTGTTGTTAGTCCATTATTAATTTTACTGTACTTATTAAATACCTATGTTATGTTCATCACTGTACATGACAATGGTACATGGGGAGAGATTTGTCAAAGGTACAAATGACAGACACATAGCTCCCTTAATTTCATTGAGAATTAGGCTCAAATGGTGGCTAGGCACCTTTAAAAAACTCCCTTAGGGCCCAGCACCTCTGCAAATAAAGCTAACAGCCCCTTCTTCCAATGAAGAATTTGACTTGATATGAAGACACTGGGAGTTATTCTCTGAATGTTTGTGTGAGGAAATGAGAGTTTACTGCTGAAGGCAATCGTATGGCAAAGAGGTCACTGAGGAGCTGATCCTATAAAGATATGCTTAACTTCACATATCAAGTTAAAGTATGTGCATACATCTTTACAGGATCATGAAGTATTTTGCCTTGCAATCCATTATTATTGGTGATGAAGTGTACGAAGGAAAGAATCCAGCTTGACATTCTGATCCCAGAATTAATTTTGTAGGGCGGAAGTTAGAAAAGACACAGTTTAATGGTAGGTGGGCCTGATGTTACCCATAAGAACATAAGAATGGCTGAACTGGGTCAGACCAAAGGTCCATCAACCGACAGTGGCCAATGTCAGGTGCCCCAGAGGGAGTGAACCTAACAGGTCATGATCCAGTGATCTCTCTCCTACCATCCATCACCATCCTCTGACAAACAGAGGCTAGGGACACCATTCCTTACCTATCCTGGCTAATAGCCATTAATGGACTTAACCTCCATGAATTTATCCAATTATCTGTTATAGTCCTACCCATCTTGAGTATGTACCTTATTTCTCATATAGTCTCATTGAAACCAAGCATGTTTGACATGAAAATTATTGAGAGACATTAAACATGATGCCCCCACAGTGACATTTAGTTTTCGGTTTTCTGAGTAGAGCAGCAACTCTTTCAAAGCTTTTATTCTCAGGATAGTAAAAAATTTTAGAAATCCACAGTTTTGATAAAAGCAACAGAGAATCCTGTGGCACCTTATAGACTAACAGACATTTTGGAGCATGAGCTTTCATGGGTGAATACCCACTTCATCAGATGAATGTAGTGGAAATTTCCAGGGCAGGTATATTATAGCTAACAAGCAGCTAGAGATAGGAGTAGTTCAATCAGGAGGATGAGGCCCTGTTCTGCAATTGAGGTGTGAAACCAGGGAGGAGAAACTGGTTCTGGAGTTGGCAAGCCATTCACAGTCTTTGCTCAACCCTGAGCTGATGGTTCAAATTTGCAGATGAATTGAAAGCTCAGCAGTTTCTCTTTGAAGTCTGGTCCTGAAGTTTTTTTGCTGCAGGATGGCCACCTTAAGATTCTGCTATAGTGTGGCAGGGAGGTTGAAGTGTTCTCCTACAGGTTTTTGTTATTGCCATTCCTAATGTCTGATTTGTGTCCATTTATCCTTTTTCCGTAGAGACTGTCCAGTTTGGCGATGTACATAGCAGAGAGGCATGCTGGCATATGATGGCGTATATTGCATTGGTGGACGTTGCAGGTGAATGAACCGGGATGGTGTGGCTGATCTGTTAGGTCTGTGACGGGTTGTCGAGTGTAGTATGTGGGCAGAGTTGGCATCGGGTGGTTGTTGCATGGATTGGTTCCTGAGTTAGAGTACTATGGTGCGGTGTGCAGTTTGGTGAGAATGTTTTCAGGTTGCGGTTGTCTGGGCAAGGATTGGCCTGCCACCAAGGCCTGTGAAAGTGGATCATTGTCCAGGTGGATTGTAGATCCCTATGATGCATTGGAGGGTTTTAGTGGGGGCTGTATGTTGATGGCCAGTGGAGTCCTGTTGGTATCTTTCTTGGGTTTGTCTTGCAGTAGAGGCTTCTGGTACACGTGCTCTGTTGTCTGTTTCCTTATTCCTCATGCGGGTATTGTAGTTTTGAGAATGCTTGGTGGAGATTTGTAGGTGTTGGGCTCTGCTGAGGGTACGAGATGCGGTTGTACCTCAGTGCTTGGCTGTAGCAATGGATCGTGTGATGTGCCGGGATGGAAGCTGAGGCATGAAGGTAGGCATAGCGGCTGGTAGTTTTTGACGTTCTTAAATGAAATTTTGATAAACAGAAGGAAGGTTAAAAATTTCCACAAAATTCAGAAGTTTACCCAAAGCAAAACAAAAAGTTTATGCAAATTTCTGAGAAAATTGTATCCATTTTTGACCATTTCTATCAATTCTCTTTTTTCTGTCTTGCACTACTATGGTTTTGAAAACGTCTTACATGTGGATGATATTGTGGAAGGGAAGGGTGGGGCTGTTTAGTGAATATAATAACCTTCTAAAGAACAATGAAGTTCATTCAGCTTGGATGGAGGGTGTGTGGGGTGGGGTGGGATGGGGGAATCTGTGAAATGGTGTAAAGGGAACTTCTAAAGTCTCAAGTTCATTTTTTGATGAAGAACTTGAAAACCTAAAGTCATTGCGAGTCCCAGTTAGAGAAATGGTATTAGACTAAGTGGAAAATACTTTAAAATGCCTAAGTCCTATTTTCAAATGTCACTTCAGCTAGGTCTACTAGGTGGGTATGAATTGCAGTGCACGCTAGTGTGCTGTACTTTAATGCCTCTGTGTGCATTGCAGGCATGAACTAGTGTGAGTTAATACAGAGTTCTTTAAACAGAACTAAGTTAACATGAACATGAACTAGGTACCTTTTAGTTAATTTCTCCAGTGTCCACATGTGGGAGTTACAGCACCATACGCTAGTGCACACTGCAATTTACACCCCCATACTCTGAAATACAAGGCTGTGTAGGCCCCTACAGGCAGGATTCACAAAAAGACTGGCATGTTAGGCACCTGAATCCCACCAGCAGGAACCACTGGGATCCATAAACCCCTGCTCAGCTGCCACCTAACTCCGTATGTGCCAAAACTCACTTGGTGCCTAAATTTTTGTAGTAAAAGTTCCCTAGCTGCCTATGTTTCTGCTTCTGAGCATGTGCCCTGTAGCCCCTTGCCAGGCATCTGGACACCTGAGCCCTAGAGCAATGCCTAACTTGCCTGTAGGGCCCAATCTGGTATTCATACTCAGATCCCTCCTACCTGATCAGGGCCCTAAAGGTGAGCTTACAAAACTACCAAGGGACAAAGAGGCTCTCCTATGTAACTTTTAGCCCAGTGATTGGGTTATACACCTGGGATGTGAGAGATCCCCAGTTCAAGTCCCCCTCCACCTGAGGCATAAAAGGGATTTAAAGAAGTATTTGCTACCTCTCATGTAAGTGCCCTAACCATCAGGCTATTGGATAGTTTGATATCAGGCTCTCTCAGTCTCTCCTGTTGAAGGCGTTTCACTGTGGATAAATAATTTCGAAAGATAGTGGAGCAGGGGGACTGACTTCTGGGTCTTCCACTTTGCAGGTAGGCTCACTAACCATCAGACTACAGAGAGCACCATGTCTATGTTTCCTTGTGCATTTAATCCCAAGTGACATTTGCAAATGGGACTTAGACTTCCAAGTCACTAAGGTGCTTTTGAAAATGTTATCCTTGAATGGACAAGTGGTGTGTGATCCCCTATGACAATTCCTACATTACTGTGAAAAGGTAATCAGTTTACAGTTTCAGTGATATATACCATTAAGGCAAAAATAGGTTGGGCCACCAATAGCTTTGATATTTGGGACAGTCCACCCTTTAGTACCCATCCATATCTTTGGAGTTCAGTGGATCCTGAGTTAGGGCTTGTGTATATCACCCCACATTTTGGTCTACAGGGGTGTGAACTGCAGCAGACACCAAAGTGCTGCACTGTAATTGCCCTATGAAGATGTTGTTAACATAAACTAAAGATACTCAGTTCGCCTCAGTGTAGTGCTGTTTGAAGATGCCAGTAATGTCTACATGTGAGAGTTACAGTGCAGCATTTTGGTGCACATGGCATTTCTCACTCCCATAGTGCAGTGTAGACATTGGTTGAGGGCATCTACTCTACAAACTTTGGTCTGTGCCAATCATTTCAGCATAAAGGTACTGCAGTTCATATATTGCTTCTGCCCATGCATACTTGGCTCCATGTGTCAGTGTTGTGAGTACTCACCAGGATTTCTTGTTTTGATGCACAGTGTGGTGCACCATGGATAGGTATCCCAGTGTGTAACTTGCCACTATCCAGCACACTGTCTTTGGGGAAGTTTTGGCAATGCATGGTGAGGCAGAAATGAATCATACAAGGGTGACTGGGAACAAGGGGTCAAGTTCTTATCATGTGTCTTTCTCCATCTCATAATGACATCTCTATCCCATAATTTTTGGTCTTATTTTGAAAAACCCATGAACCCACATGAGATTTGTCACTGTCCACCATCTCTGGCAAAAGCATGGAGTCTTCACAGATCTGCACTGTGGTCATGAGCGTTGCAAGCACAGGACACACGATCCTCCAGTATTTGCAGAGCCACAGGAAGAGTCAGAGGGAACATGACAATTTCCTGGAGGGCAGATTGCTGTGAGACATAGCAAAAACAATTCAAGATTGTTGGCGGTGTTCACGGAACAGCTGAAAATGGTGAAGCATCATTTCTGGACGTGAGAAATGAGCATTAACTGGTGGGATCGCATTGTAATGCAGGCTTGGGTTGCTGAACAGTGGCTGTAGAACTTTTGGATGCATAAGGCTATGTTCTTGGATCCGTGTGCCGAGCTCTCCCAGGCTTTCAGCACAGGGACTCAAGAATGAGAGCTGCACTGACAGGATAAGAGAGCAGCGAGTGCACTGTGGAAACTTGCAATGCTGGATTGCTACCAGTCTATAGGAAATCATTTTGGAATTGTAAAATCCCCTGTGGGAGCCATTGTCATGCAGGTGTTCAGGGCCATGAATTGTCTCCTGCTATGCAGGACTGTGACTCTCTGCACTATGCAGGACATAATGAATGGATTTACAGCAACAGGGTTCCCGAACTGTACGAGAGCAATAGATACTACACCTGTCCTTATTTTGGTACCCAGACCAACTTGTCACAGTACATCAACACAAAAGGCGACTTATCTATGGTTATGCAAGTGTTGGTGGGTTACCGGGGATGCTTCACCAAAATCAGTGTTGGCTGGTCAGGCAAGGAGCATGACACTTGCGTCTTTAAGAACATAGAACTGTTCAGAAAGCTGTGTGCAGAGAAATTCTATACTGACTGGTGGATTGTCATTGGGGATGTTGAAATGGCTGCAGTGAACCTGAGGGACCCAGCATACCCTTTAAGCCCCTAGCTCATGAAGCCATATACTGGCCACCTCCACAGCACAAAGAAAAGATTCAGCTACTGTCTCAGCAGATGTAGAATAACAGTAGAATGTGTTTTGGGGAGATTGAAGGGACCTTGGCCTTGTTTAATCACAAGACTAGATCAGTGAGAAAAATATCCCAATGGTTATAACTGCCTGCTATGTCCTGCATAATATCTGTGAAGCGAAGGGAGGAAAGTTGCTACTGGGGTGAAGGGCAGAGGTGGAGCAACTCTCTGCTGAGTTTTAATAGCCAGGCACAAGAGCTATAAAAAGAGCTCAGTGCAGAGTTATATGGCTCAGGGAGGCTTTGAAAGAGCACTTTAACAGCTAGCCGCAGTAATCGTGCAGTGGTTTACTGTGCACCAGCTGGCTCTGCAGTCTGGGGGCTTGTTAGGAATTGTGTGGTGGTTGGTCCACATCTATGCATATAACACTGACAATGCACCTACTAATTTTTTGGTGCTTGCTGTACATTTATAATTATTACACTTTTTTCACTGATCCTATGAGTTGTGTCACAGTGTGCAACAACACATGGGTGTTTTCACTACTGCCAGGCATTCTGCAGCATATGTTGCTGCAGAATGCCTGGCAGTTGTGAAACTACTAAACTAATAAAAATGAATGATTCGTCAAACAATAGAGCTTTATTGGGTAACGAAAACACTTCAAAAATTCTCTGCAAGTAAAAAGCAAAAACATTAAAACCATAATAAATTTATAGAACAGAGTTTAAAGAAGGGGAAAGAACATTCATGTCCATTTTAACTACCTATACATCAACCATGACTTTTGCAGGTCAGCGTGTGAAGTTGTAGTTGTCCTTACTATCCCCCATGGTGGAGTGGTAGGGGTAGAGTTGGGGCCCCAATGCCACATGCATTGTTGGGGTGGGAGGTGTAGGAAGGAGCTATACTGGAGTTCTCCAAGGACTACAAAGGGAGGCAAGCCTGGGATTATTGAACCAGTAGGTGCACAAGAGCCTGCATCATCAGTTTGCTGCTAGAGTAGCCCCATTGTGTTCTGTTCTTTTTCGTCTCCTTTACCTGCTGGAAATTCCTGGACATTTCTGATGTCCGCCCTTTTCTTCTCCAGGCTGTCTGCAATGTTCACCCACAAGGCTCTATAATCATGGGGTAGTTTGCAGGATCTAGCTGAACATGTACTCCCAAGTCCTCTTCTTTCTCTTGCTTATCTGGGTCAGGTGTTCTGCAGGTGTGAATGGAAAATTGCTTAAGGCCTCAATGTCAGCAGCTGCAGATAAAACACACAGTACAGTCACAATGGAATGCGAAAGTTAAGATTCAGACCTCTCTCCCGAAAGTTTTCAACAAGACACGTTATTGACACTTCTGCTTCAGAGTGTGTGTGCACAGTTCCATTCACAGCACCAGCCATGGTGTGGATGGCCCAACAGGGGTGAGGGAAATCAGGAGGGAATTGCTCAGTTGCATGAAACTATGAGTATAGGGCAACGGACTGAAAGCTGGCACCATTTTCCACAAGCTGTGGGGATTTTAGCTGATATCTTACTCCTGAGTATAACAAAGGCAGAAAGAGCACAGCTGCTGTTGGTGTCCCAAAAGCTGCCTGGGCCACATGCTACCAGCCTGTGTACTGCAATGGTGCCTGCAGAAGTTATTGCCGACTGCCATGAGAAAGTGTCCTACCATGGAAGAAGAAATAAGGAAGCCCTCCCTAGAAACCTTTGGGAGAGGACTGCAAAGTACCTCCATGAATGCTTCATTGTGATCTCTCAGGAGGATTCACGGAACATTTCTGCTTACATAAACAAACTATTCTGCATGCTCCTCCTCTGCACCTTCTGCCTAACTCTACAGAGGAATGAAAAGTGGATAACAGTGCTGCTACCTCTCTTTGTTGTACCATTACCTCTTCTAGTAAATTAATGAAAAGTTGATAGTTGTGTCCTGCCAAGTTGGGGACGCCATCAGTGTAATGGGAAATGAATTTACTCACTTACCTAAGAGTCCTTTTCCGGCATCAGGCTCATCTGTGCTTGGCAGCTGGGACTGAATAGACTGCGGTGGAGTCTCAAACAGGCCTTGGCTCACAGCAAAGCTGGACCCCCCATCTCCCACCCTGGTCACCTATCTCTCATCCTCTTCCTTTTTCATCTCCATCTCCTTCTCATCTTTGCTGTTTGATAGGGGCCTGTGACTCAGGATGCTCACAGGTATCCACAATGGTGTGTGGGATGGAGATAGATTATCTGCCAACTATGGCATATCAATCTTTCTAAAAGTGTCAGGTCTGTGGCTTAGCACCAGATCAATTGTTGTCCTTCCTGGCCTTCTAATACGCCTGATGCAGTTCCTTCGCTTTCATGCAGCACGGCTGCTGATCCTTGTCATACCCCTT
Source organism: Chelonoidis abingdonii (assembly GCF_003597395.2). Lineage (NCBI taxonomy): Eukaryota > Metazoa > Chordata > Testudines > Testudinidae > Chelonoidis > Chelonoidis abingdonii. The sequence goes on from NC_133769.1 coordinate 264,566,267, forward strand.
CTCTTGCATCCCCCGTGCAATCTTCTCACAGATGTCCACATTTCTATGGCCTGCACAGCCTCTTCTTTCCATAGGCCAAGGAGATCCAATATCTCCTGTCTACTTAAAGTTGGAGCACATCTGGAGCATGTAGCTGGCATGGTCAACTGGGTACACAACAACAGAGAGCTGCTAGGTGTGCTCGTCAAGATGGAGAATCAGGAAAAGACATTTAGAAAATTTGCATGGTTTTAAAGGGTGACAGGGGGGCTACTGGTATCTGTGACCCCTGGGCAGTGTTCACAATTGTGACCAGAGCACAATGCTTAATTTGTAATGAAAGAAGTGCCAAGGGTCAAGCAATTAGGTGCCAGGGCTCAAGCAAATTTTGACTTTAATAACAGACACAGCAATCCCAGACTGCTGGGGCTATGACCTGCCAAGCCTAGAGGTGCCGGAGCTCAGCCTGGCAAACTCTGGCACAAATTAAGCGCTGCCAGAGCAGTCAGAGTCAGGCATTGCAGGACAGTCACTGGAGGACTATTAGGGTTGACATAGGTAATGCAGTGCTGTGTCAACCTCAGTACATGGCTTAACCCTGCTTGGGGAGGCGGTGTTACTATGTTGGTATAATAGAGAGCGTACATTGGCGGGAGGCAGATTTAAGTATATATGGATGCACAAGTAGGTTAACGCAGGACAGCTTACATCAACCTAACTGTGCAGGTCTTAGTCTATATTAGTCTCACGTAATTCTAGTTAAGCAGAATTGATGATTAAGACTCCCATTGACTTCAGTGGGCTTTGGATCAGACGCCTGTATCTTGTGGAAATAACCTCAGAGCCTTTCAAGTTTTTAAGAAGACACTGTTTAAACAGGCATATCAGAAATTATATGCACAAACATCACTAGCTTTTTTATTCATTTAAAGTCACACCAGAGTTTTTTGTAAAGTTATTCTTGTAAATTGTATTCCTCTTCAGATGCTCACATTTTTAGTTAAGATTTTCATAGTGATATTTAATTCATGTTGATATACTGACTACTTGATGAGTTTATAAAATATGCAGCTGAAAAGTAGTACAGTTTAATAATACTGCTTTTCATCAACTTGTCTTTTCCCACATTTCCTTTAGATAATACATTAGCAACCTATTTGTTTACACAAAGGAGTGCTAATTAACCTGTGGATCTTGGGTGATTGTTTCATGGTTACCTCTGGCTACAAGCTCCCCTTAAAACTGCAAAAAGAAAAACTAATTGTTTCTTAAGGATGGTGATAGGTGGATGGAGTACATATTTTTTCAACAACTGGCTTGCTAAAAATGAAGCATTCTTCCATCTTCATTCATTATTACCAGAATCTTTATATTCTTATTACTTCTACTATCAGCAAATTCTAATAGGTAAATTATACAGCCCTTAATTAAACAAAACTCGCACTGAATCCAAAAGAAGTTTTGCTCTGTTAGGGATCACACATAGGGTGCTATGCATATAAGTGTTCTGCTACTTTTGAGGACAATGACTAAAAGAAACAATCCAGATAGCATGGATGAGCCCTAGAGTACCACAAAGGACTCCTTGAATCAACCTAATTGGAATAAGCCTTACTATGGAGCAGGTTGTAGAACTGATAAATGAAATTGTTTTTAATTTATTAATGTAACTTCTGTTCACCATCCACACTACACTTGCCTACACTGTAACTTCTGTTCCATATTGTAATTCAAACCCCATTTTAAAACACTCACTCCATTTTGTAAAAGCTTCCTCCAACCTTCATTTTTGCAAACTGCTGTAATCTTATTAATTTCGTTTAGATGTATGAATGAGGTATGTATGGATGATGGAATCAACCTCCAGCCCCAACCTGTCCTGATGAGATAACGTTCAAATACCAAAGGCTGAAGACCTAGACAACAGCCCTAAACAAAGTAAGAAGCATCCACCCTAAAAAGAAAAGGACTACAGAACAACAGAAGGAAGATCAAAGCCAGATTCAAGGCTAAAAGTCACGCCTGCAATTGATGGGTGATCAATCCAAACCCAGAGGCAGTGTGACACAGCAAAACCTATAGACTTTGAATCCAAACTAAGGCCACGTCTACACTACAGGATAATATCGAATTAGCTAAAATTGGTTTTATAAAACTGATATTATAAATTCGATTTCATGCGGCCACACTAGGCACAGTAATTCGGCGTTGTGCGTCCATGGTCAAAGGCTAACGCATCTCATTGCAGTTTCTCCGGCAGTAGACGGTACAGAAACGACCGTGTAACCATCTTGCTATCTGCAAAAGCAAGTTGAATGCTTGACTGTGTAAGCGCTGGAAGATCCTCTCTCTCCGCGGCATCCAGTTAAAACGTGTCCGGAAAAAAAAAAGCTGAACGGGCCTCCATGGTTGCCTGCTATGCGTCCTGCCAGGGCATATCCAGGGAAAAAACGGGCGCGAAAGTGATTGGGCAGCGGAGTTCCGGAGGGAGGAATGATGACGACATTTTATCCAGAAACCACTGCGACATAATGGATTCAACCCAGATCCAAGGGCGGGGGACGACGCGGGAACCTATGGGATAGCTTACGGAAGAGCTACCGCACTAATGACACCTTGTCAGAAATCGACGTATAGCTAACCATCAAAGGCTATGGGTATTTGATATAGCTCTCCTCAGTCTCTCCTGTTTGAGCGTTTCACTGTGGATAAATAATTTCGAAAGATGAGTGGAGAGGGGGAACTGACTTCGTGGTCTTCCACTGCAAGGTAAGGCTCACTAACCATCAGACTACAGAGAGCACAATGTCTATGTTTCCTGTGCATTTCACCCAGTGACATTTGCAAATGGGACTTAGACTTCAGTCATCAGTGTGCTTTTGAAAATGTTATCCTGAAGAGACAAGGTGGTGTGTGATCCCTATGACAATTCCTACATTACTGTGAAAAGGTAATCAGTTTACAGTTCAAGTGATATATACCATTAAGGCAAAAATAGGGGGCCACCAATAGCTTTGATATTGGGCAGTCCACCCTTATACCCATCCATATCTTTGGAGTTCAGGATCTGATTAGGGCTTGTGTAATATCACCCACATTTTGTCTACAGGGGTGTAACTGCAGCAGACACCAAGTGCTGCACGTAATTGCCCTATGAAGATGTGTTAACATAAACTAAGATACTCAGTTCGCCTCAGTGTAGTGCTGTTGAAGATGCCAGTAATGTCTACATGTGAGAGTTACAGTGCAGCATTTTGGTGCACATGGATTTCCCCCCATAGTGCAGTGTAGACATTGGTTGAGGGCATCTACTCACAAACTTTGGTCTGTGCCAATCATTTCAGCATAAAGGTACTGGCAGTTCATATATGCTCGCCCATGCATACTAGGCTCCATGTGTCAGTGTGTGAGTGACTCACCAGGATTTCCTTGTTTTGATGCACAGTGGGTGCACCATGGATAGGTATCCAGTGTGTAACTTGCCCCTCTCCAGCAACACTGTCTTGGGAAGTTGGCATGCATGGGAGGCAGAAATGAATCATACAAGGGTATGGGAACAAGGGTCAAGTTCTATCATGTGTCTTTCTCCATCTCTATATGACATCTCTATCCCATAATTTTTGGTCTTATTTGAAAAACCCATGAACCCACAGGAGATTTGTCACTGTCCACCATCTCTGGCAAAAGCAATGGAGTCTTCACAGATCTGCACTGGGTCAGAGCGTTGCAAGCACGGACACACGATCCTCCAGTATTTGCAGGAGCACAGGAAAGAGTCCAGAGGGAACATGACAATCCTGGAGGGCAGATTGCTGTGAGAACATAGCAAAAACAATTCAAGATGTTGGCGGTGTTCACGGAAACAGCTGAAAATGGGAAGCATCATTTCTGGACGTGAGAAATGAGCATTAACTGGTGGAATCGCATTGTAAATGCAGGCTTGGGTTGCTGAACAGTGGCTGTAGAACTTTGGAGCATAGGCTATGTTCTTGGATCCGTGGCGAGCTCTCCAGCTTCAGCACAGGCCTCAAAGAATGAGAGCTGCACTGACAGGATAAGAGAGCAGCGAGTGCACTGTGAAACTTGCAATGCTGGATGCTACCAGTCTATAGAAATCATTTGGAATTGTAAAATCCCTGTGGGAGCCATGTCATTGCAGGTGTTCAGGGCCATGAATTGTCTCCTGCTATGCAGGACTGTGACCTCTGCACTATGCAGGACATAATGAATGGATTTACAGCAACGGGTTCCCGAACTGTAACGAGAGCAATAGATAACACCTGTCCTTATTTTGGTACCCAGACCAACTTGTCACAGTACAACAACAAAAAGGCGACTTATCTATGGTTATGCAAGTGTTGGTGGTTACGGGATGCTTCACCAAAATCAGTGTTGGCTGTCAGGCAAGGAGCAATGACACTTGCGTCTTTAAGAACATAGAAACTGTTCAGGAAAGCGTGTGCAGAGAAATTCTATACTGACTGGTGGATTGTCATTGGGATGTTGAAATGGCTGCAGTGAACCTGAGGGACCCAGCATACCCTTTAAGCCCCTAGCTCATGAGCCATATACTGGCCACCTCCACAGCACAAAGAAGAAGATTCAGCTCTCTGTCTCAGAAGTAAGAATAACAGTAGAATGGTTTTGGGGAGATTGAAGGGACCTTGGCCTTGACACAGACTAGATCATGAGACAAAATATCCCAATGGTATATAACTACCTGCTATGTCCTGCATAATAGGAAGGGAGGAAAGTTGCTACTGGGTGAAGGGCAGAGGTGGAGCAACTCTCTGCTGAGTTTTTAATAGCCAGGCAGCAAGACTATAAAAAGAGCTCAGTGCAGAGTTATATGGCTCAGGGAGGCTTGAAAGAGCACTTTAACAGCTAGCCGCAGTAATCGTGCAGTGGTACTGTGCACCAGCTGCTCTGTCAGTCTGGGCTTGTTAGGATTGTGTGGTGGTTGGTCCACATCTATGCATATAACACTGACAATGCACGCTACTAATTTTTTGGTGCTTGCTGTACATTTAAATTATACACTTTTTTTCACTGATCCTATTGAGTTGTGTCACAGTGTGCACAACACATGTGTTTTCACTACTGCCAGCATTCTGCAGCATATGTGCTGCAGAATGCCTGCAGTTTGTGAAACTACTAAACTAATAAAAATAATGCGTCAAAACATAGAGCTTTATTGGGTAACGAAAACACTTCAAAAATTCTGCAAGTAAAAAGCAAAAACATTAAAACCATAATAAATTTATAGAACAGAGTTTAAAGAAGGGAAAGAACATTTCATGTCCATTTAACTACCTATACATCAAACACATACTTTTGCAGGTCAGCGTGTGAAGTTGTAGTGTCCTTACTATCCCCATGTGGAGTGGTAGGGGTAGAGTTGGGGCCCCAATGCCACATGCATCGTTGGGGTGGGAGTGTAGGAAGGAGCTATACTGGAGTTCTCCAAGGACTACAAAGGGAGGCAAGCCTGGATTATTGAACCAGTAGGTTCACAGAACCTGCATCATCAAGTTTGCTGCTAGAGTAGCCCCCTATGTGTTCTGTTCTTTTTCGTCTCTTACCTGCTGGAAATTCCTGGACATTTCTGATGTCCCCTTTTCTCTCAGGCTGTCCGCAATGTTCACCAGCAAGGCTCTATAATCATGGGTAGTTGCAGGATCTAGCTGAACATGTACCCCAAGTCCTCTCTTCTTCTCTTGCTTATCTGGTCAGGTGTCTGCAGGTGTGAATGGAAAATGCTTAAGGCCAATGCAGCACTGCAGATAAAACACACAGTACAGTCACAATGGAATGCGAAAGTTAAGATTCAGACTCTCTCTCCCGAAAGTTTCAACAAGACACGTTATGCACTTCTGCTTCAGAGTGTGTGTGCACAGTTCCATCACAGCACCAGCCATGGTGTGGATGCCCAACAGGGGTGAGGGAAATCAGGAGGAATTGCTCAGTTGCATGAAACTAGTGAGTATAGGGCAACGGACTGAAAGCTGCACCATTTTCCACAAGCTGGGGATTTTAGCTGATACTTACTCAGATATAACAAAGGCAGAAAGAGCACAGTGCGTTGTGTCCCAAAAGCTGCTGGGCCAATGCTACCAGCGTGTACTGCAATGGTGCCTGCAGAAGTTAATTGCCGACGCCATGAGAAAGTGTCCTACCATGAAGAAGAAATAAGGAAGCCCTCCCTAGAAACCTTTGCGAGAGGACTGCAAAGTACCTCCATGAAAATGCTCATTGGATCTCTCAGGAGGATTCACGAACATTTCGCTTACATAAACAAACTATTCTGCATGCTCCTCCTCTGCACCTTCTGCCTAACTCTACAGAGGAATGAAAAGTGAATAACAGTGCTGCTACCTCCTTTGTTGTACCATTAACCTTTCTAGTAAATTAATGAAAAGTTGATAGTTGTGTCTGCCAAGTTGGGGACGCATCAGTGCAATGGGAAATGAATTACCACTTACCTACAGAGTCCTTTCCCGGCATCAGTTCATCTGTGCTTGGCAGCTGGAACTGAAATAGACTGCGGGGGAGTCTCAAAACAGGCTTGGCTCATCAGCAAAGCTGGACCCCCATCTCCCACACGCTGTCACCTATCTCTCATCCTCTTCTTTTCATCTCCATCTCCTTTCTCATCTTTGCTGTTTGATAGGGCCTGTGACTCAGATGCCACAGTTATCCACAATGGTGTGGGGATGGAGATAGATTCTGCAACTATGGCATATCAATCTTTCTAAAAGTGTCAGGTTGTGTCTTAGCACCAGATTCAATTGTTTGTCCTTCCTGGCCTTCTAATACGCCTGATGCCATTCCTTCGCTTTCATGCCAGCACGGCTGTCTGATTCCTTGTCATACCCTTCCTTGCATCCCCGTGCAATCTTCTCCAGATGTCCACATTCTATGGCCTGCACAGCCCTTCTTTCCATAGGCAAAGAGATCCAGATATCTCCTGTCTACTTAAAGTTGGAGCACATCTGGAGCATGTAGCTGGCATGGTAACTGGGTACACAACAACAGAGACTGCTAGGTGTGCTCGCAAGATGGAGAACTAGGAAAAGACATTTAGAAAATTTGCATGGTTTAAAGGGTGACAGGGGGCTACTGGTATCTGGGACCCTGGGCAGTGTTGACAATTGTGACCAGAGCACAATGGCTTAATTTGTAATGAAAGAAGTGCCAAGGGTCAAGCAATTAGGGCCAGGGCTTCAAGCAAGTTTGACTTTAATAACAGACATCAGCAATCCCAGACTGCTGGGGCTATGACCTGCCAAGCCTAAGGTGCGGAGCTCAGCCTGGCAAACTCTGGCACAAATTAAGCGCTGCCAGAGCAGTCAGAGTCTAGGCATTGCAGACAGTCACTGGAGGACTATTAGGGTTGACATAGGTAATGCAGTGCTGTGCACCTCAGTACATGGCTTAACCTGCTTGGGAAGGCGGTGTTACTATTTGGATTAAGATGAGCGACATTGGCGGAGGCAGATTTAAGATATATGGATGCAACAAGTAGGTTACGCAGGACAGCTTACATCAACCTAACTGTGCAGGTCTTAGTCTATATTAGTCTCACGTAATTCTAGTTAAGCAGAATTGATGATTAAGACTCCCATTGACTTCAGTGGGCTTTGGATCAGACGCTGTATCTTGTGGAAATAACCTCAGAGCCTTTCAAGTTTTTAAGAAGACACTGTTTAAACAGGCATAATCAGAAATTATATGCACAAACATCACTAGCTTTTTTATTCATTTAAAGTCCACACCAGAGTTTTGTGTAAAGTTATTTCTTGTAAATTGTATCCTCTTCAGATGCTCACATTTTAGTTAAGATTTCCATAGTGATATTTAATTCATTGTTGATACGCTACTTGATGAGTTTATAAAATAATGCAGCTGAAAAGTAGTACAGTTTAATAATACTGCTTTTCATCAACTTGTCTTTCCACATTTCCTTTAGATAATACATTAGCAACTATTTGTTTACACAAAATGCTAATTAACCTGTGGATCTTGGGTGATTGTTTCATGGTTTACCTCTGGCTACAAGCTCCCTTAAAACGCAAAAAGAAAAACTAATTGTTTCTTAAGGATGGTGATAGTTGGATGGAGTACAATTTTTTCAACAACTGGCTTGCTAAAAATGAAGCATTCTCTCTTCATTCATTTGACCAGAATCTTTATCTTATTACTTCTACTATCAGCAAATTCTAATAGGTAAATTATACAGCCTCTTAATTAAACAAAACTCCACTGAATCCAAAAGAAGTTTTGCTCTGTTAGGGATCACACATAGGGTCTATGCATATAAGTGTTCTGCTACTTTGAGGACAATGACTAAAAGAACAATCCAGAATAGCATGGATGAGCCCTAGAGTACCACAAAGGACTCCTTGAATCAACCTAATTGGAATAACCTTACTATGGAGCAGTTGTAGAAACGATAAATGAAATTGTTTTTAATTTATTAATGTAACTTCTGTTCACCATCCACACTACACTTGCCTACACGTAACATTCTGTTCCATATGTAATTTCAAACCCCATTTTAAAACACCACTCACATTTTGTAAAAGCTTCTCCAACCTTCATTTTTGCAAACTGCTGTAATCTTATTAATTTCGTTTAGATGTATGAATGAGGTATGTATGGATGATGGAATCAACTCCAGCCCCAACCTGTCTGATGAAGAACGTTCAAACCAAAGTCTGAAGACCTAGACAACAGCCCTAAACAAAGTAAGAAGCATCCACCCTAAAAGAAAAGGACTACAGAACAACGAAGGAAATCAAAGGCCAGATTCAAGGCTAAAAGTCACGCCTGCAATTGATGGGTGATCACCAAACCCAGAGGCAGTGTGACACAGCAAAACCTATAGACTTGAATCCAAACTAAGGCCACGTCTACACTACAGGAAAGAAATCGAATTAGCTAAAATTGGTTTTATAAAACTGAATTATAAATTCGATTTCATGCGGCCACACTAGGCACAGTAATTCGGCGTTGTGCGTCCATGGTCAAAGGCTAACGTCGATTTCTGAAGCGTTGCTTGTGGGTAGCTCTTCCGTAGCTATCCATAGTTCCCGCAGTCTCCCCCGCCCTTGGAATCTGGGTTGAATCATTATTGTCGCAGTGGTTTCTGGGTAAATGTCGTCAGTCATTCCTTCCTCCGGGAAAACATCAGCTGACAATCCTTTCGCGCCGTTTTTCCCTGGATTGCCTGGCAGACGCCATAAGCAGGCAACCATGGAGCCGTTCAGCTTTTTTTTTTTCCGGCACCGTATGTGTACTGGATGCCGCGGAGAGAGGGCGATACTCCAGCGCTACACAGCAGCATTCACTTTGCTTTTGCAATGATAGCAGAGATGGTTACCGTCGTTCTGTACCGTCTACTGCCGGAGAAAACTGGCAATGAGATGACAGTTATCTCTTCCCCTCTGTACTGGCCGCTGCTATCATGAGTGCTCCTGGCCTGAAATCGGCCGGGGCCGCAACCGCAAAAAGCAAAATTGGGATTGACTCACTGGGACTGAGTCAATCCTCCCTATGGTTTCTAAAAATAGAGTCAGTCCTGCCTAGAATAAGGGCAAGTGTATTAGAGGACCAGTGTATCAGAGCACAGCTGCTCCGTGTCAGTATACACAGGGGGTGCCCCTGCAACAACCCCACCCGTTGCTTCCTCCTTCCCCAACCTTCCTGGGCTACCGTGGCAGTGTCCCCCCACATTTGGGTCATGAAGTTAAAGAATGCAGGAATAAGAAAACAGAGACTTGTTAGTGAGATAAAATGAGGGGGAGGCAGTCTCTCCGGGGCTAGTGACAGTCCAGGCAGACAGAATCTTTTCTTTACACAGGAAAGGGAGGGGGCGATGAAGCTCAGCCCCAGTTGCTATGATGACAGCGGTTCCAGCCGTTCTGTACCATCTACTGGGAGTAACGGGAGTCCCATTCCCTTTACCCAGCCGCCCACCAGCAGCCTCAACCTGAGGCCAGCCAGGAGCACTCATGGGCTGATGGCGACGACGGATATCAGTCATATTGTACCTCTACCACCGGGAGGGGGAGAGGAGCGGATACTGCCTCACTGCTGCAGCATCGCGTCTACCAGCAGCATTCATACACATAGGGTGACATTGAAAGAAGTCAAGAAATGATTTCTTTCCTTTTCTTTCACGCTGGTGGTGGGGGGGGAAGAGACTGAGGGCTATTCCCTGAACCCGCCAGACACTGTGTGAACCTACAGACATTGGGCACTCAGCCAAGAATGCAAATACTTTTCAGAGACTGCTGTGGACTGTGGGATAGCTGGAGTCCTCAGTACCCCCTCCATCCATGAGCGTCCATTTGAGTCTCTGGCTTCCTGTTACGCTTGTCACGCAGCGCTGTGTATCCTGGAGATTTTTTTTCAAAACGCTTTGGCATTTTGTTTCTCCCTAACGGAGCTCTGATACAACAGATTTGTCTCCCCATACAGCGATCAGATCTAGTATCCCCGTACGGTCCATGTTGGAGCTCTTTTGATTTGAGACTGCATCGCCACCCGTGCGATCAGAACGCGCTGGGCAAACAGGAAATGTAATTCAAAAGTTCGCGGGGCTTTTCCTGTTTACCTGCCCGCTGCATCCGAGTTCAGATTGCTGTCCAGAGCGGTCAGTGGTGCACTGTGGGATACCGCCCAGAGGCCAATAACGTCGATTTCCGTTCACACTAACCGTAATCCGATATGTTAATATCGAATTTAGCACTACTCCTCTCGTCGGGGTGGAGTACAGAAATCGATTTAAAGAGCCCTTTATATCGATATAAAGGGCGTTGCAGTGTGGACGGGTACAGCATTAAATCGATTTAATGCTCTTTAAATCGATTTAAATGCGTAGTGTAGACCAGGCCTAAAAGCCTATAAAAAAGAAGGGTGAGATAAGAGACTTTGGGTAACATTCTGCTGCCAACATGGAAGGACATCGGTGCCTGCCCAACACAGATCCAGCTTGTCCTTGTGCCCGGCTTTCCTGGCCAGTTAGCCGCCACAAGCTATGAACCCAAGCTCCAAAATCAAGCCATGAACTTAAGCTATCTTCAGGACTGGTAACTATGCAGCACCTGCAGAACATTTGATGTGTGTGTGTGTGAGTGTGTGTATAGGTATTAAGTATAATGTGTGTGTATAAGAATTAAGATATTAGCTATTGATCATAAATCAGATTGTTATCATAATAAATGTGGCATCTTTGTCTTGCCCCCCTGAAAAGATCCTGTGTAGTTTTGTCTGTACAACAAGGTCTCAGCATCTTTCCTCTGCCATGTGATTTTGAGTCCATTTGATATTATTAGGTACCTACTGTGTCACCATTGCTTAGGTTATGACATGAAAAATAAAAGGAAATAATTATGTACATGTATATTCTTGTAATATATGCAATAAAGAGTTAAAAACAAAAACCAGACATCCTCATCCAAATGTACCATATAGAATATAGTACTTCCACAAAACAAGGAAATTCCCACACAAAAATATTAAGTTGTATATTAGTTAAGGTTGCTTAAAAATAATAACCACCAATCCAAACAATAAAAATCTAGGGAATCATTGAAATTATGTCAAATGTATTAGTTAGCAACTGACTGACATTAGTTTTTGGAAAGCACAGTCTTCATGCAGCCTCATTCAACACATGTGCATCAACTTCCAATTCATAAACAAACATCTCACCAGAAAACTTTAACCAACACAAACAAATGTAGTCAAGTTGTTAGTAATATGACACCAGCTCAGGTGTCCCTTTATGGTCTTATGAATTATTTTTAAAATTGCTGGAATCCTTTTCTGGATAAAATAGTCAATGGACTCTGCTACTTTTAAATCATGTTGCTCATGTATTAAATTAACAAACAGTCTTTTCTCTTGTGTTGTTTTAAAACTACGTTGCCTCACAAAAGCAATACAATATCTGTGCTATAATAATTCTTCAGCTCTTCAGTTTTAATCAGATTGAAAACGGCAGCTGCTTTTGTGCTCTGGCATGTGACACAATACTGATCAGTCACAGGTGTCAATTTTCTTTGTCACTCTCTACCTTTAACAAAAAAACAGTCAACTGTTAAAACTGCAGAACTCTTTTACCTATGCAAAAATTTAATTTCATAGAAAGACTCAGTAGCAATAGATCTTGAAAGTGACTGAAGAAACTGTTCGAAGGTACTCCACTTAGAGGTATTACAGAAGTTAAATGAAACCAAAATGCAAGCATAAATTGGCTTCTGCTTGACAGGCAGAGAAGCTGTACGTACTCAACAGAATTAGGTGTGCAGAAAAGGAGATAAATCACTCAAGCTAATGGTCTGGTTAGGGAAAATATAAGAAAGCTACAAAATGTTTTGGGGAAGTTTATAATATAGAAGGATTGTGTGTTTCAGATAATGATGATGTTAATGGTTCTTTTAAAGAATTTTATTCCCAATGAGATAGCTGACCATGACTGGAGCACATCGATTAAAAAAAGATATGGAACAATTCTTGAGGGCATTATATTTGCCAACCTTTTCTAATGAGAAAGGGGAAGATTTCAGAGAGAAGTAAGGACTTGATTCTACATGAAGAGTGGATGCTCTCAGCTAGGCACTAGTGGTGGGAAGAAAATTTAGACAGCCTCCTTCTCCGTTTTCTTTCCCCCTTCACATATTCCTTCCCTAACCATCTGAGTAGCTACAGGACACGATCTCTCCTATGTGTTCAAGTAAGGACTAGAAGGGCCATTCACTAGGTGGGCCCAAGGAGGCATGGACTGATAGCCAACTAGCAGCACATATTAGCAGGTGATGCAAAGTGTTCCTTTTTAAACCATCTTAAGAGGACCATCTAAAATGTGGGCCAAGCACCATGTCTCAAAAAAACCCAAAAACAAACAAACAAACAAACAAACAAACAAAAAAGCATGGGCTGATGGCCAGTACTTACAGTATTATTAGCAGCACACATTAGCAGGGGTTACACACTGCTCCTTTTTAGAGCAGCAGCAAAGTGAACCCAATCACACACACACATGCTCACAATGTGGAATCATGGCTGGACCAACAGAGGACATGTCTGCCAGTGTTCTGGCTGTTCCTTACAGCACCGTCTAGGGCAGGGTTTAGCCAAAATGTTTGCAGCTCTCCAAACTGTGCAATCCATGTTTCATCCCCAGGGTTGGGAAGCATGACAGGACTGTCTCTGGACTGGATTCTAAAAGGATAGAATAACTGAACAAGAAGATGGAGTTTCCCAGAGTAGCCCCACAAAAGACTTTTGGGAAACTGGCAGATTACTACATCTCTGCTACCTTTTGAAATTATAGACTGTGACTCACTTGTACATATATTTTACCTGCTTTAACCTCTCAATAACTCTCATTCCTTTTTCTTGGCTAATGAACCTTTAGTTCATTTACTATAGAATTGCCTATCAGCATTGTCTTTGGTGTGGTATCTGGGATGTAAATGGACCTATGTGAGTGTCTGGTTTCTTGGGACTATTGGTATAACCTCAATAGTTTGTGATTTTTGTTGTAAGTGACCATTTATTACTGTGATGGGGCAAGGCCACATGGCTACAGTAAAGTACTGAGAAACAGGTATGTTAGCCCCAGGCTAAACAAATCCCTAGTACCCTGGTAACCAAATGGCAGTTGCTCCAGGTTAATGGAGGAGCTGACCCAGACTGTGGGTTCCACAAGAAGGGAAGATCACTGAGGTGATGAAAATCCGCCAATAAGCGCAGGACCCCCCAAGGTAGAGGAGGAACTTTGTCACAACTGGTGTCAGGGTGGGATCTTTGGTGTGCACAGCGCGGGAAAAAAGGAGGGTGATTTAAAAAAAAAAAAAAAGAGGAGGGTTTATTTTTTTTTTTCACCACAATGGATGACGTAGTGCGGGCACTGATACAAGCCACAGCAGCGCAGCAGGAGGCTACCCGTGTCCAGGCAGCCGCCCAACAGGAGGCAGTGCGGCTGCAGCAAGAAACTAATCGCCTGCTGATGGACCAGGCTTCTCAAGACCGAGCTATGTTGCGGGAACTGGTAAACCAGGTAAAGACCCTTACAGAGCTGAACCGTGGCCATGATGGGACGCGGCTCATACGGGCCAGCCACTGGCTGCAGAAAATGACGCGGGAGGATGATGTAGAGGCATACCTTCTGGCCTTTGAGAGGACAGCCCTACGGGAGGCCTGGCCTAGAGATCAGTGGTCTGGCATCCTTGCCCCATTCCTGTGTGGGGAGGCCCAGAAGGCCTACCATGATCTGCCTGAAGAGGCTGCAGCAGACTACCCCCAGCTGAAAGCAGAGATCCTGGCCAGATCTGGGGTAACAACTGCAGTGCGGGCCCAGCGGTATCACGAGTGGAGGTACCAGGAAGACAAAACCCCGCGGTCCCAACTGTATGACCTCATACATCTTGCACGAAAGTGGTTGCAAACAGAGTCCCGGAGTCCGGAAGAGATACTAGAGGTTCTGGTCATCGACCGGTACATGAGGGCACTGCCACCAGATCTCCGCAAATGGGTAGGTCAGAACGATCCGTCCACCTATGATGAGATGATCACGCTGGTAGAAAGACGCATGACAGCCAGGGAATTGACCCGACTACCCAAGGAAAGCCCCCTTTCGTAGCAAACACCCAACCCCAGCCCTGGAAGGTGGGACAGCCAACCCCTGGGGAGTCCTAGGTGGAGGAAGAGGGGGGCCGAAAACCAGCGGAGACCCCAGAAGGAAGGGATTGGCCTGAGTGGGGAAACCCTGAGACTAAACCCCCTAACCCACATGATAGGGAATGATTAGAAACAATTATAGATGTTATGCATGTGGGGAGTGGGGACACATAGCAGCACAGTGTCCCAGCACCGAGGAGCCTATGCAATGCAACTTGGGGGATTGGCAAGTCCCATGCTCCCTTATCCACCTTGCGGGCGTCGCATTAGCCCCGCATAACTACACCAGGCGGTGAAGATAAATGGAGTAGAGACTACAGCACTTGTGGACTCGGGGAGTGCTATCACCCTTATATCGGGTAAGCTGGTAAAAAGTAGCCAGCTGCTACAAGCCAAACGCGTAGCAGTGACATGCGTGCATGGGCCGTGAGTCATTACCCCACCATCCCAGTGGAGATAGAGGTTCAGGGGAACCCCATTGAGGTGACAGTGGGCGTAGTTCCTAAACTCCCATATCCTGTAGTCATTGGGAGGGACTATCCAGGGTTGATAATTTACTCCCCCAGAGAGGCTGGAGGGAGATGGGGACCCTGTTGGCAGCGACTCATCGTTGGGGGAATGTCAACCCCCAATGTTTTCAGAGTTTTCTCAGGATCTATTCTCAGCCCCCAAAAGGCCCGGAAGACAAAAAAGGAAAGGAAGGCCGCGAAGGCCTGGGGAACCCGGATCCTGACCCAGGGCCAGAAGACCGCGCTAGTAGGCAGATGGACACGAGCAGCCATCAGAGAAACTACCAACACGGAAGGTGAGCCGGAGGCTGGCCCCAGCCATGATGGTGATGAGCCGTTGGAAGAAACAGAAGCTGGCCCCTGGGAGCTCAGGCAGGTTAGTCCTGGGAGAGAGACTTTCGGGAGGGACCAGGCAGAGGACCCTAGATATGATAACGTCAGGAAAGAGGTGGCTGAGATAGATGGGACACCAGTGAGGGGAAGGTCCGGGGTCCAGGACCCTACTTTATAGTGAAGAAAGATCTCCTGTACCGTGTGGTGCAAATGCAGGAGCAGGAGATACATCAACTTCTGGTGCCACAAAAAACATCAAAAGCCATATTGAGCCTCGCCCACAGTCACCTGTTTGGAGGACACCTAGGGGTAGAGAAAACCCAGGCCAGGATCCTGCGGAGGTTCTTCTGGCCAGGAGTACATGAAGATGTCAGGCGATACTGCACCTCTTGTCCAGAGTGTCAGCTACATAGCCCTCGCCCACACTTGCGGGCCCCTTTGATACCTCTTCCAATAATAGAGGTACCATTTGAACGCATAGCCATGGATCTGATTGGGCCCCTGGAGAAGACAGCTCGGGGCCACCAACATGTTCTGGTTGTACTAGACTATGCAACCCGGTACCCAGAAGCCGTTCCCTACGCAACACAGCTTCCAAGACAATAGCTAAGGAGCTACTACAGATCTTTTCCGGGTTGGGCTACCCAAGGAGATACTGACTGATCAAGGGACACCTTTCGTGTCAAGTTGATGAAAGATCTCTGTTCATTGCTCCATGTACAAGCCCACGGACCTCTGTATACCACCCACAAACAGACGGCCTTGTGGAAAGTTCAATAGGACCCTCAAGGCCATGATCAGGAAAGTGGTGAGCCCGGGATGGGAAAGACTGGGATACCCTATTGCCTTACCTCATGTTTGCCATCCGGGAAGTCCCACAGGCCTCCACAGGTTTCTCTCCATTCGAACTACTATATGGGCGCCATCCCCTGGGGCATATTGGATTAGCCAGAGAAACCTGGAAGAGGAGCCAAATCCCGGAAGGAAATAGTCGAGCATGTACTACAGATGAGGGATCGGATAGCTCGAGTTACACCCATTGTACGGGAACACTGGAGAAAGCACAGGAGACCCAACGAACCCATTATAACCACCAAGCAAAGCTTCGACGGTTCCAACCAGGGGATCGAGTAATGGTCCTGGTGCCCACAGCAGAAAGCAAGCTGTTGGCCCAGTGGCAGGGACCCTACGAAGTGATTGAAGCCGTGGGAGAGGTAAACTATAAGGTGCGGCAGCCAGGCCGCAGGAAATCTGAGCAAATTTACCACATCAATCTTCTAAAACCTTGGCATGATCGAGAGGCATGCTTAGTCACCCAGGAGACCCTTCCCAGAAGGATAACTTACACGAGCAAGTGAGGATATCACCCGACTTGACGCCAAATCAAAAGGTTGAGGCAGCCGACATGATTAATCGCAATCGAGATGTGTTCTCTACAAAACCGGGGGCAGACGACTGAGACCTATCACCATATCCGCACGATCCCGGAGCCAAGGTAACACTGAGACCCTACCGAATCCCAGCAGCCAAAAGAGAGGAAATCAGGCTGAAGTAAAGAAAATGTTAGAATTAGGCGTTATTGAAGAATCCTACAGTCAGTGGTGCAGTCCAATAGTTCTAGTGCCTAAACCTGATGGTACCATGAGATTCTGTAATGACTTTTCGCCGACTGAATGAAGTATCCAATTCGATGCGTACCCCATACCACGCATCGCAAACTGGTTGACCGACTGGGTAGTGCCCGATTCTTGACTACACTGGATCTGACAAAAGGGTATTGGCAGATTCCCCTGACCAAAGAAGCTAAAGAAAAGACAGCGTTCTCCACCCGGACGGGCTATTCCAGTACACAGTCCTCCCTTTTGGGCTACATGGGGCCCCAGCTACATTCCAGCGCCTCATGGATAAGCTGCTGTGCCCCCATACTAGTTATGCAGCCGCATACCTAGATGATGTCATCATCCATACTCCAGACTGGGGAACCCACTTGGAGAAAGTTGAGGCTGTACTATGCACCTTAAGGCGGGCTGGCCTCACCGCTAAATCCCGCTAAATGCGCCATAGGACTAGCAGAGGCTAAGTACCTGGGATATATTGTAGGAAGGGTATAGTGAGCCCCAAACTAATAAGCTAGAGGCGATTCAAAACTGGCCCCCGGCCGACCCGAAAGAGCAGGTCCGTGCATTCCTGGGTGTGGTAGGCTACTACCGACGTTTTATTCCCCACTTCGCCAGTAGGGCAAGTCCTCTAACGGAACTGGTGAAGGCCCGAGGTCCAGACATGGTGAAGTGGACCGACGCAGCAGAGAGGGCATTCATAGACCTTCGGACAGCTCTCTGTAATGACCCCATCCTCATAGCCCCGGACTTTGCCAAGGAATTTATTTTGCAAACAGATGCTTCCGAGGTGGGTTGGGGGCGGTTCTGTCGCAAATGATTGGAGAAGAAACACCGATCCTCTACCTAAGCAGAAAGCTGCTCCCAAGAGAACAGAAGTATGCAGTAGTCGAGAGAGAATGCCTTGCTGTCAAATGGGCCATGGAGATGCTGCGTTATTACCTCTTAGGCCGGCGATTTACTCTTGTGACTGACCATGCACCCCTTCAGTGGATGCAGAGAAATAAGGAAAAGAATGCAAGGGTCACCAGGTGGTTCTTGTCCCTCCAACCATTCCAGTTCCGCATACGGCACCGGGCTGGATGCCACCACGGCAACGCTGATGGTCTTTCCGAGCACACTGCCTGGCGTCCCAAGTTGCCCACCCTATGGTGTTGAGCGGGGGGGGGGATATGTGATGGGGCAAGGCCAGATGGCTACAGTAAAGTACTGAGAAACAGGTATGTTAGCCCCAGGCTAAACAAATCCCTAGTACCCTGGTAACCAAATGGCAGTTGCTCCAGGTTAATCAAGGCACCTGGAGCCAATTAAGATCTTTCTAGAAGGCAGTAGAGATAGCTACTTTAATTAGAACACCTGCAGCCAATCAAGGCAGGCTAATCAGGGCACCTGGGTTTAAAAAGGAGCTCACTCCAGTCAGGCAGGGAGGAGCCAGAGGAGAAGGAGTGTGTGTGTGAGGAGCTGGGAGCAAGAAGGCAAGGAGGAGAGTGAGAGTGAGAGAGTGTACTGCTGGAGGATTGAGGAGGACAAGCATTATCAGACACCAGGAGGAAGGTCCTTTGGTGAGGATAAAGAAGGTGTTTGGAGGAGGCCATGGGGAAGTAGCCCAGGGAGTTGTAGCTGTCATGCAGCTGTTACAGGAGGCACTATAGACAGCTGCGATCCACAGGGCCCTGGGCTGGAACCCGGAGTAGAGGGCGGGCCCGGGTTCCCCCAAACCTCCCAACTCCTGATCAGACACAGGAGGAGCTGACCAGACTGTGGGTTCCACAAGAGGGGAAGATCACTGAGGTGAACAAATAGGTTGTCAGCCACTTTAGAAAGCCATAACAGCTGACAGCCTGAAGAAGAGCTCTGTGTAAGCTCGAAAGCTTGTCTTTCTCACCAACAGATGTTGGTCCAATAAAAAGTATTACCTCACCACCTTGTCTCTCTAATATCCTGGGACCAGCACTGCATAGGACAATCTATTGACAGAACACAATGGAAGCCTGAAAAAGAAAAAAAATGTCTTCTTTAGCCAGGAGGTAAAGCAGCTCAGAAGCAGGACTATTCATGTAAATGACCTCCCTTCCTTCTGTGCTTCATAATCACATGTAAGTTCTGTCACCTCCAGTTATATAACTCACAGGAATTATTAGAGTTTCACATTAGTAGTAACTCTCCTGCATATTCAGAGGTGGGTGGACTACTGGCTTTGGTGTAAATTTATGAGCTGTGATAATGAAAGTTTTATAAATTATTTCACAAGAGTCAGAGGGATGTCATTTAGTGTGGTGTTTATGTCCCTGAGAGGCTTCCTCTATGATCAGAGTCCTTCTGGGACTCCCTCCTTATGATTTCTATATATTCTTAACTGCTTAATCCTGCCCAATATTTTGTTCCCAGAACATCCAGATCCTGGCAGTGGAAACAATTAAAGTCTCTATGCTGATTTGGTTTCCTCTGTTGTCAAAACTTTAAAAGAAATGGGTACAAGGTTCTGTTCACTAGTATGTGGAGCCATGAGGATGTATATTGATGGCTATTCTGTAGCTTTATTCCTTCCTCTGTGAGAGGGCTCAAAGGGTGGACATGTCATGTGTACTTGCTTGTTTACTCTAATGTTATCATATGCAGAATTCCACAAAGTTCGATCTTGTCATCACATCTTTTCATGTACACTGAGTGTTTTAACAAGATTGGCCTTCGTTCTCACTAATACATAAATACCATTCAGATTTATCTGTGTTCATCAGACCTTGGTGATGGTTTTTGTGTTCTCCTCATGTCTGACAGTAGTGGAGTGAAAAGTTATTTCATTTAGTAAGGACCAGAGAGAACTGTGAGGTGCTTCAGAAAGACATAAATAACTTAAGTGAATGAACAACATGATGCAAATGAAATTCTATATAAATAAATGAAAAGTAATGAACATTAGAAGGAAAAAAGAATTATTTGTACAACATACAGGTTTCTAAATTAATTATATCAGTTCAAGAAAGGGAGCTGGGGATCACTGTAGACAGCTCAATGTGCAGCTGCATCCAAAAAGCAAACAAGATGTTAGGATGCATAAGGAATGAAATGGTGAATTAGACAAAGATTATTATAGTGTCTTTATAGAAATTAATGGTACAGTGTCATCTGCAATACTGTGTGCCATTCTAGTCAAAAAGGATACTGCAGAAGTAGAGGGAGAACAATGATAAAAAGAGTGAGAAGAATGATAAAAAGCATGACAATTTTGTCACATAAAGGAAGATGGGAAAAAAATGGGATCAGAGAAGAGTGAGAAGAATGATAAAAAGCATGACAATTTTGTCACATAAAGGAAGATGGGAAAAAAATGGGATTGTTTATCTTAGAAAACAGATGAATAAAAGAGGGAACGTGATAAAAGTACATACAATAATGAATGGCCTAGAGAAGGTAGATTAGGAACGTCTGTTCTCATAACATGAGTAAGGGGAGACTGAACGAAATTAAAAGGTGGGAAATTTAAATATAATAAAAAGAAATACTATTTCACTCAATGTGTAATTAAACTATGGAACTCATTGCCACAGAAAGTTTTTGAGGTCAAGAATTTAACAAGATTCAAAAGGGATTACACATTTATATGGATATCAAGATTATTCAGAGTTATCACAATTACTTATAAATATAATGTCAAAGGGATATTAAACCTTTTGCTTCAGGGATTAAGCTAGTCTTTAAATGTTAGAGATCAAGATGTGACCTAATGTGTATGGAGAGGGTGCAGCAGCACGTGACCCAGCACATGCCTACTGTGAGGATCTTGCACCTTCCTGTGGAGCATTTGCTTTTGATCACTCTCAGAGACAGGATACTGGACTTGATGGATGTTGGTCTGGTCCAGCATAGTAATTCCTATGAGACTGTACCAGCTAGGGCTCAATTTGTATAAAAAGGAAATTATACCGACAGATATAGGGAAGTAGCTAAAGAAATGGGTGGAGATTATGAATGCACGTATTGTCAGAGTTGTTTTCTGGCTATTGCCAATACATTTCATTGCTGAAAGTCATTTTCAGTCCACAGTCCACAATGGTTCCTGAGTCTCAGATAACAGCTATGACACATAGGTGGGAAAAGGTGCTATGATTGACTCAGAGGCTTCAACCATTCTCTCTCTGATGTGGCCCTTGCCCTAGTGGTCTATGCCTCTACAGCTTTAAACTAGAGTACTGCAGTATACTTTACCCCAGGACTAAAGAATACTTAAAAGCTTTAGGTTCAGGCAAGCCATTATGAGCACATAACGCCAATGCTCTGATATCTATCCAGGGATTCTGTTATATTCTGCTTATATGTAACTGACTATATTTTTGCTGATATATGCAGTAGTGTTATAGCCAGGTCAGTCCCAGGATATGAGAGAGACAATGAGGGTGAGGCAACATCTTTTATGGAACCAACTTCTGTTAGTGAGAAGGAAACTTCCAAGCTTACACAGAGCTCTTCTTCAGGTGAGCTTGAAAACTTGTCTCTCTCACCAAGAGAAACTGGTCCAAAAGATGTTACCTCACCCACATTGTCTCTATTTTTACTGATGTAAGGCATAGATTTACCTCTGCAATGGGTGTAGATATAAGTTCATAAATAAATAAAATAAATATATAAGGGACATGTGCCTAATGAAGTGCTAATACTATAATTAGGTCTGTGTGAATAATTCACCATAAACTATTTGATTAATTTTTCTGTTCAGATAATATCTCTGAGCTGATCATGATATCCTTAAACATATGTGTTATTCAGATTTATGGAGCAAATACCTTTAAAATATGTTGGTTTGTTCATCAATATTCATGTTGCTAAACTGTGATTGTTCAGATAAAACACATGATATTGTTTCTTTTCCTTGATTAGGTAAGTCTGAAAGCACTTCCTGTGTCAATATTGTGAGTCACTTGGTAACTCATTTTCTGTGAATGTTTGTGATGCCAAACAGAATTATTTACGAGTTTGCAAAAAAGGAATGTGAATATGGCCAAGCTAAAATCATTTGAACATTCAAATTAATATTCACAAACTCTTTTTTTTATTTTAGATTTTACATTGTACAGGAATGGGAGAAAATTGGTAAGGGAAGTAAAGGGACACAAGGAGAAATTTATGGACAGCAGAGTTAAGAACAATAAGAAGTTGTTCTTAAAGTATATTAGGAACAAAATGCTATTGGTTCATTACTATACAGAAATAGTAGAATTAGCAATAATAATGTGGAAAAGACAGAAGTGTTCAATAAATATTTCTGTTCTGTATTTGGGGAAAAACAGAAGATGTATCTGGTATCTCAGAGGATGTTAAACAGCAGCTACTACATTTAAACACTTTAAAACCAATAGGTCCAGATAACTTGCATCCAGGAGATTTAAAAGAGCTAAGCGGTGTGCTCAATGGATTGTTAATGCTGATTTTCAATAAGTCTTGGAAAACACTGCAGAATTTCCAGATGAATAAAAGGAAGCGAATGTTATGTCAATATATAAAAGTGGTAAATGAGATGATCTGGGTAATTATATGCCTGTCAGTCTGACATCAATCCTGGATAATGGAGGGGCTGATATGGATCTTGATTAATGAAGAATTAAAGGGTAATATAATTAATGCCAGTCAACATGTGTTTGTGGGACATAGATCCAGTCAAACTAACTTGATGTCTTTTTTTTATGAGATTACAAGTTTGGTTCATAAAGACAGTGTTGATATAATACACATAGACTTCTCTAAGGTGTTTGACTTGGTACTGCATGACATTTTGATTAAAAAACTAAAATGTTACAAAATTAATATGGCACAGATTAAATGGATTAATAACTGACTAACTAGTTGGTCTCAAAATGTAATTGTAAATAGGGAATCATCATTGAGTGGGTGATTTCTAGGGGGGTCCCACAGGAAGTGGCTCTTTGCCTTATGCTATTTAATATTTTTATCAATGGTCTGGAAGAAAATAGTAAATCATCTGTGGTAAAGTTTACAGAGACAGGACATACAAATCATGGGAGCGATAAATAATGAAGAAGACAGGTCACTGATATAGAACAACTCAGATTGCTTGGTAAACTAGATGCAAGAAAAAAATATTATTTTTACATGGCTAAATGTAAAGGCATACACTTAAAGACAAAGAATGTCAGCCAGACAGGATGGGGTCTCAGTCCTGAAAAGCAGTGACCCTGAAAAAGATGAAGAGGTCATGGTGGGTAATCAGCTAAATATGAGCTTCCAGTGTGGTGCTGTGACCAAAACGGCTAATACAATCCTTGGATTCTAAATAGGGGAATCTCAATTACGAGTAGAAAAGTTATTTTACCTCTGTATTTGGCACTGATGTGACCATTGCTGGAATATTGTGCCCAATTCTGGTGTCAACTATTCAACAAGAATATTGATAAATTGGAGGGAGTTCAGAGAAGATCCATGAGAATGACTAAAGGAGTAGAAAATATGCCTTATAGTGATGCACTCAAGGAGATCAATCCATATAGGTTAACAAAAAGAAGATGAAAGGGGTGGCTTGATCACAATCTATAAGTAGCTACACGGGGAGCAAATATTTGATAATGGGTGCTCCAGTAATAGAAAAAGGTATAGCATGATCCATCACCGGCAGTTGAATCTAGACAAATTCAGAATGCAAATAAAGTGTAAATTTTTAACAGTGAGAGTAATTAATCATTGCAACAATTTATCAAGGATCAAGGTGATTCTTCATCACTGTCAACTTTTAAATCAAAACTGGATGTTTTTCTAAAAGATATGCTCTAGGAATTATTTTGGGGGAATTTTCTGGCCTGTGTTATACTGGAGTTCAGAGTAGATGATCAAATTATTCCCTTCTGGCCTAGGAATTTTTGAATCTATACATCTGGTTCTAGATACAATGGAATGTTGCATGTTTAATTAAAAAAAAATGGGGGGGGCCTGCTAGCAGATTCTGCTGCAGTGAATCAGTCAATTTGCTGCCAGTATAAATCAAAATAAACAAGTTGCTTCAAAAGGGAAAGAAGCCCAAAATCTAGTTCTACAATCTCTCAGGCAGTCTTTTTAGTTTTCCACATTATTTTTAATTCTCCTCAGTGCTGTCATTTGGAATAGTTTTCCACTTCTTGGACACCTGTCAACTATCCTCTCCTCATACCCCCATTTAAAACAAAGTTCTTTTTGAAAGTCTTTCCAAAATGATCTACCAAGGACACCTATTTTAATTACAGGTTAGTTCTGAAATTTAAAATTATTTAAGCATTGCTAACAAGAAATATGGAAAACAAATCCATGTTCTGGGTTTCCTGGGGAAACTCTCTCTCTCTCTCTTAAGGTTCTCCATGGGCCCATCACAAAAATATGTGTAAGCTATTCTCCCAGTAAGCACTGTTTGCATCACACTGTTTTCTTCTTTCTTGCCTCTACTGCTAAGTGGCAAAAAGTATGTTCAATATTGTTTTGTACTCTGGTGAACACTCTTATTTTTAGGATGTATTTTAGCGACTGTTTACCTACTCCACTGTTAATTTGATTAAAAAAATACTTTAGCACTAGATCTAACATCAATTTTGCAGCCAATATTTATTTGTTTATGGATGAGGGATAGGGAGACCAATTGTGTTTATAATGGAAAGTCAGCTGTAACCTTAAATATGAAGTGACTGTTGCCATTCCATAATTTGCCTATCTATTGTAGGTTTCTTTATAATATCAATCGGTGTTTAAACTATGAGCCTGACCTTTAGCTGGTGAAATCTGTGGATCTCCATTGATTTCAATATATACTGAGGATCTGGCTGTATGTAGATGTGGAGTCTGTGTGTGCGCACTGTACTTGTGATTAGTCTTACTACATATATACCTTCTAGGAGAACATAGTACTAAAATGGAAAGGAAAGGAAATTTAGTTGAATCTATTAAAGAAAATAAAAACATAACATGAATTACAAGCTTTAAAGTAGGCAGAAAAAATGTTTTGTACATTTATGTAGATGACAGTTTTAATTACTATCAAATCCTACATGTTGTCTGCTTGCTAGTTTGGATTTAAGGGAAACCTTTAAGAAATATTTACCTGGGCAGATGTCTCATTGAGATATTTGTGAATAAATATTGTAAAGAACTATGGAATCTTTCAGTAATTAACTTCAATTTTGTTTACTTTGTAATTAAGAAAAATATAGTTCAAGTTAAAAATACAGAATACAGTGTTTTGCTTTATTAAGAAAGACCCAAATCCTCTGTTACATCTTCAGTCAGAATAATTTATTTGTGATCAACTTGAGAACAAAGATGCTGTATAGAGGCTACCTAAAGGCCACACACCCATAGTGGCTTCCTAATTGGTAGAATGAGAGGATCCATACAGTAGCAGATTTTCCAGCCTCACACTCCTTCCTGCCCTCCTCCTTCACCTGCTCACCTATCAGAAAAGAGCCTTTGCACATTGCCACGCTAAGACCACGGAGCAGCTGGGTTTTGCAGCATGTATAGCATATCCGTGCAGGTCTCTGGCATCCTTTTCTATTTGAGATTTGTTCATACACTGACTCTGATGCTATGTATAAGAAAGGTTACCATTTATATCACTGTTCTTACCACTGTTACATAATTTCCATACATTTTATACAAAGTGTCTCATGTAAGGTGCCAATGGAAAAGTTATGATTTGCTAAGTATGATTTTCCTGCTTTATGCAGGTATGATCTTTGTATCTGAAGTAATGAATGTTGATTATGTGCTTGCATCTTAAATCTGTGTGGTATTCCTGAATGACACCCTCCAGATAGCTCTCTAGCCTTGATACAGATCTACGTGTTGATAGCCCATCAAGGACTTTCCGCTATCACAGTGGGCCATGGAAGAAACTTATCCCACCCAATAGCTTTTCCTGAGGATGCCTCAGACAGTGAAGAGCCAATGGCCATCCCCAGTGATTCAGCAAATCATGTAAGAACATATGATATGCTCATGTGACCCGGGACTTCATCTTGGGCCAGTAACTTTCCATGTATCTGGTCTGTGGGCTTTGTTTGGGACAGTAAATATCCATACACATGACAGAGGTTATAAAAAGACTCCTGAGATATCTCCATTTTGCCTCTTTTCTGCTTTAATTCTCTGGACTGTGGATTTACAACTAAAAGGAGCATCTTGAACTCTGGACTGAAGACTTTCCCATCTTTTGGAAGTTACCAGAGAGACTTTTGCAAGCCAGTAGTCTATTCCATCACTGCTACAAACTTGATATAAGGACTTTGCAATAATTTGTATGCATGTGATCTATTAAACATTTACAAATCTCTTTTTTTTCTTTTATTAATAAATCTTTAGTTAGTTTACTAAGGATTGGCCGACACCATGATATTAGGGTAAGATCAGAGATTCATATTGACCTGGAGTAAGTATCTGATACTTTGGGATTAGTATGAACCTCACATATAGAGAATTAGGTTTTCAGTAATCCCTTTCTATATTAGACCTATTTATTTGGATCGGAGCTAAGGCCCGAAATGCTTAAAGGGAACTCTGTTTGGCTTCTGGTTAACCAGTATGGTACTGCAAAAGCTCTTTTCTTAATGGATTGGTGAATCTAATTATAGGATAAACCACAAGTTTTGGGGGATTGTCTGCCCTATTTCTTGCACTTTGCCCTGACTGTTGCATTCTCTGTTTTGCCCTTCCAGGAAACCAGTCACACTTACATCTATCTATGCATCGATCTGTCCCATCAACATAGTATCTCAACAGTTCCTAGGTAAATTAAATCTGTATGGCAAGGTCACTAGTTAACCTTATGGAATTGTTTGCCCTTCCTCTCCTCTTGTTGGCTAAATTAGAGTCTGTTTGGGGAACATATATGTTTTTTGGTTGAAATACTTTGTCAAAGAGATAGAGACGATCTTCTAATGTGTTCTGAATGCAGTAAGATTCTGGATGAATCTAGCTGGCTCTGGAAATCAATAAAACATTATTGTCATTGGCATACTGTTGAGAATGATGTCCCACAAAGCCCTTTGTAAATTATTGTTGTGAAGGAGAGCTCGGGTGTTTACTTGAGGAAACCCACCTCCACCGTTTGAGGAAGTGGTACCCATCACTACTAAGTGTTTTGTTGGATAGAAAAATGTTTGGATCCATTTTAGAACTGCATCTTCTCTTCCCACTACATCATGTATGTGGGTCAGTAGCATCTTGTGACTGATTGTGTTCAAAACTGCAGAGAAGCAAGTAGCAAGAGCTTTCAGATAGTACCTGAGGCTGCCAATTTCCATGAGAAGGTTGTTTTTTAGTGTTTCCAAGGTATGCTGGACCCTTGCTGGAAGTCTGAATGTGAAACATTCTTTAAGGTTGGTTGTCATTAGCTTACATCTTTCATTCGGGGCAATTAGGGATTATTAATAACTCTTAATAACAATTAATGACAAATAACTCTTCCCTTTAGATTCCAGATTCCTAAGTGTTGTTCTGGGAAAAAGATGTTGGCTCACAGATTTGTATACTAAACTTCGAATAAAATTTTAAATTCCCAATTTCAAAAATGATGTGCCATCTATACTTGTTCATAAGCTGTTTTTTTTTTAGTGAAAAAGGAAAGCACAAGGGGGTCAGCTTATGAATGGGTATAGAGAGGTAGAAGTGGAACACAATCTGTTCCCCCAACAGAGGGAGCAAGGAGAGGCAGCACAGCATGCAGAGCCAGAAGAGAAGAGGCGGGGCCAGAGTCTCTCCGCTTCTGGCCACGCTGCTCTCCCCCCAGCCTCTGAAGCAACTGCAGCTCTGCAGCTGGCAGGCTGCAGCCTTGTTGCTTGGCCCTGCCCTCCAGAGCAGGCTGTGGTAGTGCTGCCCAACTCAGACCACTGGAAAATGCTGCAGTCAGCCCGCCCGGCCTGGCCCACCAGAGCAGGCTGTAGCCGCGCTGCCCAGCCTGCTGGAACAGCTCCAGCCAGGCCAAAGACATCTTCCTCTGGCCCTCCCCAGATAAGGTGAGAAGGGATGGGATGGGGAGAGTGGGGGGGTCCCAGGCTAGGGGTGGGGTCATGTGCGAGGTAGTCACAGGGGTTACTTCCCTGACTCCCAGTTCTCCCCCACAAAAAATTTCCCCACCCGTTGCTGTCCCAGCCTGTCAGAGTAAGCAGCTGGCGTGCTAGGACACTTTGTTTACTTAGGTTTACCTCCATGCCTGCAGATGCTTGAGGTAAACAAACCATCTTGGCCTACTAGCGGCTTATCCTGAAGGCCTAGGAGCCAAAGTTTGCTGACCCCTGAATTATAGGGTCGGCTTATGAACGGGTTATAAAAATTTTCTATTTTTACTTATCGATCTTGGGAGAGTTGGCTTATAAACAAACCAATTTATGATTGAGTATATACGGTATGTATTTTGGTTAAGTACCAATGGTCTAGATTTTCAAAATTACTTAAGTACCCAGAGATGCAGATAGGCACCTAATAGGATTTATAAAAGCATGATGCCAGGTTAGGTGCCTAACTCTTATTGATTTAAAAATATTTTTAAAACCAATTTTTAAAAAATCACAAAAAAATTATCTAATTTTTTGGCCAGCCCTAATGATCACCTTTTAACTCCCCTTGATATCAATGTAATCTATGGCCAGTTCATTGGCTACTATTTATATATGTAAACATCTCTGTATTCATTAACTACCTGTTTCTGATCTGTCCTGACCCCAGTTTGTCTGTTTATCTACCTATTGCATCTTTTCAAAATCCTACATTATGAGCTTTCTGGAGCCTTCTTCCCCAGTAGGTCTCTGCACACTGATTAGCACTCCTAGGTGCAGCTATAATATAAATAATAAGAAGGAGAAGGTAATTTAGGGAATTAACAGAATTACATTTTCTTTCTCTTTTATAACAAGAGTATAAAATTAGAATTTTCTGCATTTTCATTGACATACATGGTAAAGAAAACACATCGCTATCATCTTCACTTTTATATCAAAGTAACAATTATTTACCGGTGGGAAAAAAAAGAAAAAAAACTTTCTTCAGGACTGCACCTTGAAGTATAGGAAAGCTTGTGTGTTGCAAAGATCCTGATAGTTATGCTGCCAGGAGTTTGAACTTTCTGTAGAGTCATCCAAGTCAAAGGACACCTCATAATATATATGTAACTGAAAACTGACACCAGCAATCCATGGACCAGGTACAGTATGTTAGAATTCCATATAAATGTGAAAATTGTATACAGGAATATAGAAAGTCATCCATGTGCTCATTACTCACCTAGTAGCTATCTCATTAACCTGAAGCCACAATGTGATGTTTACATTCAGGTCAAACACATCAAATCAGTTGTAGGAGGATCCTGGGCAGATAACAAGTACTTGAGTCAGCACACAACTTGAATCAGACACCATCTGCACAGTAATGCTATGAAAGAGCTTTCTGTTAAAAAAAAAAATCTTTCTCCCTCATTGGCACATGGCACTGTAGCAACATGAGTGCAGTCAATGCATTCCATTTCCTTGGACAAAGGAAAGGTGAACTCTGAGGAAAGTCCCAATTGTTCTCAGTGTACTGCTCATACTGATATTAGGAATATCATCATGTTATTGGCATACAAGAACAGGGGAGCTACGAAATGTCCAATACATTTGGACACGAAGATTAGTACAATTTCAGACACCTCACCAGCTAGACTTTTTGAAGAACCTGTAGCCAGAACACAAAGACTTAGCATTATATTTTAAAGGCAGGAGATGAAGTGGGTGTTGAGTGGCAAACTGTGGAGACAGCAGTTTGCACAGCCCATTTATGACATCTGTCCAAATAAAATTGTTGGAATCAGTCAGCTTCAGTATTTTGGTTCCATAATGTATATTCTTTCCTCAGTCTAGTTCTCTATGCCATGTCTAATCATCAGGGCACACATACAAAAATTATCATGGGATGGTTCTGAATATATTTCCTGTAAAGGAAAATGAAAATAGGAGCCCATAGAGATATTTCAATTAACTTGTTAAATATGTTCTTGCACACCTGCCTGGTGTGTGTGGGTGGTGGCTATTGCATGTTGTGGAATGAAGGTACATAGGAAAAAAAAAAGAAATAGATCAATATGAGCGTGAACTCATCAGCATGCAGGGCTGGCACTACCATTTAGGTGACCTAGGCAATGGCCTAGGGCGCCAGAATTTGGGGGGGGTGCTATTTTGCTGGGGGGGCGGCACGTGGGTCCGGTGGACCTACCACATTCATGCCGGCGGACGGTCCGCTGCTGTGGCGGCTCCAGTGGAGCTGCCACAGTCGTGCTGGCGGATGGTGCGCTGGTCTAAAGGCTCCGGCAGACCTACCGCAGTCATGCCTGCGGCAGGTCCACTGGAGCCTTTAGACCAGCGGACCACCCGCTGGCATGGCTGCGGCAGCTCCACCGGAGCCGGGGGAGGCAGCGAAACGGCCGGTCCGCCTAGGGCGTCAGAAACCCTGGAGCCGGTCCTGTCAGAATGGGAGCTGATTCAAAGGTCACTGAAGTCAATGTAAACACCTCCATTTATTTTAGATCTTTGGAGTCGTACCCAGTAAGCAGAACTGCCGCCTGCTCCCTTTAAAAAAAACATCTGCTTTTGTGGGCTTAAGAAAAATATATTTAAAATCAAAGGAGAATGTCTACAAGGGTGGCAGGGAAAGAAATACTTAGATGTTCTATGCTGGTTCTCGTCTCACAATCACAATCATATTATCCTTGTTATGGACAAAATACAGAAAATAAAACCAGAATCTCTCTACAATTTGTATATTAAAATGCATATGGGCCTGATAAGTTGAATAAAGTAAAAACAAATTATAGAACATGTTGAAAATACTGATGAATTAGTCTGTTGAAAGCAACTGATGAATAAGTCTGTTGAGGACATAGCAGCAGAAGCGTGATCTATAGATGTTCCCGTTAAAATCTATCCAAATCGCTACATCTAAAACCAAACAATATATGTAAGAAAAACTATTAAAGTGCCCAATCTTGCTTTTTTATATAAGGAATGAAGGATCAGATT
The DNA here is from genome assembly GCF_003597395.2 of Chelonoidis abingdonii. Taxonomy (NCBI): domain Eukaryota; kingdom Metazoa; phylum Chordata; order Testudines; family Testudinidae; genus Chelonoidis; species Chelonoidis abingdonii. The sequence continues at coordinate 264,597,410 of NC_133769.1, forward strand.
CTAAATGCAGGGAAATGTAAGGTATTCCTCCTGTAAAGTGAATATTTCCAGTTGTAATTGCCACAACACTAGCCGTGTCAGTAAAGCCAATTAATTCAGCTAACTCAGCTAACAAAACAAGATTTACTATATTAAAAAATGAACCTTCTGTAGGACTTTACAAAAGCTAGTACTCAACAAATGTACAGAATACTCTTCTTAGTGTAAACCCCAGCTATAAAAACACACACACACAACAAAGACAAGATAATAATCACAAAGCTATTTATATCGTTTATGTTATAAATCTTCTGAAAGACATACATACTGTCATAGCTTGTAAGCCTGGTGGAACAGTTTCTTTTGGTGCTCACTATATATTGAACACAAATTTCAGAGCAGGAGAAGAAGGCAACAGAGAGTTGTAGATTATTGCATGTATATTATAAAGTAGAGTTTAAAGATGACAGTTTAAAAATATTTATCTTTTATATGAGACTAACTTTTACTCACTAAAATTACCTGTAACCAATTCTTGTTTCTTGTTAAGATTTGCTAAAATATGTGGAATAAGAAAACTCATAGAGAATCAGTTAAGAAAGTGTTTTCAGACTTTTAAATGTTGTGCATAGCTTATTCCAATAGATTTTGCACTGATAGAAAGTAGTAAATAAATTAGTTGTATTGTGGACTATGAGTCAAAGAATTAAAAGAACATAAGCTCTTTAATTCCACTGCTAGTATCACTACATGGTAAAGTTAATTTACACCGAACTAAGCAACATTCAAGGGATCAATCTGGAGAATGTCTGTTGATTCTTGCTTACTAGCCGACTTGCATGAGTCCTTCAAGCTTGCCAAGCTTTGGCAGGCAAGAAGTAATACGTACTTCCAATAAGAAGTCAGTACTACATACCACCAGAGTTGTTATTAAAAGAAAAACAAAGTGCTTAGTAAGAATGCTGAGAGTGAGGGCATACTTTTATAATATTTATGGACAAAAGTTAGCTCTGACTTTTATATCCAAATAACCAATAGTTAACTCATAGTTAAATCAAATTCTAGCTATTCACATCAAAACTATCCTAGAAAAAGTATTAATGGAAATCTAAGGGATGATCAATCAGTCACTTTATATATCTGAAGAATTTTCCTCCACATGTAATGAAATTGCTGATTTTCCCATTCTGTAGCATTACTCTTCCCCGCCCCTCCACCTGAGCTCCAAGACCTGACACTAAGGGGCACCAGAGAACTGAACTGTTGCAGTTCAGATTCAGCATGAACCAGCTGCTGCAGACGTCTGCATCAAACCAACATCATAACTTATTTGTTGGCGGGGAGAAATGAGGATTTGGAAGAGATACAGAAGAGGAAACAACACATCAGTTTGATACATTCCCTGGTATAGAAAATCAGATCTGAGATGAAAGCAAAGGAATACAAATTGCAAGAATTACTTTGTAATTTCCCCATTATATTTTATTACTAAATGTCAGTTTACTGATCGTATATTTTCCAAACAAATGTGGAGGACACCAAATAAAATGCTACATAATACCATATATGTATAATTCCTATCAGAACGACTGTGAATTTAGCTAAACCTTGGGGAACTGTCAGTAGAGAAGTAATTTACACACACACACACACAGAGCCAGAGCCACTAACATCTTTATCAGTTCACTCTGTTTTGCATGGGGGTCTGAGTAAAATGTTGATCCTGCCAAATCCTGACACTTTTTGACCCCAGCCCTCCATATTCCACTACCTAAACAGAGAACAAGTTTAGCCACTCCTATTGTATGGGTCAGAGGGAAAAAAACAAACCAAATAAACGACAAAAAGACCTGACCCCAACATATACCAGAGCAACAGTATCATAGAAACCCAAATCCAGCACCTGTATCCTGGTGGATGCAGCCATTTTGGGGGCCCATCCCATAAATTCCAGTGCTTAAACAAGTTTAGCTGTTCCAACTCCAGGAGAATGGAAATCCAAATGCCAATGAATCCTGGTGGAATAGAACCACAAAATCATGACATCTGGAATCTGTTGGATCATACCTGTCTTTTTTTTTAACACTAACCTGCTCCTCCCCCTGCACAAATAGCAAGTTCAGCTACTCTTGTACCAAAATAAAAAAAAAGAAACAAAAAATCCAGACATCAACATATCCCAATGCAAAAATGCAGAGTTGACACCTGCATCCTAATGGATTCTGAATGTTTTTTGCCCCAAACCTCCAAATCATTAGAATTAAAGTACCAAACTGAAATATGTTAAGGTTGTCAGATTATGTGTTCTGACTGACTAGGAACTGTGATGTGGTCTGATTGACTGCTGTATAGTTTTTCTTTTAATTTTAATGTTCAGTAGTTTTAAATGAACTTCACTCAGATTTTAAGGCCCACTGGGGCCATTATGATGATCTATTCTGGGCCCCTTGCATAACACAGGCCAAAGAATTTCTCCATGAAACCCATAACTTCTGGTTGAGCTATAGAATATCTTTTAGAAAAATATCTAGTCTTGATTTAAGACCTCAAGTGATAGAAAATCCACCACCTCCCTAGGTAAGTTGTTCCTCTGATTAGTTATTGTCACTGTTAAAAATGTGCACTTTATTTCTAGCTTGCATTTGTCTAGTTTCCACTTCCAACCATTAGATCTTTTTATTCTCTTGGATACTAAATTAAAGAGCCACCTACTGTCATGAATCTCTTCTCTCTGTGGGTACTTGTAGATTGTGATAATAGATTTATAGACATATAGGGCTGAAAGGGACCTCAAAAGATCCCTCTTGTCCCCACTCTCCCTTCTCAGGCAAGACCAAGTATATCTAGTACACCTCTACCCCGATATAACGCTGTCCTCCGGAGCCAAAAAATCTTACTGCATTATAGATGAAACCATGTTATATTAAACTTGCTTTGATCTGTTAGAGTGTGCAGCCCTGCCCCCCTTTCCCCCCATCCCCCCGGAGCGCTGCTTTACCATGTTATATCGGGTTGCGTTATATCTGGGTAGAAGTGTATATTATAGTGTAGCTCTCATTTGCTAAGGAATAAATACATGACTGACTAAATAATGGGGAGGGATTACATTTTATGAAGTACAATGGGTACACTTAAAAAGATTAATCCTGTGTTAAGAGATCTTAGAAGTCTCACCAACATTCTCTATCTTTAAAATGAAGATGACCACCTCTAAAACTGAAATTCATTTTTAAGAGCATCCACTGTGAAAGGAAAGATAAATAAGACTACTGATGTATGTATCACAATAATCACATGACCAAAATTGAGATGAATTCTTGTAAATGAAGACTTGACTTTAATTGTATGAGTTGGTTGTTCAGTGCCAAAACCCTTGCCAGACATATTTTGTGGTACTGTTGCACCACAATATGTTAGGATTCTGATTATTTTAGCGGACTATTAGATGCTGCATATGTGCTACATCTAAATGGTATTCTGAAGGATATGCAGCCAAAAAAATAGCCAGATCCAGCAAGATATAAGTGCCAAATTAGAGTTGTGAAGTTCTTGGGCTGGGATGTTTAGGTGTCTAGTGGTTTTTTATTTTGTTTTTAGATTTTATTTTTGGGGTGGTTTTCGTGACTCATAGAGGCAAAAATTGTTCTCTGTTTTGATGGTACAATTTCAGGGTTTGGGGGGAAAATGGAGCAGGATCCAGATGCTGGATGCAAGTTTTTGTGTCACTATTACACTGAGGTGTATCAGGGTCAGGATTTTGAAGATACACGAGGCTAAACGGGTTCTTCATTTAGGCAGTGGAATTTGAGGTTCCAGATGGCAGTTGGGGTGTTCCGGTGCTATTGCTCTGTGGTGCTTTGGGGGTCTAGGAGTTATGTCAAGTGACATATGGATTGATAGACTTAGTTTTCATGTGGGCAGTGGAATATTGAGTAATGGGGGCCAAAATACCCTGGCATGATCCAGCTCTCACCTAGACTCTGACACTGTATCTGACTCGAGCCATTTGCTGGTTGAGATGACACGGGGCACACACAAACGACTCACCCAGAGACAGATCCCGCCAGCCATCACCCTGCGGGGAGGGGGTGGTTCGGGGGCCACAAAGGGAAGGAAGAAGGAGCCACTGGTGGGAGCAAAGGCAAGAGCCGTGGAAGCTGGAGCTTAGGACGTGGCGAAGCCAGGCGAGTGGCGCGGGCTGAAGAGGTGCGCTCCGGAAGCCCTCTGGTGGGGCCATGTGGTCCCCGGTGCCTTTCCCCACCTCCGTGGGCAGGCGGAGGAAAAGCAGCTGCCAATGCGCCAGGATAGAGCGAGCTCGGCGCGGGAGGAGATGACGCAAAAGACAGAGCTCCCCCCAAAAAAGTGCTTCTCCAGGACGAAGATGGCGGCAACTTAGCCCAGGGACCAAAGATGACTGTGGCCATCGGGAGGCAAAACCCAGGCAAGCCCGCCCCGCGTGCCGGGGGAGAACGCGCCCGGCAGCAGCAGCAGCCGCAGCAGCTCACTGTCACCAGCCGCCGCGGCAGCAGCCGCCGCCTCCTCCTCTTCAGCATCCTCAGCCGCGCTCCGGGAGCCCTGCAGCAGCGCCGCTCGGGCTAGAGCGCGGGGGGGGAGGGAGCGGGGAAGACGGAGACCGGGGTGCAGGCATCTGTGCCAGGGCTCTGGGCTCAGGAGGAGGAGAAGCAGCTCCGGCAGCGCTAGGAAGGAAGGAGGCAAGGCAGGCAGGGGAGCTGCTCTCCTCAAGCCGTCCGTCGGCAGCGGGGGAAGCGGCATGCAGCTGGCAGGGGGCAGCCGGCTTTTCTCAGGAGAGCGATGGAGATCTGCTATCTGACAATGCCTGGGTGAGAGGAGGGGAGGAAAAGAAGCAGCCAGCCAACCCCACCACCAGCCGCCACCACCACTGTCACCACCAGCACCACCACCACCACCACCTCCTCCTCTCTCTGCATTGTTGCTCGCATCTGCTCCGCCGTACTCTGTATTGGATGGATCTGTGGTGAGACCCAGCCGGATCCACCTGCAAAACCCAACAACATTTCAATAGGGAGAGGACGAAGAAGAAAAAGAAGAAGAAAGAAGAGGAAGAAGAGAGAGAGGGAGGGATAGTGGACGAGCGAAAGCGGGAGGGAGAGAGAAAGGAAGGCAAGAAAATCCCCCCCCAATCTTTTAAGTCAATGCATATTGTGGTGACACTGGCAACGGAGCCCTCACGGTGGAGTCGGCCAGGGCTGTGCGTTCCCAAAATATGACCAGGGGTGCTTGGATGTGCAGTCGGCAGTACGATGACGGCCTAAAAATTTGCTTTGCACCCCGGGAGAACGAGAAACCCTTCACTGATTCAGAGAGGGCTCAGAAATGGCGACTGTCCCTGGCATCGCTCTTGTTTTTCACAGTCCTGCTCTCTGATCACTTGTGGTTCTGTGCCGAAGCCAAACTCACCAGGACCAGAGACAAGGAGCAGCAGCAGCAGCAGCCCGAGCATCCGGAGCGGGAGCTACTCTCTAGCATGGGGGAGCCCTCGCCTGCAGCACAGGCGGCCCATAGACTCCTCTCCTCCTCATTACCCACCTTGCCTCCCTCCCCCAGCAGCTGCAGCAGCGGTGGCAGCAGCAACAATAATAACAATAACAACAACAACAAAGCTATTTTTCTAGGGAACTCTACCAAACCTTTTTGGCGCCTGGAGACGTGTTACCCGCAGAGCTCCGCATCTGGCCAGTGTTTCAGCGTGGAGGATGCGGACTACGTGTGCCGGAGGAGATGGAGCCGGGAGCAGCAGGTGACGGGGAATCATCCGACTCCGAGCTGGAACTTCACGGATTTTTACCTTTCCTTTTGTAATTCCTACACCCTTTGGGAGTTGTTCACCGGGTTGTCCAATCCGGACACTTTGAACTGCAGTCTGGATGTGGTGCTGGAGGGGGAAGGCTCCTGCAGCCAGTGCGTCCAGGCTTACCAGCGCTACGACCAGCACGCTCAGGAGAAATACGAAGAGTTTGAGGTTATGCTCCAGAAATATTTACAATCGGATGAATACTCGGTGAATTCGTGTCCTGAGGATTGTAAGGTAGGAGCCCTGCTGTGTTTTATGCTCTCTTTCATTGATGGGCCGGCTGGTTGCCTTCCTTTTTCTTTTGGTGGTGTTTTTAGTTCGGGTGCTGATGGCTTTAATTATTCGGGAGGAATTGTCTCTTCTAGTGGAAACTGACAAGGGAGCCTTATTTACGCATTGCTTGCAAGGAAAAGAAGAGTGATCCTTGGTCCGCTGGGAGTGCAGAGCTGGATTTCCCCTACTCATGAATATGCGATTGGCTCAAACTCGGCTGCCTACTTCCACAGGGCTTGCATGCGGCTTGACAGAGAGGCAGGGGTAGGGGCTGCATGCCAATTAGCAGGACCTAGTACGGCAGTGGGTTGTGAGTGGGCTGCCTCTGGTTGTTGACGATCTGGAGTGGACGTGGGAAGTTGGTTGTTCCGCAGGATCAGCGGCGTGGTTGCTTGGCGTTTGTGTAGGCACTCGGTAGCAAAAAAGTGTCTGTTTCGGTGCGCACCGGGGGAACTTTCTGATTGCTGTGTAAGCGACGTGACTCTGTCTTAACTTTCAACCAGTTACTGATTGTCTTAGGCTTTTGTGTTGAATCTCAGTGAAGTCAATTGATGACTTATGTCCAGTCTTAGCTGACTTGCAAGTCGTCTTGTCTTAGAGCTTCCTTCCAGAAGCAAGATGCTGTCCAGAATCTCTGAAGGACAAATGTTTCGGTGTCTTGGCATAGAATTATGAATACTGATGTGTTGTTCTCTTTAACATGTGCAATTGTGATGGGATTCCGGAGGAATCAAGAAGGAGCATTTCCTAATGTACAAACAGAGATTGTGGCAATGCAATCATGTGTAAAAAGGAAGACGTTCCAGGTGATCATCTATGTGTGCGTATATGTCTGTGTCTGAATTCTGCTCTACACAATCTGTGGAGTGGAGAAGAGCTCAAGGACTAGAGTGGCTGTAAACAGATACTGCAGTGACCTTTACTAGGGAAGTAATGATGACAGAATTTCAATAAACCTAATCGTTATTCTTTACGTATCCCCCATGCTTATTCAGAGCGATCCAAAGAGATTATTTTTCTTCATAAGCAAACAGTGTCCCACGTTGGCTCTGCGGTAGCTGTCTCTCCACTTTGCACAAGACTAGTTGGCCCAGCTGTCAAGGCGGGAAAGCTCAGTGAAAGGGGCTGTGCTTGGTGCTTAAAATACAAAGTCTGTTTTTTTTAAAATATTTTTTTGAACAGCCAAACAATCTACATGGCTTCTGCTCTGAACTGGCTTACCTGAATTTTCTTGATTATCTACTGCATTGGTACCTTAACAAATCCAAACCAAATCCTGCTTTAGAAATCTGAACCAGCTGAGCACAGCAGCACAAACAAATTACCTATCTGAACGGAAGGCTTTTCTGGTGATCATATTTAACAAGAGAACCTGATCCCACACCCCTTAGTGCCTTTTTAACTTTAACAGGGCCTTCTGGTTTCCTTTGATGATTGCGGTATATGCCTCACAGAATCCCATCATGCTGAATATGGGCAGTACTAATAAATGTAGCTTATGTATACTGCCTCAAAGGACAAACATGTGCATGTCCAACAGCCCAATAACGTCATCTCGTTACGTGAATAAAACCTGATGTTATCAGCAAGAAAAATATGTCAGTAGAGTTTGTATCATTAAGTTCAATAGGAATGAAAGCAACTCACAAAGCAATTTTGAACCTGCATTTCCTGGATTATTTAACTGTATGTGTATATGTAAACATGCACCACAGGCATTTTATACTTACATTACAGCGTAAATATCTTTTATCTCGATATTGGCTGATTTGGAGGCAATAGAAAATTTTGTTCAAAAGTTATCCTGCTAAGGGCCAAAAGTGTGAGGGCATCATTGCCGTTTCAGTAACTCCTTCACCTGGAAATTGATCTCCTGCCTTGTCCTGCCAAACGATCAATATTTACATTCTTAACATGATGTTTTAAATCATAGGCTGGTTTGACTGGACTTTTTCACCACCCCATTAACAGTTGCTTTACCAGATATCAGATCATGTGAGAAAGGAGAAATTGCACAGAATACTAATTATGCAATACTGTATATTATTTCTTTTTTTTCCCAGTGGGGGTTGATGTGAATAAATGTTCTGAATGAGTCTTCGGAAGAGAAAAAAATTACACCAGTTATATTTTTTTTAAAAAATATAGAAAATATGCCTACTTGTACCTTTCAGCAAGAAAAAAGGAAAGAAGGGGCAAAATGAAATACAGAACAAATTACTAATTTGGGTTGGGGTTGCATGAACCAGACCTGCCTGCCAGTGCTATTCTACTGTGTATTGAGAATTTGTCCAGCCAATCTATGTGACAAAGTGAAGGCAAAACAAGAACAAAAATGCTAGTAGTATTGTTCCTTTTGGAAGATATGACAAAGAACTGATCTGGTCAACTATGGTTTTTATGTGTGATAATTAATGATCAGATGCAAAGCCCTATTCCTGTTACACTGGCTCTTTTCTAAAAGAGTTGCTGTCCGAGGTGCTGAAAGACAGAGCACAATGCTTACTGCTCATATAGTATGAAAACATTGGAGATATATAACTATATTACATGTTCTCTCCCTGAATTTATGTGTCCACATCTTTTAGGGAATTTTCAAATCTTATATATCACTGTGTGAAATCCAATCATTTGGCAGTCTTAAGCAGTCTAGCACTGCATATGATGTATAGTAAGGTGATTTTGTGTACTGTATACTCAATTGTATGTACATGCAACTATAAAGTCCTAGGCTTTGTTGTTGTTTTAAGAAAAATGCTCCATCTTGGGGAAATGACCCATTTAAAAACAAAATAAATTGAAAATTCCACTTTACTATCTTGTTTTGTTCTTTATAAATACTTGATTTATTAAACTAAAATAGGAAACAGCTTTGCTAATGTACTCAAAGCTGTGATAATGTCTAGATGATATTTAAGAATTATGTTAAAGGATCAACATCTAACATCTGATGGCCAAACAGAAATTTGACATCTAATCAGATATATTTGTTTTACTCCATTTGACTGATTAATGTGGTGTACTGCTTTTTACTGTGTATTAAAAGATAATATGAAAAATAATGAATTTATTCAATAGTCATGTATATAAAGACAGGTCAGAAGTGAAATAAGAAAACCTATTAAAGAAATCTATTTGCATTTAAGAAAGTTTTAGTATTCTGGGAGAGTAGCTACATTGTGGAGGAGAAGAGAGTATTTCATCCAGTTAACAATGTTTAGTTGATTACAAAATCAGGAAGTTACTATGAATACCACTCACTGTAACATTTATATTCTACTGGACCCTCTACTCTTCCTTACCCCAGCAACCTCAAGAAACAGTTGATTCAGAGGTTAATAAGTGCAATTATGACATTACTTGTTCTCTCATGCAAATTATTTTACCTTTCAGTAATTATCATATAAATCACAATTAGCAATTATTGCATAGTTTTTTACTGTATCATTCTGAAATAGTGACTTTATATTTTCATCTTTTTACCTAAAAGTAAGATTTTTATGAGTTATTGGACTTTCTTCTCTAAATGATCTAAGATTCATTGAATGTCTAGTAGTTTCTGGGGTTTGTTTTAGTCATGTTTTGTATTATGGCAATACGTTTGCAGTCAGAAATTGTTTGAGTTAGTATAAATTCACTTTTAGATATTATGTGAAGCTGAATTTCATATTTAGGCTCCCAGATCATCAAAATAAAAGCATATTAATTAAGTAAAAAGAAATTTCTTCCTCTAACATCAGTAGATCTTGCTTTTAAATGTTACACATATCTGTGTATTTACATTTGATGCAGATTAGAGTAGTTGCTTTAAATTCTCAAGGTTCAGATACTTATGTTTGACAATGCCACATAAACTACATACACAATGTATACTAGTTGGGGTTTAGATTGAGCTTTTCTGTGGACTTGTTTCTGTTTTACAAACACTAGTTATTGTTGTCTCACTGTAATTCTATTCTGGTTTCAAAAGTTATTGATCAACTTGCATAAATCTGGTGTCTCCGAACATTTTTTTGTTTGTTTTGATAATCACACATACTAGGAATGTACAAAACAAGAAGTACAACAAAGGAAAAAAAATGTATTTTAATGCATTTAAATATTGGGGCAGATTCTTAGTTGATGCAAATTAGTGTCGCTCCACTGACTTTAATAGAGTTATGCTGAGTTACAACGGTTGAGAATCTGAACCATTATCTATTTTAAACTTTGATTTTTACAACAAAAATTGCTTTTGTTCTGTAAAATTAAGAAACATTTTGAACTAATGTTTACATCTGGTGAAATTATAGTAATTGTGATTGATAATATTCATATATTCTTGCTAACCAGTGTGACAGACCCAGGCCACTGGGGTTCAGGAATCTGGTAGAGGGCAAATATACTGGTCACTGGATGAGTAGTTTTCTGTTCCCTGAGTGACCAGAGCAGGGGCTGCTCTAGAGTAATCAGGAAACTGCTAGAACCAATTAAGACAGACAGGCTGATTAGAACACCTGCAGCCAGTCAAGGCAGGCTAATGAGGGCACCTGGGTTTAAAAAGGAGCTCAGTCCAGTCAGGTGAGGAGGAGTCAGAGGAGAGGAAGTGTGTGTGAGGAGCTGGGAGCAAGAGGCAAAGGGCTGAGAGTGAAGAGGTGTGCTGCTGAGGATTAGGATACACAGTGTTATCAGACACCAGGAGGAAGGTCTCTTATGTGTAGGATAAAAAGGTGTTTGGAGGAGATCGGGGAAGTAGCCCCAGGAGTTGTATTGTCGTGCAGCTGGTTAAAAGATGGCATAAGTCCGCGCACCAGGGCCCTGGGCTGGAACCCGGAGTAGAGGGCGGGCCTGGGTTCCCCCCAAACCTCCCAACTTCTGATCAGACACAGGAGGAGTTGATCCAGATTGTGGGGAAGATCACTGAGGTGAGCAAATCTGCCAATAAGCGCAGGACCCACTAACGTAGAGGAGGAACTTTGTCACACCAGGAATAACTGATACTATATATAAATGGTATTGGGTTGATGTTAGAAGACTCAGTTCCTAATAATGAGTTGTCAGCTTTCTGTCAGGGGAAATACTCAAGTTCTTATTCTTAAGTCAGAAGTCTATTGCTTTTCTGGAATAGAGGAAGATTCTGGCTTCTTCTGCGTCTTAACTGGGTCAAAGCAATAAGTAGGCCATACAAATGTAAAGGTTTTTTAAATGCTGGTTTTGGAGACATAGAATACTTTCCGTATGGAAAGCATTTAAGCTGGAGAATATTCTTTGCAGACACATTTATTAATGCTTGTAGTTACTGAACAAAACAGCTAGCATCTCGGAGACAATTATTTTACTGTAAGAAACTAAAGTGTTTGAAATAAGAACTTACTGCCCTTTGTCAATATTAGTTTAAATACTGCAATGTGTAATTAATGTATTTTTATAAATTATCAGAATAACATCCTATTATTCTCTTTTAATGCTAGGATACCAGAGTAGAAATACTAGAAGATATGCCAATATTTTTACTTTTTTTGTTAAAGAAAATGGGTCAATTCCTGCTGGAAAATCTGTCACCTAACATCAATGAGATGACTGAGCAAGGGTAGGCTTGGGCCCACAACTCTAAAACTATTTTGTGCATTACAGTTCTTCATTGCTAAGCTCTCCATTGAAATTGGTTTAAGGAAATTGTCATGGCAGCTTCAATATATTTCTTCAGTCTGAGCCTTATCCAAAGTCCAAATCAGTGGCAGTACTTCCATTACTATAATGGGCTTTGGATCAGGCCCTAGATATCCTATAGGATGATACATAAAACAAATACATGATAAAGATTAAATAATATTTAGTCAGTTCAGATTTGCAATTTTAAGTCTACACTGCTAGCAAATTTGTAAAAATAGTTGAATTCTAATGCTACTTAGTTAAAAAATATGGGTTCCTGAGTATTATTATTATCATAAGTATTCAGTTGATCAGTGAATATAGCTGGTATACTTCTACACCTGGTTTTTATTTGATCACTGTGTTCAACTCTTATTAAGTAAGAGGTTACTCTGGAGCATTTTAAAATAATTAAAATTGCATTATTTCTCATTTAATTGGAAATATCATGGTTTGTATGAACCATGAGTTTACTGTCGTACTTTTTTTTTTTCTAAACAGAAGTTGCACTTTAATCGGATTTTGGTTTAACCTCTTAGTTAAGTAGGCAGAGAAGAACAGATGAGAAATTTGAAACTAAATTTCAGATGATGAGAACCTTTCTGTTGCAAAGGTCAAATAGACCAGTATTTGACACAAAGCTACTTAGGAGTTCTGGTCACACAGCAATATTTGAAATTTAATACATTGGGGAGTGATTCTTAAAATTAATCACTAAGAGTGAAGTCTTATGATTTGGCACTGGTGGACAGTGTCTAGTATGAAAGGCAATGGTAAAAATTGAATTACAAAGCTGATATTTAAAAAAACCTCTGGAAATGTAGTGTTTATTTTTAAAACTTCTTTGAATATGAATAACATATATTATATTGTAGGAAATTATGATCAGTTTTTTGTTCTGAAGTAAAATTATTTTCATGTGTACAGTTTAAAATACATCATGTAATTTGGATAACTGCACAAACTGATGTTTGTGCATTTTTTTTTGCTGAACTGAATGTAAAAAGTTAAACCAACAGTGTAATTTCCCCCCCTGAAAATTAGTTTGTAGATTTGACATGTGGCAGAACTCAATACCTCTATTATAGTCCATTATGGCTTTATTGTAATTAAGGGCCTGATCCTCACTCCATTTAAGTCAAGGGCAACACTCCCATTTGCATCAGTGAGTTTTGGACTGATCCCTAATCTCTCAATTCAACAATCTACTTAAATGCATGCCCAATCTTAAGTACATAACTAGTGCCAATCAAGTCAATAAGATTATTCGCATGCTTAAACTTAAGTATTTACTCAAGTGCTTTGCTGTTCCAGGGCCAGAGTGCTCAGTAGCTTGTCGGATCAACCCCTTAAAGATCAAATTTCTCATGACCATAAATCTATCCTAAAGACTGGATTAGTGTCAGCTGCCATTGCACATGTGGGGATGTTAGAGTCGTATAGAATATGTTCATGCTGTGTTTAAAAACTTGGGGCAATAAGTCTCAGAGCCTGGGCCTAAAAACTTGGGCTCACAGGGGCTTGTGTCAGTGATGAGCTGCCAAAATCTTAACAACCAGTTCCTCACCGGGTCCGGTTCCCCATCTGACCCCCACCCACGTCTTGCCCCTGACTGCCCCCCTCAGAACCCACGACCCATCAACCCCCCCTGCTTCTTGTCCCCTGACCACTACCCCTGAGACCCCCCCAACCTAACTGCCCCCCATGACCTCAACCCAACTCGCCCCACTCCCTGTTCCCTGACTGCCCAACACCTTCCACCACCACCCCAACAGATCCCCGGAACTCATGCCTACCCAACCCCCACTCCATTCCCCATCCCCTGACCGCCCCCCCAGAACCTCTGCCCCCTCCAACCCCTCCTCCAGGCCCGGCCCCCTTACCATGCTGCTCAGGGCAGCATCCATGGATGCCGCGCGGCCGCTGGAGCTCGCCTCCCCGCCCATGCCGCTCAAAGTGGCAGAAGCTGCCAAGCTGCCCAGAGCACTGACTCTGGCAGCCCGGTGCGCTGTGGCTCTCCGAGGGTGGGGAAGCAGAAGAGGGGCTGGGGGACCCTCCTCAGCTGGGAGCTAAAGCGGGCCAGACAGGATGTCCAGCGGGCCGGATGTGTCCTGCGGACCGGAGTTTGCCCACCCGCCTGCCCCTTTAACAGCCGGTTCTACGCCGGCTTCTAAATTTAACAACTGGTTCTTGCGAACCGATGGGAACCGGCTCCAGTTCACCACTGGTTTGTGTTATGGTACTAAAAACAACAGTGTAACTGTTTGTGCCCAGACTGGAGCTTGGAATCTGAAACCCTCACTCCTCCCTGGGCTTCAGCGCCTGGACTTCAGCCTGAGCCCAAATGTCTACATAGCTGTTTTTAGCACCATAGCATGAGCCAAGTCTGTAGGCCCATGCTCTGAGGCTAGGTTTTAAAACACAGCATAGACATACACATAGTGGTAGGTTTCATTGCTCTGCCTTCAAGCCTCCATTACACACTGGTTCATTTGGATATACCTTGTACAGTTTGCAGATGACGCAGAAGACTCCTTTCTTCATCCCCCTTTCCTACTAGCGAAGAGTCATCAGAAAGTTGAATACAGTTCTGTCATTTATAATGCCTGAAGATCACTTGGTCTTTACTCGATCTTTTGTCTCAAGAAACTCACACTGAGATTCGTGCATGTTTTGCTTCATTCTTGCCTGAGTAAGGATTGCCTAAAAGGGTAAAGACAACACACAAATTGTATTCTTTAGTATCACTAAAACACCTCAGAAAACAAAAAATGACAGCAGTGTTAAAATTAGGCTTGTGGAATGTTGTGTTGAAATGCTAATTCCAATGCAGATTGAGTGGGTTTGGTTATGCATGCTGGTCTTTGGTGCTGTCTTGCACCAGCATGGACATATCACTAGGTTCATGGGACCTGCACACAGTCTCATGGGAAAATGTGCGAGGAGAGCAATCTGTGTTTTAGAGATGTGAATGGGAGTAAATGTATTAGGTTATGTGATTATATCAGTGTTAAATGGGATGAGAATGGTCTAGCTTTTTTGGGGGGGAGGAGGGCAGACTGTGCAATAGTATTTGTGTCTGACTCTCGCAAAAGCAAATCTTGTGAGAACAGGGTGTAAAAGAATGGTGGTCTGGTTGTTTCCCTCCTTATAAGATATTCTGATGGGTGTGTGTGTGTGTCTGAGAGAGAGAGGGGGAGGTGGATGGATTCCAACAGCTTTAATCATCTTCTTCTGTCAGACCATGCAAGAGGGGAACTCCAAGCCCAGCTATAATCCCCTACAACCCTCTTCACTCAGTATACACAGCTCTGCTCCCTGTGTATACTCAGAAACACAACTGCTTGTTTTAGTGAATAACATATGGTTTCACTACATTTTAGTCTTGTAAACACAGTAGAGCCATCATAGCTGAGAAAGCAAGTTAGCTTTACCCTGTTAAATTCCAATTATAGGGTCAGGTTGACTGCTTGAAAGCAAGTAAAGGCAATGGAGTTGCACTGCTGTCACTGAGGCATGTTTTAGCCTTCAAAAACCCTGTTTTTTCATGATGAAGATGTGTGAGATGGAAGGAACGCAGCTTGACTTTTGGAATTCTGGTTGAGCTACTTGTAAGCGCAGCATGTGATATGTGGAAGTCCTGGATCATTCCTGTGACATCTGCACTTGGAAGGGTCTCCCCAAGTACGTTCCCCAGCTCATGGCCAAATTTGGGTTCAGCTCTCTGTGGGTGTCTGGACTGTGGGAAGGGTGAAGATTGGGTGAGCAAGAGAAGATGTGGGCAGGCCAGGAGTGAAGCTGTAGGTGTGTGTGTGGAGGAGGGGAAGGGGGCGAATGCACATTATCTGTCCTTACAGTCTCACAGAGATGTTTTGGAAAAGAAAATATATTATTAGTATTATCATTTGTGCTAAGCTCCATCTTCAGAAGTTTCAGGGACAACTGCAGCTGGAAGAAACCTTGGTAGCCTAGGCCCAAAGAAACTACACTGCCAAGGAGCCAGAAATGGGGGCAAGCAGGTGTCAGTGACACAGTTCAAGAACTTCACATGAATATCATGGCCTCCTGAACGTCCTTGAGGATCTGTCTTTTTTCAGGATGCTGCAGGATGGGTCAAATCTCCCCCCATCCCTGGTAGGATAATGCAGAAAGAGATTCTTATGGGGATTTCTTCCCTGTGATGGTAAAACCTAGGAGATGGGATGATCTGAACTGAACTTATTAACAGGAAATATACATGGGATGAGATTTCCAAAAGTGCTGTGCTCTTTTTGAAGTCAACGAGAGGTTTTCCATTGTCATTAATGGGATCATAGCTAGGGCAAAGTGCCACTTTTGAATGAAGTATTGAATTTTTCAGATGTATCTAGTGCAACATTTAAAGAAGCAGCAATTTTAAAATGGGTTATTTTAGTATTGCTTGAATACAAGATGTTCTGTGGTCTTCAGGCAAATCAGAAGCATTTTCTCAGGGAATGTGTGTAATTCCAGTAGTTATAAAAATATCTTGAATGAGTCCTGAATGTGTGTTTAATTCTGGGTGGTCATTACTTCTGCACAGTTGATCATTAGTTGATTTTATTTGCCTGAGTACAACATGCAGATGCCACTGACAGCCTGGCCAGTGGGTGGCTGAAGGAAATAAAAAAAAACTGGATGGGTACCTTGAAAGGTCACTGAGTCTAGCCTCCTGCCTTCACTAGCAGGACTAAGTACTGCTTTTGCCCCAGATACCTAAGTACCCCCCCTCAAGGATTGAGCTCACAATAGCTGGGTTTGGCAAACCACTGAGCTATCCCTCCCCTTGCCTAAAGCAGCACGGACAACATGTTGTGATTGGTGTTCTCTTTGTCAGGGCTGATGGAGCTATTGACCAAGGTGACAAGGTGACAACATGCAGATGGAATCTAGAGCATGTCAAGCTACTTCATCTTTGTGGAGCATTGTCATTGCAGTGAGTCCTTTCATTACATGTTCAACATATTAGCAATCAAAACCATAACGAAATTTCTCATGAAAGTAAAGAAAAAAATAGTCTGTGATAAGTAGCTGATAATGTTTCTCACTTTGTCAGTCATCCTTTTAGGAAACAAACAGACATGTTTTAGAATTTATTGTGCATTTCTGATAATTTTTCTACTTCGGTTAAGATGCTTTTTATTTGTCAAGAGTTACACTTATGGGAGATACTAACCCTTTTCATCACATTTAAATTTGTATCATTATGCATCCACTTAGGAATATAGTTTTGATTTAAAGTTTTATTATATAAGGAAGATTTTGAAGAACTCTAATATGTATTAAAGCAAATTAGAAAAGTTAATTATATTATCTCTCAGATTAACATGCTACAGTAATTGAGTTCTAAATTCTAAATCATGAACAACCAACGTTTCTAAATGTGTTATTACAAATTATCTTCATTAGGTGAGAACCCTTCCGGGGTATATCAATATATTTATGCAAGTAAGAGCTTAGAAATTACTGGGTTTTGCTTTAAAGTAAAGTTTAGTTTGTAACAACAACAAAAAAAGAAAAAACAAAGTAAATGGAGGATTATTTTCAAATGTCACATTCTGGCTTTTATTGTATATTACTGTAGAATAGATACCACACGTAAATGAATCCTGAAAATTTACTCAACAAAAAGTGAATGGAAGTCACACCTGAGTACCCTTAACATTTTTATCATATATGATGTTTGTTCAGAATAGGCTTTTATACAGAAATGAGTTGTGAATAATAGGAACACCTTATTTAGTCACAGCTGCAATAAAAGTGCTTCTATACTGAGAGACTTATAACTGAGCTGTAAAAGGAAATCCCTCCAGTCTGAAACTTGGCGTAGAAGCACTCAGTCTAGGAGTAGAATTCTTTACAATATATAAATTAAAATAGCTCTTTCATGTTCAAGATACCAGAGCAGAAAAAGAAACAGAATTAGGCCTATGTGAATTAAAACTCCAAAATGTGAAATGCCGAGGATAAATTTGATTCAGATTACTGAATTTGCTCTATGAACCTTACTAGAAAAGGGGAAACACAAAATGATGTTGAAAACGCCCGTTTCCTGTATTAGACTGATTATATTAATTTGCTGTTGATGTCAGACTAATGCTGTTTCTATTCTTTGTTGCTGTGTTTGGTCTTGATCCCATTCTCCTGTTCTATTGATTTTTCAGACATACCATGGCAAAATAGGATGCATCTAATTTGTTAAACCTATAAAGGGAAAAATTACTGAGAGACAGCTCAACAGAATTAATTTGCCTCTTCCAAATAACAGTATAGGTCATTCACCAGTGTTGTAAGGGCTGATATTAGTTAATACAGAGCAACTCCATCAACTTCTAGATTTACACCGGTGCATCTGAGTTCAGAATCTAATAGAGCTGGTTGGAAAATAGAATTTCTGTTCCTTGGGAAATTGCAATATTTCAAAATTTGTTTTCATGCTGAATGGGAATGAAAAGGAAAAGTTTGAAATTACACACAGAAGGGAAATCCTGAAATTTTTTGATTCAGAAACATTGAAATATGTAAAGTCAAAACATTTTGTTTCAATATCATCAAAAAGTTTTATTCTGATAATGGTAAAACATTATAATGTAATATAAATTAAACTATATTATTTTAAATTTAATATGCACTATTACAATTGATATAATATAAAAACAAAAATAATCGCAATTATTAGTAAAAACAAAACATTTTTATCTTATTGAAATGTTTCAACATCATTAGAATAATAAATGATTCATTTAAACTTTTTCTCATAAAAAATTTCATAATGTTGCGGTAAACTGCATTTTCAGATGGAAAATGGTTCAAAATGTCACCAGTTTTAATAAATAGTATTGGAATATGATTGGCAGATCAGACTCACAGGGTTGTCAATATTTCAGATAATGAATGATCGGGGAAGTGTTTTCTTATGCAGGCAAAACAAAATAAAGTCATGATGTGTTAACTGATCCAATTGCAATAGACATGGGTTAACTTATGAACACTTTTTCCTAATAAAACATCAGACAAGACAATTTTCTGGTACATTTTAATCTGTTTTTTAGATAGATGGCTCAAGTTATGACAAAAAATATTTAAGACTATCTATCATTGAGGGCTGATTCTGTCTTACTGGCTCATTTAAGCAGAGCTTGTATACACAATAGAAAGGCAACATTTTAAACATTAATTCCCTGATAAATAAATGAGTTGTGGTGGAGTTAAAATGGAGGATATGTCAGTAACCTAAAGGTAAAATCCTTACAAGAAAGTTTCAGATAGCAATATCTTTGTGAGGAGAGGAGTCAGGAAAAGTCAAAGTTCAGAGGATTCTTACATGAAACACAAACTTTGCAAGTATTAAAATTGCAGCTAAGGAATCAAAACAACCTTATCTCTGCCCCCTTGACTATTTCAATTCCCTTCTTTATTCCTTTTATAGATATTTTGTATTGTGCAATTTTATTTGAACCAATGACTTTTTCTAAAGACTTTAAGAAGTCCCCAGCTATTTTACTTATACAGCTTGCAGGTGGAGTGGTAAAAATATGCAGTACAGATCACTGGTTTATAAATGAGGCTTGGATCATTGGTTGGCATATGAAATTATAAGGCCAGATCATATAAAGTGCTGCATACCTTTAGTACTTAACAGAACAGGGCCCATTAATGGGGACTCAGGAACAATTACTCTCAATATGCTATTTACCTAACTAGGAATTTGTAAATAAGATTTTTCTTTTCCATTTAGAGTATGTAGGATGTAAAAGAAGCCTTGAATTGAGACAAGCGTGATTAAGAACAAGACCTTCTGGTTGTTGTGGTACCCAAGGAAAGTGAAGTTCTTTATTAGGGATGGATAAGCTGAGTTTTTTGGGGGCAGCTTTAAACGGGAGGAGTTAAGTTAGTTTGGATACCTCAAGTGTGAATTTTAATACTTTCAGATGTTTGGGCTTAAACTGAATTTGGAATTTTCCTGCTTCCTCGGGTTTTTTTTTTAATAATTAAAAATTTCTTCTAAGAATTTTCAGCCTTAAATTGCCAAATGTATCCTGTGACTCTTAACCTCACATTAATGAATTTTTTGGTCTAAAATTTCTTCGTTTTCCATAGAGTCCTAAGATGATACTGAGCAAAGAATGGAGCTTTGGGCTGGAGAAGGGTGGAGAGTGGAAAAGGAAAGATGTGGCATTCTCTCTTTCCTTTAGAATTCTTGAAGTCTGTAGAGGATATTCATGCCTCTTGCAGTTCCTAGGAGACATCTAGAACTCCCTGTGAACCTTATTAGCTCACCACAAAGGGTCCCAGTTCCCTTCTCCTCACAAATTCAAGAGCCTTTCAGACCCCACCACTCTACATTGCTTGCAAGTGTCAGGAGGCATGTTGGGACTCCCAATCTCCTCCTCACACAAGCCTTAATGTAAGCTGTACAGTTAAAATGTCACAATTTCACGCCACACATAGTGTAATCTATACACAGAGGTACACATGCCACACAAAACCTGAGTGCATGGGCTTTATGTAGGGAATTACTCAGGTATTGAAGAGAATGGGAGAATCTACTCCCAACCTTCACGCAATATCCAAATCAGCTCAGCAGCTTCTTTAGGGCTTCTACAACCCCATGGGCTGCAGTTCTTTCAGTCTGCTCCAAGTCTCCTTCTGCTGGGCCTATATGGAGGTAGGACACAGCAGAGGCTTGGATTCCTTCTACATATCTTCTTGGCAGCTGCCAATCCTCCATGCAGCAGAACCACAGCAGTTATGCTGCACAGAGGGCCTTCTGTGGTGCCTGTACTGTCGTGTGAATTTCACCTGCAGAGAGCACAACATGGAGTCACACTTTCCCAGTATTTGAACATCACCAAATAGAGTTTTCAATCTACAGATAAATTAAGTTTAGGAAGTCGCTGCTCTGAACTTTAGGACTACAGAAAATATCAAAGTAACAGTGGAAACAGAGCTTATATTGAGAAAAATAAATGAACAAGAATATAAGATGTCTGATCTTCTTCCGTAAAATACTCCCATACCTTCCTCCTTATTTTCTTGTCTTCTTACTAAGAGAAAGGATTATAGGGCACTGCTCAATTCTAGATGGCTAAGGAGCTGATAACCAGATACCAAGGAAAACCTAAGTGATTTATTTTCTTTTTAAAATGATACCATTTTCAACTTATTCGTGAAGATTTCAGTTTACTTAGATTTTCAGCAGACAGGACAACACTGTAGCTATGGCTATAGATTAAGTCCTATTTCTTCACAGAGGACTTCAGGGATTAAAGAAATACTGCTTTAAAACTTGGGAAGGGTCTAAAACACTGAAACATTGTTATTGCAAGCTGCAGTATTTTGAATAATTCTTGTAGACTATCGCATATTGAATTTTTTAATAATGGAAACTTAAAATGCTACTTCATTTGAACATTAAGAACTTATATAAATTCTCTTTGGCAGTTGCAGGATTAAAAAAAAATAAACATCAGTGAAATATACCTTGTCTAGAAATAGTCTTAAATAAGCTTGTGATGTTGCACTCTGTAATGTTTTATGGAAATTTGCTTATGAGTGTGTCATAGAAGATTAGGGTTGGACAGGACCTCAGAAGGTCATCTAGTCCAACCCCCTGCTTAAAGCAGGACCAGTTCTCAGACAGATATTTACCCCAGTGCCCTAAATGGGCCCCCTCAAGGATTGAACTTACAACCCTAGGTGTAGCAGGCCAATGCTCAAACCACTGAGCTATCCCTCCCCTAATATGTTGTAAATATGATGTAACTGAAATATACTTTATACAAAAGGTCTCTTGTAAGGTATCATTACAAAGCTTATAATCTATTGAGTGTCTTCATCCTACCTGTATGTATGTATCATTCTTGTACCTGAAGCTAGAAATATAAAGTATAACTCTGAGGTCCTATTGTAATTCTACAAACTGTAGGCCATTGATGATGGTTTAGAATCTTAATGACTCCCATTGACTAGGACAATTAGTTGTAAATGGCTCTGTTTACTTGCAAGCCTTCCTGTGTTTGTGTAAGTTGGCCCAGGAAGAATGATGGAATGCATCTTAAACCTGGTGCTTTTCCATTTAGAAGGAGGGGTGGGGATCTAGAGAGACAAAAGATTCCCACCTTGTGCCAAAACTATTAAAGGGGGTGGAAGAGAACAAAAGAGGTCCCAATCATGAGAAAGCCCCAGCTTTTCACCTAAGATGCCTACTGGAACTAACAAGGATTTACTAGGAAAAGGATTGGGCCCGGACTAGGAAGGAGTCTAGTCTTTGAAAGAAGCTTATTGGAACATCTCTGAGGGTGAGATTTACCTGTAAACTGTTTCTTAATGTATTAGGCTTAGACTTGCGTGTTTTGTTTCATTTTGCATGGTAACTTACTTTGTTCTGTCTGTTATTACTTGAAACCACTTAAACCCTACTTTTTATACTAAATAAAATCACTTTTGTTTATTGGTTAACCCAGAGTAAGCGATTAATATCTGGGGGAGCAAACAGCTGTGCAGATCTCTCTATCAGTGTTATAGAGGATGGACAATTTATGAGTTTATGGATTTATTTGGGGTTTGGATCCTATTGGAAATTGGGTGTCTGGGTGCTGGAGACAGGTGACCTGCTGAGCAGTTTTTGGTTAAAGTCTGCAACTTTGGGGGCATGGACCAGACCTGGGTCTGTTGCAGCAGGTTAGCACATCTGGCGCAACAAGGCAGGGTTGAGTCCAAGCTGGCAGGGAAAATGGGCTCAGAGGTAACTTCAGCACATCAAGTGAAAGTCCAAAGGGAGTCTCTGTGACCGAACCCATCACAAAGCTTACCACACATTTTGGAAGAATAATGGGTTATTTGTACTCCTCTTCCTAGAAATTAAGACAACAAACTCTCAATTGTATAGACATTCCAGAGTATCTAGTGGGTTAAACTTTTTAATCCTTAGTAGTGGCTGAAAAGTTTTCTTACCTTGGCCACACTGGTGACTTGACTTAGGGACAAAATAAGACAGGAAAAGTGATCTATTGGCTTAATAAAAAGAGAGAAACAAATCATTTGTTGAAGTGATATCAGCATGTTTGATTGATTGAAACATCAAGGGGAGACCTGCAGGTGATCTGCATTTACTTCATTAACTGTTGCTAGTAGGCTAACAGGAATTGCTGATGACGATATCAGAGGCCCAAGATCATTTTGCCAGTTGGAAAAAGCAATTGGAGCAGCATATAAACAAAAATGCAGATATATGGTTTTCATAAATACAATTATAGAACAAATACCTGTGCCTTATTAAGAGTATATAGGAAAATGACTAATGCATTTGTTTGATCTCTCTCAGGTAATCATTAAAATGGTATACGCTGAGATCCCACTCCTCTGATTAGCAAGCTGAACAGTAGAGACCTCTGATGTACTAACTTATTTATTTTCCATCTGCAGAAATATAGGAATTGACATACTGGAGCAGCCCAGTGAGCCATTCAGTTCAGTATCCTGTCTCTAGCGGTGGATGGAGGGAGGTGAAATAAACTGTGTACCAGACACTTGTGAAACACTTTGTTGATTGAGAATGTTTCTTCCTAACTCACACTAGGCAGTGGTTGGCACATAAACAGTAATGCTCGGGGACATATCTTTTCTCTATATATTATTTTATTACTGTGAGTGCTCATTATGGAGGACTGGTAGGGACTCTATTGTTAGGGTCACATTTGAAAATGAAATTAAAATGGAATATAAATCCCTGTTTTTCTCTAAAAGCCCATTGTCTTTCAGTGAGAAAATTCATACAGAGCTGGTTTGTAAGCCCTTTGAAGTTTTGGTTTTGTTTCTCTTTGTAATTCTTAATGTGGCTCTGGCTGGAATTGTTCTTTGGTAGCTTTATAATCCATTGTTGATGGGTATCTGAAAAAAAGCTATTGTAACCTACACAAAATTTGGTAGAGAGGTGCAACCTTTATGGTACTTTTAAAAACATTGGATTTCAGGTTATTTTTGTCCATTATACACCATAAGCAAAAGTTTATGCTCCAGCTGTTAGAGAAAGTTTATGTGCAGCTGTGCATAAACCTTCTTTGCTGTTTGTGTCACTGCACACACACTTGGTGCCACTCATGGACAGCTGTTGACGCAAGTGGATTTGTGTGCAGCTTCTGTGCATAATGGAGAAGAATTTATTTGTGGCTTCTGTGCATATCTGAAAAGGGTCTTATAGGCAGCTGCTGCCACAAGAGTTTATGGGCAGCTTCAGCTCCTGTCACATAGGGTTCATGTGCAGCAGCTGCTGGTGCATAAAGCCTTCTCTATTAGCAGTTACACTAACCTTATGTTTGCAGTTGAAGGTGTGTTTTGCAGCTTGGGTGGGCTTACCTGTGCTAGATTTAATTTAGCTAGCATGCTAAAAATAGAAAGGAAGATGTGGCATCACGGGCTTTGGCGTGGGCTAGCAATGTATGTACCCTAGGTCCCTGGTGTGCTTGTACAGCCCACTCTGAATAGCTGTATCTTCATTGCTATTTTAAGCATGTTAACTAGATTGAAGCTAGCACATGTTTGTCTACCCAAGCTGCAAATCACACCTTTTATTGCAGTGTTGACATAAACTTAGCAGTTGCATGACACCAGCCCCTGGCTTAGGAACTCTAAAACATTAGGAAATTAATGTACAAAAATCTTTGTTGTGAAGCTATTAGTGTTGCTCCTCATATGGCATACTTGACACAAACCAGCAAAAGCAAGGAAATGGCCAGTTAAATGACTTCACAGTACACATCCTCTTCTCCTTCACTCATACGCAAAGCTACTTCCCATTATTAAAACTACCATTCACCTTGTTGGATGAAAAAAGAGATCCACTTCAATTTAGGCTTTAACAGTTTCTTTTATCCTTTATCGTGCACATTTTAAGACAATGCTGTTATCATTTATGAATTGCATATACATGCAAAAACAAAGGTGAGAAAAGTAAATGATCAAGTTGCTTTCCTAGGGGACAAGATAACTCTCTTCAAATTTCTGGTCTCTGTTAGGTTTGCCCCTGTGTCTTCTCCACTCTCTCTTAGTGTCAATCACCTACCTTTTATCCCCTGTTCCATAACTTTGCACTGTCTCAGCTTACAGGTTACCTCAAATGTGTACCTATCTATTCTAAAGCCCTAATTAAAATAATCACATGATTAAATCACAACAACTAACCTGTACAAGTACATTTTTGCTTATACTGCTAAAACATATTTTTATCTGTCTACTTCTGTTATGCCCCCTGACTCCACCCAGTTGTTATCTTACAATAATTGATATTCTTCTTGCTGGTCTGTTGTTTTGTCCTTGAGTTTTTGCTTGTTAGCTTGTCTTGTTGGGGGCTGCACCTGGAGCTAACAGGTCCCTCTTGACACTCTGCTTCACCATGCCATTTGCACAGACCAAAAGTATTACATATAAGATGCACAAACCAGTTTCATGGTTTACACAATCCTGAAGCTGTTTCATCTAAATTCTGAAATGCTGCAGCTGCAGAGACCTACAAGAAGCAAAATTATTTTATATTTTCTTATAATACCATACATAATATTCACTTCTCTAACATTTAGTATATATATTTGACTAACACTGTTCATTACAGAGTTCTCTAACAACCTCAACCTTCCATTCTCCTCACAGCCCTTTAACCCTCTCCTATCACTATTAGTTATGGATGTCAGGGCACTAGTGTGTTGTGCTAGGTGAGGATAGATTGATATAAGGGTTGATTGAAAATAATCATCCCTGGGGGGCAAAGATAAGGTTGTGGCATGTGGTCTGTCACTGATCTCTGAACGTCCTCTGTTTCTTAAGATAGTTTGCCTACAGCTAAATACTGTGTTGCAGGTGAGGACATATTATTGATTTATATAATGAGACTGTAATATCATCAGTATCTTTTCCATCCCATTCCCACTGCTGCAAAAAAAAGCAAAAACATCATTCTTGGATGTTTTAGCTGGAGTGTTGTAATCAAGAAGCAGAAAGTAATTCTTCCATTCTACTCCGTGTTAATTAGGCCCCAGCTCCAGGCACCACATTTCAGGGTAGATATAGACAAATTAGAGAAAGTCCAGAGAAGAGAAACAAAAATGATTAAAGGTCTAGAAAACGTGACCTATGAGAAAAATTGGGTTTTGTTTAGTCTGCAGAAGAGAAGACTGAGAGGGAAAATGATAACAGTTTCCAAGTATATAAAAGGCCATTAAAAGGAGGGAGAAAAAATATTCCCATTAACCTCTGAGGATAGGGCAAGAAGCAATGGGCTTAAATTGCAGCAACGGTGATTTAGGTTGGAGATTAGGAAAAACATCCTAACTGTCAGGGTAGTTTCTCACTGGAATACATTGCCTAGGGATGTTGTGGAATCTCCATCATTGGAGACTTTTAAGAGCAGATTAGACAAACACATGTGAGGGATGGTCTAGATAAAACTTAGTCCTGCCATGAGTGCAGGGGACTAGATTAGATGACCTCTCTATGTCCCTTCCAGTCCTGTGATTCTATGATATGTTCAAAGAATTCAAATATGTTAGTGAGGCACACATGCCATAGTGCTTTGTTTCTGTCTTATCATGTTCATCTAGGTGTTTCAGAATTCTATTTTTAATTATTGCTTCAAGCAGTTTGTCTGGTACTGATATACAGCTTACTGATTTGCAAGTCAGGATACCACCTTCCTGAACACAGCACTTGTTTAAAAGATAAATACAACAGTTCTTCTCTTTCAGGCCTCAGGATGGTAACTGATTTTAATGAGAAATTAAATGGTTTTGTTTTATTATTCTTAAATTGCTTTAGAATTCTTGGATAAATGGCATAGACTCATAGACTCATAGGTCAGAAGGGACCAATATGATCATCTAGTCTGACCTCCTGCACAAGGCAGGCCACAAAACCCTGCCCATACACATTTATAACAACCCCGAACCCATGACTGAGTTATTGAAATCCTCAAAATTGAGATTTGAAGAC